>NW_004567103.1:83224724-83250591 GCF_000260355.1 Condylura cristata
GGTATAAGCCAGAGGTGCAGGGGTAGTGAGAGGATTCACCAGAGACAGAGTGGGGAGCAGAAGAGGCAAATCAATAAAGTACACTGCTGAGGGGAGCAGCGGGCAGGTCAGGAGAGGTCTGCTATGCCATGTGGATCACCCCCAACTGGAAATGGACCTAGCATTGAAGCGAGTCTTTTGCAGTGCTGTGTCCTAACCCATTGCGCCACGAGAGAGGGTTCACAACAAATAAATTCTGAAGGAAATAGAAGGTAGAAAATTATCAACAGGCAAAGTGAATTTACAAGTGAGAAAATCAACCAAGAAAAGGATTGATCTTTTGAAAAGACAAATATATATGATAAACTCTACTACGATTAATAAAAAAAAAAAAGTATAATCCATATTGATGGGCATTTCTATCACTTTTTCTAAAGGCTCAAATCATCCATATCAGAACTCACATACATGAAAAGTTAATATAGAATATTATAAAACAACTTATTTGAAAGAACTTGAATAAGTAGATAAGTTGAGCAAAACTCTTGGGAATGAATTTAACAAAACATACATAAGAAAAAATAGAAACTGAATAGCCCTACATTGCTAAATAAATAAAATTCATCATTGACAGAAATTTATTCAGTTCCTTTAGGGAGGCCCAAATAACTTTGCAGCAAAATCTTATCAAGATATTATAAGAAAGGAAAATTATTACCCAATCTTTCTCATGACTATAGATGTGAAAGAAAAAAAAAAATCTAGAAATTATATTAGCAATAAAAATCTAGAGCTATAGAAGTAGGATAATACATCATAAATAAATTAGTCTAATTCCAGGAATACAAAGTTGGTTTAACATTTGTAAATCAAGCAATGTGATTCACCATATTAAAATAAATGAAGATGTTAACTTCAATGGTTGCAAACATTCACTTGATATATAATTTAACTTCCATTCATTGCATGATTGTATACTTCATGTGAAACTGCATGTGAATTAATAGAATTGCTGTGTGGATTTATTAAGGTAACTGGGATGGAACATATATATGTACACAAACACACATATATGTGTGTGTTCATATATAAAGTGACTCAAAATAAATTTAAAAAAAATTACAAGCATTAACATAGGGGAATATAAACTATTACCAAGGAAAAAAAAAAAGTAAAATAAATAAAAAAAAAAAAAAAGTAAAAAACAACTTGTAGTTGTCAGACTTGTTTAATCCATCAGTAAGCAGTATTAATGTGAAAATCACAAACAAAAACGGAGAAAAAAATAGATTGGTTAATAAATAATACTGTATCAATTAAATAACCTTTTTTAGAAAGTGAATCCTATCTCTGTTACATACCATACACAGAAATAAGTTTGAGGTGGATTGTAGATCTATTATGAATGGTAAAATAAGAAAAAATTACAGAAAATCACATGAGAGGGTATATTTACAATTTTGGAGTAGATACAGATTGTGCTTTCTTAAACAGTATATAAGACTAACCATCAAAAACATTATTAGTAGATTGGATTACATTAAAAAGTTTCTGCTCATTTGACCATAATGTTCAGGGCATAAGAATCAAACCACTGTAGAGAGACTTTTACTATGAAAAGGGCAGACACTATACTTTTTTTTTTTTTAAGATTTATTTATTTATTCATATAGAACTGGGATACAGGTCAGAGATGTGGAGGGTGAGAGGATTCACCAGAGACAGAGTGGGGGGCAGAACAGGCAGATGGATGAAGTACACTGCTGAGGGGAGCAGCGGGCCCACCAGGGGAGGTCTGCCACATCATGTGGATCTCCTCCGGGGCAGGGGGGAATCGAACTCATGCGCAAGTGGCTTTAGCTTCTTAGTGCTGTGCTTTAACCCACTGCGCCACCAGGGAGGGCCCTCTATACTTTTTAAAGTGAGAGACTTAAAAGGTGCTTTATAAAAAGTTAAAAATGCTAATAAACATGAAAATAACTAGCTATTACGGAAATGAAAATTGCAGTACAATCTGATGGCATTGCATTACATATCTATAAGACAATAATTGAAAAAATAAAATAAAACAATAACTTTAAAACTAAAATGCTCATATAGTACTGGTAGGTGTATAAATTGGGATATCTCTTGGAAATCCATTTTATTTTATCCACTTCCTTACTCTATAACCCATAAGTCTTAAGGCTAAGTCTGCATGCAACATTATCACATACATATGAAAAGACATATGCTCATAGCTCCAATATTTATGTAAGTCCAAAATGGAAGCAACCCAATGGCTTTCAAGACTAGGGAGGATAAATTTTGGAGTATTCATATAATACAATGCTACAAAGCAAAACAAACATTCAAACCATCACCATATACACATTATGAACAAACAAAACAAAAATAAAATGGATATAATATTGCATATTACAATTTATATAAAATTTAAATGCAATAGAATCTCAATAGCTTTTTTAAAAAATATATTTTTTATTCATGTACACAAGAACTGGGAGGTACAGGACAGAGGTGCAGGAGGTGAGAGAGTTCATCAGAGACAGCGTGGGGAGCAGAACAGGCAGACTGAAACACATTGCTAAGGGGAGCAGTGGGCGGGGCAGGAGAGGTCTGCTGGGCCATATGGGTCACCTCTCTGGCCAGGGATAGGACTCATGCTGCAGATAGCTTCATAGTGCTGTGCATTCACCTGTTCTGACACCCGAAAAGCTAAATAATTGAGTAACTTCTCTGCTTGTTTCTTTACATTATCTGTTTCTTATTATTTAATTAGCTTAATTTTGTTTTGACTATACATTTTTTATTGTCTTTAATTACTTTACATTCATTTATTATTTTTGATATATTAATAATCATATAGCTATTTTTGGCTTGGATTTATTTTGCAATCTGTGATTTTTGTAATTGATTTTAGCATATTTGTATTGCGATTATAGGTATACTTAGTATTAAGAGTAAGTGTTTAACTTTGAGCTAATCACTTAGAGAGGGTTTGAGGAGGTAATCTGTATTGCTCTGCTGTTTCTTGATTAGTGTGATTAGTGTGGTGGCAGGAGTTTGTCAAGCACTCTATTTAATATTTTCAACTTTTTGAAACATACATTAGATGCTATGTTTTTATAAATTTATGTGTCACAAAAGTGTTTTAATGATAATTTAAAGATTTAAGTAGTACGAATATATGTGGGCATGTTATACATGAGAGAATCATCTAACGTGTAACCCGAGGAACACTGCACCCAGGCAACCCTGTGCCTTAGGACCCAACTGGAACATCCCTTGGATATCAGCAGTCAACATAATCTGCAACTGCAGAGGACATAGAAGAGAGAGTGATGTACAAACCCACAGGAGGTGGGTTTGTAACAGGTACAGGTTTCATGGACTCTGCCCCTACTCCAGATGCTGGAACTCCAAATCCCATCAGTACCAAGAAGAAGCACGCCGGGACAGGAGGGCGGAGCTGAGCAGCCAGATTGGGATAAAACTGGACATGTGGGCTCTGGGGGGAGACCTGGTGGCTAGCAGCTGATCGTTTTGGTTCTTAATCGGTTTTCAGCGTGCCATTGGAGTCCAAGTCAGCAGAACTGGTAGGACATCCTAGTTTAACCTGTGTTTCTCTCCCTCTTTCCTTGGGTTATTCCTTTACCTTTATCCTTATAAATAAGTCCATTATTTAACCTTTTGAGTGTGTCCATAATACGATTGAATCATAAGCGCACGGGTGAAGACCCATAGACAGGCAACCCAATTGACATTGGGGTGCCCTGTAACAGGTTGAGAGAAATGCCTGGAGGCTGCAGTATAGGGTAGGGATATGGGTCTAGGGGAGGAGAGAGCTAAACAGTCTCAAGGTACTCACCCTTGACTGAGAGGAAAATGTTCAGGGGCATGGGGGACTCTACACAGGCCGGGTCTCTAATGAAGAGAGCAGAGATGATGTTCTGGACTGCAGTACCTCAAGCCCACACTTTGGGATTGGTGTTGACCTCATGAAGTGCACTGATAGATTCTCATTCTAGAACCCAGAGAGGAGAAATAATGACGTTGATGATGATGAGTTGAGTCAGTCATCTCCCTCCAGGACACTTGTACCAGTGATTGGAATCTTCCAGATCCCTCCTCCACACTCTAATAGAGCAATGGGAAGTCTCTTATTTAAAGGTAACCAGGAAGGGTAAAAGTAAAATCTAGACAAACACATACTCACGACACCACCTGGGAGAGAAGTAGAAATACTTCAAATCTCTAAGGTACTGTACAGCTATGTAAAACATAAAGCAGCAAAATAGGAAACCTAAGTAAATAATAATAAAGGTAAACAAGTAATAAATAAATAAATACAACACCAACAACACAGGGACTCGTAAGAAATATATGGAATATAAATCACAAGAGTATCTACTATGCGACTGACATTGTAGTTTAAAATTGCAGTTTCGAATGCAATTTTTAAAAAGATTTATTTAAGAATACAAAAACTGGGGTGTAAGGATTCACTAGATGCAGAATGAGGAGCAGAACAGTCAGATGTACTGAAATATATTGCTGAGGGGAGCAATAGGTGAAACAGGAGAGGTCTGCTGTGGCTAAGTTCCCTGGCCAGGGATTGAACTGAAGCTGCAGTGGCTAGTGATAGTTTAATAGCACTGTGTCTTAACCCCTACACCACCAGGGGGCCCTAGAATGTCGATTTTCAATGTATCTTTTTGAGATCTCTCTGGTTTCTATACAGAACAAACTCATAGATCATGTTGGACCATGGGTCCTGTAACCTTTACAAAGCTCTAGGGTACTACTTCTTTTACCATACCTACCCTCTGCTGAAATATTGTTTTAGTAATACAGATATAAAATAACTAGATCAAATGGCACATGGGCTTTAGGCAGTACCTCTGTATGTCTATCACACAAGGTTTTTATTAATAGCCAATAAATTTGCTTTTGCCTTCATCTTTCCCAATCCCTTATGTGCCCCTTAGCCAAAATAAGACTTTGCTTTACTCTTTTATTATGGTGTAATCTACATAATAAAATCTATTTTTTGATAATTTTCAAGTTGTCAGTTCTCTCATTCTGTATTTCACATTGTTTTGTAACCATAATCACCATCTACCCCTACAATATTTCTGGTCATCCCAAACTGAAACTCTGTATCGCTAAGCAGTAACTCCCAATTTACCATCTTCCATATCATCCCTTCTACTGTCTTTATGAATTTGGCTACTGTAAGCAGCTCATATAAGTGGAATGATAAAGTTTGATTTTTCTGTGCTTGGTTTATATCACTTAAGACAATGCCCTTAGAGTTAATTAAGATTTTACCATGTGCCATAATTTCCTTCCTTTCCAAAAATGAAAACTATTTAAATGTGTAGATATATCAAATTTCGTTTATCCATTTATTCATGGGCATTTGGGTTGTTTCCATCTATGGCTGTTGTGAATAATGCTGCTATGCATATAGCTATGCAAATATCTCTTTACAACACTTTAAGACTTTTAATTATCTTGCATATTTACCTAGAAGTATAATTACTGGCTCTCATAATTCTATTTTTAATGTTTTCAGGAAATGCCACACTCTTTTGCAGGGTGACTGTACCATTTTACATTCCCACAAACAGTGGCATAACGATTCCAATTTCTCTTTATCCTTGCCAACTGTTTTTTTTAATAGTAGCCACCCTAATGGATATGAGATGGCATCTCATTATAGGTTGTATTTCCCTAACAATTAGTGATGTCAAGAATCTTTCCATGTGATTACTGGCCATCTGTCTGTCATCGTTAAGTAATATCTACACAAACATTTTGCCTATTTTTAAAAATGGGTTGTTTGCAGTTTTGTTATGATTTTTAGGAACATTTTTATTTCTCAGTTCTTAGATGAAAGTTAATTCATAGAGACCAGATTTTCCTTGATGTATGGAGGAGTTACATCCTAATAAACCCATTGTAAGTTGAAAATATTTGTCAAAATGCATCTAATAACTTAACCAACTGAAAGGCATCCCTTAAACGTGCACAGAATATTTGTATGAGTCTACAGTTGAGCAAGATCAAACACTAAGACTGTTTTACATTAACACATTGAATATCCCATGTATTGTATATTCCCTGGAATTAGAAGGAAAGGATGAAGTAACAGAGAAACAACATTTAAAATGATCAAAGTGGAGGTTTTTTTTTTTAGCATTTGCATTTGAAAGGCAAATATCTGCATGTAGAAAATACTCTGAGCAAGTTAGGTGATAAAAGTTCTCTTTTAGACACATGACAGAAAAAGTCATGGACATTAAGCATAGAAAAAGCACTGTGATAAAAATATAAAATAATTCGATCAACAAACAGGATGGGGATAGTGTTTCCTTTTTTTACTTTTACTATGCTATGACAGCAGTGCCAGTTGTCATACACTAAAGCATTTCCTAATCAGTGGGCAAACTGCTCCAATCTGAGCCTTAGATTAACACCACCACTGCCCTTTCTGACTTGCCAGTTCCTCCTTCAGGATATATTTGGTTTCCCTAAGATACAGCATTTAAGATAGCCAGTTTTGGCAGAGAAGCATGAACCTTAGAAGTTTTGACAGCTGTGTATGCTGATTGCCACTGCCTGGACACACTGCATGGAAATATTCAAATAGCACCTCAGAATGGATGCCACTTATCACTACCAACAGATATCCAGTCATTACTCAAGCAAAATAAAGATACTTGTAAATATTCAGAATAAAGTTAATTTAATAGTAAATTCTAAAATTAACTTAAAATGACAATCAAAGGCAAGCACTTTGTCAGGAATATAAGTGAAGCCAAAGACTAGAGTGAGTACAAAAATGAAAAGATGAGAAAAGAATGTGGTGAAATTTACTAAAAGTTATTTTTTTTTTAAATATAGAGCCATAGTTATTTGGGGGAATAAAAAGTTGAATTAAACTGCTAAGTAAAAATAATAGGGTAGCTTTTATAGGAAATGAGAAAAGAGGTTATAACTATATTTAAAATCTGCAATGTTCCCTATCTTATGTAGAAGAAAAAAAAGATATTTAATGAATTTATACATTATGAGAAAAATATGTATGTTAACTATATGGCAACTAACATTGGTACAAGCCTGAACTAAAGATCTGTACTGGGATTTCACAGAATCATGAATAATCAATAGATTACATTGCATATTCTCTGCAGTATGCTGAATAATACAAATCAAGACCAAATGAGAGGAATTTTTACCCCAATTAAGTCAGAAGAAATTAATAATCTTGATGATACAGAGAAAGACATAGGAAATTTTAATATTAAACATGTTTCTGAGCATGTGGTACAGACAAGCTTATATGATATCTAATGTATCATTTTTCTAAAGCTGAATATTAATATTTCTTACATCAGTCCACACTTAGAAAAAATTATTCAAGATGTACCAGGATATACATATTCAAACATGTGTAGCACCATTGTTTGTAATATCAAAAAGTGGGACACAACTTGTATATCCATCAATACTAGAATGGATAGATAATGTATGTATATTAACATAGTGGAATACTATACAGCAGTGAAAATATAGCTTGGTGTATCAACACGACTCACTTTCAGAAATAAAATAAAAAAAATATAAGACTGCATAGTAAGTTATTTCACTTTTATAAATTGTAGAAAGAAGTAAAACAAAACAAAATGTTATATGCTTTGTGTTTCATAAACACATAGTAGCATGCTGACAAAAATAAAAAGTGCTAGGAAGAGAGGCAATGATAAATTTCCAGAATTAAAGAAATAGCTAAATGTATGTCTTCTGTTTTATGTAGATGGTGTGACAGTATGGAGGTATAAAAATATGTCAATCCATATCAACACAAGAAGCTAAAAGAAAATCTTGAGTAAATAAACTATGACATATAATTTGATCTGCAGCATGATGCTGATAAGGAAAATTAGAATATCAAGGCACTTCATGAAGTTTATTGACATTTGTGGGGTTTTCTTAGACCTAAAATGCTCTGGACACACTCCCAATTCATGGGAATAGTGGTTAGAAGTGTGAAATACTGTATAGATTAGAGAATGTGGGAAATTTTGGCTGTTAGATACAGGATGTGTTTTTATATTTTTCTTGTCTGTTTCTGAATTCTTTACATGTAAAAAATAAATCTTTAAAAGTATAAAAAGTATACATTTGAGAGTTCAAAGATTTATTCACAGATCTCTCTTTGTACTGTGTTACTCAGGATTATCCACTAGACTAAGTATTCTCTAAGAAACTCTCAAGAAAATGTTATCAGTTCCACACTCGGACATGAATCTCCTTGGGTTATAAGTAAACTTCAGTTACCCTGGGAACAGGTTTATACTTACGGGATTATTATTGAGGTTCATAAGTGGAAGATGTAGATGAAAGAAAGTAATACCTATAGTAATAGGAGATGAGGGTTCCATTTTACAAGTTTCCCCTTAGGGAAATAATGGAGGTCAAATGTCAAAGTGTCAAGGTTGTGAGCAGAGTGGGCATTCTTGGTCCTGTTTTATCAGCACATGAGGAACCCTGAGGCTCATGCTAAGTAGAAAGAATTTCAAATTTGTATTGGCACTATGCAGCTAGATATGTAACTCTGAGTACCTGCTTGTCAACATCTGCCTCTTGTAGACACTGAGAGAAAAAATATGAGGTCAGATGCATGATGCTGCTGGGACATTTATTACGCTTTCTGGTACATAAAATGTCAAAAATGATCGTGGGTATTATTTAACTGTGTTCCCACAGTTTTATTAGTATTAATAATATTACCTAATTTTTGGTATTTTATACATACATTCATTCGCATTAACTTACTATATATTAACAATATGGATGAATATGTAGAATTCTGGAAATAGTCAGGTTATTGCTCCGTTTTATCAACAGCAAAGGTTTGCACAGACTTAACACTGTATAAATCACATACATAGTCCTTGGATATTTTGCATAAAGAACCCTGAAGCAATCAGCTCTGGAATGTGCATAGTTCAGAGCACTCTTCAAAATGTGGGCAAAGTAATCAGAAAATCCATATTATTTTCTTCCATTAGCAACATAGATTTGAGATCATTGTATAAATTAAAATATTCTTTGTGATAAGACCATTAAACCTTAAAAATAATAATAACCCCTTGCCTTTTAATTAGGTTATAAACTTCTGAAATATTTTTAGACATATTCTTTTACCATGTAATAGAAATTCAAGCCAAGATTTCATAAAGGAGGATAACCTCATAAAGTATGTTTTGTTTTTAGTATAAACGACTTACAAAAGAGTTATTTACAAATTTCATTCTTTAGAAACACCTTGTAATCTCTGTAATTTGTGTGAAATCACAGTGATGTCTATGAAGGGATTGATTGTGGAACTGGCCAAACCTTAGATTAACACCACTTTATGTGACCTTGGACAATCTATTCATATCCTTGAGCTATAGTTTACATCTATTGAAAGGGGTGATACTAGTCATTCCTTCTTACCTCTAGGGAATCATACCTTAGTATATTATATAAATGTTGAGTAATTGGTGACTTCTTATTTTATTTTAACTTGTCATACTCTTTAGAACCTATTTGGGTTCTAAAATATACATATTTTGGAGAATTGTATATGAGCTGTGGAAACACCCTGGTATGAGGCAGAAGGTAAGACATGGACAGGTTTGACTCTTGACAGCAAAATAAGTCAGTTTGCAATGATTCTTGAGTGTTCTGACAGCTTTGAGAAAGACCTATTACCTGACATCAGCTATGCCTAAGGAAATAGATAAAAGCCATAGCTACACTTGGGATAAAGCATGACATGGAAAAAAAAATAATGTTCCATTTCTAATTTCCTGAGTAGAAAAATAGAGAGGATACTTCTGTTCAGGAGCACATTGCTAGATTCATCAGCTGACAGTCAGTCAGTCTTGTGTGTTAGTGTTGATTGATAGCAGAATGGAGATCCTTTTTCCTGAGCACTGTGAGATTGCTCCCACCAGAAATCTCACACAGAGGAGGAATCAAATTTCTGAAACAATATCATAGACTTGTACCAACTTGGTTGAGTTACAAATATAAGATGACTGGTGAGATATTTAGTACACAGTATATTCCAGCAAGCTCTTATCATCTCTTTCTTTAGAGCAGTATTTCTTTTTTTTTTTCTTTTTTTTTTTTAAGATTTATTTATTTATTCGTACAGAACTGGGGTACAGGCCAGAGATGTGGAGGGTGAGAGGATTCACCAGAGATGGAGCGGGGTACAGAACAGGCAGTACACTGCTGAGGGGAGCAGTGGGCGGGTCAGGAGAGGTCTGCCTCGCCATGTGGATCTCCTCCAGGGCAAGCAGGGGTCGAACTCATGAGGAGGTGGCTTAAGCTTCTTTGTGCTGTGCTTTAACCCTCTGTGCCACCAGGGAGGGCCTAGAGCAGTATTTTCACCCAAATAAAAAAGTAAAAAGATGGGTGCCCTGAGCTGTCATTCTTGTATTCAGCTGCAATCTCTGTTTTTGATCCTTTTCTATTAGATTGGTGACATCAGTTGGCTAACATTGTGGAATGTGGATCACAGTGAATGAATGAATGATCCAGGCTGGAGAAGTCATGATGACTGCTTGATTTTTCTACAGGCCAATGAAGAATATGTTTAGATATGCAAGGACCTCTCAGAGGAACTTTGAAGGGGAAGGCTCACTGAATCACAAGACTTCCTCAAAATATTTCCCCTGGCCTGTAGGCAGGTATCTTTTTTCCCCATAATTAAAATGCACAGGAATTAAAAACAAACAAACAAACAAACAAACAAACAAACAAAAAACATGAAAACCAGTTCACATCCCAGGAAGTTTTTCCTAGGTTGCCATAAATAATTTAGGGAAATAAAACCCACTGTGGTATTTTTCATTTGGCTGGTTTTTATTTTAGTGTTTGACACTCATCATACCAGGCAACGATCAGGAAATTAAAAATTAACTGATTTTTGTTGTTTCAAGGGTACCACATGTGAAGCACTTACCTGAAAGGAGAACTAATATTCTGTTAGTGGCCAGAGAGCAATGAGCGGTTCACATTTACTCTGTGCATGTCACTAGAAATGTTCTAAACTGTGAACAGTTCAGTGTCCACTAGCAGGGATTTATGTATGCAATTTCTGCCTGAGTTGTCTTTATAAATGGGACTCAAAATTTTCATTACACTTATTCAACATCCTTTTCTCATCTCCATCAAGTTGGAATGAATCTTTGGGACTGAAAATATCTTCTTTGTGTTTGATTCTGCTGGGAAAAATCTGACATGATTTTCCAGCTCCCGAGTTTGTAAAACCAAGAGAATTTTTTTTTTATTGGCTGAGCAAATGATATTCTTAGAAACGTTACCTGTATATAATATCTTATATAACATAAATTTCAGGGAATCATCCTGAGATTTTCAGTCAGATATAACAGTGTTTTCTCCCTCTCTGCTACTTACTGGTTCAGTTATGTAGGGCAAATTTTTAAACTCGATGAAACTAAGTTTCCTCATACATAAAATGTGGATGAAAGTATTTTTCCTGAGTTCTGCCTCCAGATAATATTACATATTAACCTAAAAGCTAGGGAGGGAGATTGCGATGTGTGATACAAACAGATAAAAAGAAGAGAGATGAACAACTCATGTAAAATCTGAGAGAAAATATTATGGAGATAGAAAGCAACTGAGTCCCACTGAGGGCAAAGTAGTAGCTTCGAATGAAAGAGAAACTCATAAATGTTCAGAGAATGTGTTGGGATAGCTCTTCCGTTGTTAGTTCTTCCCCCTGAATTTTCCAAGAAGAGGTTGCTGCTGCAACCTAAAGTTTGCCGTCAGGATGCTGTTTCAGGGTGCTGGGGGCATTGACTCAGCAGCCCTGCAGAATGGCTAATATAAAGATCTCAGTAGTTTAAAAAGGAGAATTGGCACATAAGTGGACCCTTGCTCAAACATACAGCACAGAAGTCCAAGGACTAGGTAAGTACACATACAAAGCAAGACCCTACACAGCAAGGCAGAGGGACAAGCAAGTCCTCTGAGGAACAGAGTTGCTGAAGTGGAATATGGAAAACAGGTAGTAGAGCTGCAGCTTGCCCAGTAATGGCACACTGGTCGGGCTTGTCCCAGATTCTAAATATAACCTATGTTGAAGTATAAGATTTTACTTCTTGTCCCTAGGAATAGATCAACTGCTACAGTAGTTGAGAAACCCAAAAAGTTTTTACATCACAGTGGAAAATAATATCCAAGGAACACAAACCTTAAAAAAAAGGACAGTAAACTGAATAACCTCTATTTGATGACATGGAATGTAAGAGATTAAAATTATAGTCAATGACAGAGGAAGTAATATTGGTGATGAGAAAAAAATACCAATAATTACATGAAAGAACCAAATTAAAATACTAAGTAAGTAAAATTACAGTAGTTCAAATACGTAGATTTATATATGGGTGGATAACAAATTTCACAAAGAAAAGTTATTGATTAAAGATTATTCTCCCAGAAGGAATCATATGAAATAAATGTAAAAGCTAAGTTAAAAAATAGAAGAGAAAATTTATAAAAAAAAATTAAAATTAATGGAGGGCAAAACATATGCTTGAATAAATTATGCTGAAAGATCTCACATAATTAATGGTAGATGATGTCAATGACAGCATGACAACATATCCACTGGCAAGAGATCAGGGAAAGGTGAATTTAAGAACACATTAAATTTTTTTTTTAGATTTGTTTTTTTTATCATTTATTCATTCATACCGAACTAGGCTATAAGCCAAAAATGCACAGACAGTGAAAGGATTTACCAGAGACAGAGTGGGGAGCAGAACAGACCAACTGACGACATACACTGCTGAGGGGAGCAGCGGGTGGGTCAGGAAAGGTCTGCTGCACCATGTGGGTCACCTGGGGTGGGGGGTGGATGGAACTTACACTTAACCGGCTTTTGCTAGCTTGCAGTGCTGAGTCCTAACCCACTGCACCACCAGGGAGGGCCTGAACATATTAAATTTTATTTTGATCTTCCAGTTGTTAAAGAAATGTAGTGTCCTAATTGTTGGTGTTCATAATTATCATCCATGATAAGCAAGCTTTTCCCTTAATAACCTTATGGTTAAGGTTAACTGATCCCAGGCAACAACTTGATATTCTTTCCCACGAACTTCACCTAAACAAAATGGACAGGAACACCATCTTTCCCCTCTTGTGGTTCAGGATGCCTGTTAAAGAAGTCTTTGCCTTTCCCATAAGCCCATTTGATACAAATCAGGATGATATTGCCAGCTGTCACACAAAAACTCTCAAACACACACCACCCAAATAGAACTAAACAATATAAAGTCAAATAGTCCTTGAAAATTCAATATTTTCATAATAAATCCTGACAAACTAAGTCACATTTGAAAACAAGCCACACTCTCATGATTGCATATGCATACATAGGTATAAGGCAGATGTGTGTTGTACATTTCAAACATCTTCCAATTCATTCAATTAAGAAAAATAACTCTCTTAAGTTTTAAAAAAGAAACTTCTCTATATCTAATATTTCATCTAACAGAAATTTCAATCAAATATTTATTTGAAATTTAAAAAAAATTCTCAACATTGTCTCATAGATATATGTTTATGTAACTAAGAAAAATATGAGTGTGTGTATATAATGAATGTAGTTATTCTAACATATTCAAAGATACCATATTAGTATCTTTAGATAATATATATATATATATTATATGTGTGTGTATGTGTGTATATATATATATATATATATATTATATGTGTGTGTATATATATATATATATCTTAGAGTAACTGAACTTTAAAGGGACAAGGGCTTTGCCTTGGTAACCTGAACTTATGGACTTTGGAATAATGTGACTCCTTGCCTTCTGTCTCTAGGCCATAGGAGGATTTCCATGAATGAGCTATATTCAGTCCACCATATGACTTTTGAACAGGATCTTATTTGCCTTTTTAACTTATTTTTTTTTTTGCTCAAATCTCCCTACAAGATTTATTCTATTTAATTTTTACCCAGGCCCCAAACCAAAGCTCTTCTCCATGATATCCCATAAATATTTTAGTGAAATTTTGCTTGATAGTCTCTTACTGCAATGTAATATCGGTAAGAAAAATAATTTTCTCCATTTTTTCATTATTATATTCTCAAGCACTATTCAGTGAATACTCCCAATTTAGCTTCAAAAGACTAAAATCAATAATTTATGTCAGAATATTAACTTAATCATTTGAAAAATATTAAATAGGTTACTCTGACTTACACAACTCCAAAGTTATGCCATGTCTCTTAAATATATAATGTAAATGATGAAATTACAAAGTACATTAGCACTTTATCTATTATTTGGGTGACTGGAGAGGACTTTGAAACATCTAACACCAGCAATTCAGGAAGCCCAGCAAAATGACAGCAATGTGTAGATCCCTGGTTCCCTTCCTCCAGATGTGTGTAACAAAACTGATGTGTAAAAGGAAAACTGATTATTAGCACACACAATAGTCCAGCTGAAAGGGGTAGCACAATCTCTAAGTGAATTAAGTTTAGAGTAAACATGGTATAGTATAACTCACAATGGAGTGGAGCTTCTGTGCTTCCTCCAGTGTTGAGCTCTTTGAGACAACTTAAATAGAGGTAGTATCTGTACCATGGTAATTCCAAAAGGAGACGAGAAAGAGAAAAATCAGTGAAAACATATTTAAATAATCATAGCATCTAATATGGGAAAAGAACCAGAAGTTGTGATTCAAGAGTCATAATAATAACTACTGACTTGGTCACACACCAGCTTTGGGACTGCTAAGACCTGGCACTGCAGTGGATTAGAGGTGCAAAACCAGGCACCAGGACAGAAGTTATACTGGTGGAGAGCTGCGGAGTCATGGTACCAAACAAAGATATTATCTGGGACTTAAAACAAAAACAAAAACCGAAATGGGGTCAGAATACCTGGACTTCCTTACAGACAAAGTTTTAATAAATTTCAGACTGAGATATACAAAACCTGCCATCCCCACCCCAGGCAGAGATATCCAAAACACCTGCCACCCAACACAAAGAAATCCTTCACAACAAAACCTTGGAGGTGATCTTTTGATACCTATTGCCCAGGTTCTCTCTCATACCTACTACATCTCGCAGGAGCCAGTCCCTGGCCACTCCAACATGTGCAAAAACAAAACAAGTGAAAATTGGGCTCTACTAAAACCCACACAAAATTGATAACAAGGAAACAGAAGACAGTACAAATATAGGATAAAAAAAAACCTAAAAGCCATCCTGACTCAATGTAATTGTAGTATGACAGAAGGGGAATTCAGAACAACAGTTGTGGCAACCCTACTGGAATGTGAAACAACCAGATAAAAGAATATAAAACAATGAAATAAAATTAATGAAAATTTGAGGCAACTACATTCATAAATAATGGAGTTAAGAGATGCTACAACTGATTTTAAAAGTACAGTTGAGTGACTTAGTCACAGATAAACAGAAACAATAGACTAAATTAATGAGCTCAAAAATACAATGATGGAGAGCACAACAATAGACACAATCAAAGAAAAATGTAAAAAATGAAACAGTATTGAGAGCTATCTGAGACAACATAAATAGAAGTAATATCTCTATCATGGTAATTCCAGAAGGAGAAGAGAAAGAGAAAAGCATAGAAAACCTATTTAAATAATCACATCTCAATCTTGGAAAAGAACCAGAAGTTGTGATTCAAGAGGCCCAAAGAGTTTCAAAAGCAATAGTACCCAAGAGACATACACTAGGCTACATTATAGTAAAGCTACTGAGAACCAATTCCAATGACAGAACACTAAAAATATCAAGAAAAAAAGGGTTACCTATGATGGAGCACAAATCAGACTATCAAGAGACTTTTCAACAAAAAACATTACAAGCATGAAGAAGTTGGAAGCAGATACTTAAATTACGTAAAAAAAATAAATAAATAAAGGACTCCAGCCCAGAATCCTTTATTTAGCCAGATTAATAATCAAGATAGAAGGAAGCGTAAGGAGCTTCAGTGAAAAGCAAAAACTAGAAGAATTTATCAACACCAAGTTGCAAATAAATGAAATACTAACAGGGCTATTTTAAAGCAACAGAACAGTAAATATCAACAGCACCTAAATTTCTTAACCTGGAGAAGGAGGAGGGTAGTAATGTGACTCACTAGAATCAGTCAAAGCCTGGGCTACGACATTCCAATACATTAGATAACCCTGACATTTCTAGTTCAACATTATCAAAACTAATCCAGTAAGAAACAGATGAGCTGAATAAACTGATCACAAACATGGGAATTGAAACAGAAATAAAAAATGTGAAAACAGAAGCCTAGGGGGATGGATTTATAAATTAGTTCTATCAAATTTTTAAAGATGAACTAATGGCTACTTCGCTGAAATTGTAAAAATACAAGTTGGAGGAATCTTTCCTAATACATTTTATGATGCCAATGGTACCGTAGTACTGAAACCAGACAAATGTAGCACAGGAAAAGGAAATTATAGATGAATATCCTTGATGAAGTCAATGCAAACATTTTAAACAAAATACTAACATAAAATTGAAAAGTCTATGACAAGAATTAAACATCATGATTGATTGCAAGTCATCTCAGAATGTGAGAATGGTTTAATATATGTAAATCAATTAATATGACACATTGTTTCAATAAAAGTAAAGCTTAAAATCGATAGCTACAAAGAAAGCACTTGTTAAGATTTAACACACATTTTTGATAAAAACTCAAAGCAAGATGGGAATCTGTACAATAAAGGCCATAGATCATAAACTAACAGCCACTATAATACTCAGTGGTGAGAAACTAAAAGTTTCTCTTGAAATCTGTCACAAGACTAGGTTGCATCTTGTCACCACTTATATTTAACATAGTATTAGAGGTTTTGGTTAGACCTATCAAGCAAACACAGCAAAAGAAGGGAATTCAAGTAGGAAAAGGAGCAACAGTATTATTATTCACAGATAGTATATTATATAGAAAAGACCATAAAGACTCCATCAAAAATTATTAGAAACAATAAATGCATATAGAAACATGACATGATAGAAAATAACTTTTAATAATTTGAAAATGAATTAAATGCCTCAAAATAAACCTAACAAAAACATTAACATATTTATATAATGAGAACTACAATTTATTATTGATTTAGGTAGTAATATATAGAGATGGAAGGTTATTCCATGCTTATGAACTGGTAGAATCAATATAATTAATATGACTATCTTGCCTGAAATGAGACACAAATTTAATTAAATCCCAGAAATACTTTACAAAGAACCTGAACAAAAATGTGGAATTTATATGGAACCACAAAAGACTTTGAATTACATAAGTAACCAAAAGATAAAAGGAGATAAATGGAGGGATCATGCTACTTAACTTCAAAACTTACTATAAAGCAACAATATTCAAAATAATATGATATTGGCACAAAAGTAGATACATAGACCAAAGGAGCAGAATTGGAAATCTGGAGGTAAATCCATGCATGGACTCACATCTATGATAAAAATCCAAAATCAGGGCTCTCCTTTATAGCTCAAGGGGTGAAAGTGCAGCACTGTGAAGCTAGCCTCAGCTGCTTCAGCACTAGTTCAATCCCTAGGCAGGGAGCTGACCCCCATGGCACAGCAGACCTCTCCTGACCTGTCTGCTGCTCCCCTCAACAGTGTATTTCAGTCCATCTGCCTGTTCTACTCCCCACTTTGTCTCTGGTGAATCCTCTCACCATCCCCCCGCCCAACCTCTGGCCTGTACCCCAGTTCTGTATGCATAAATAAATAAATCTTAAAAAAAAAAACCTCCAAAGAGACAATCTGTAAATAGTGCTGTGAAATTTATAAAATAACAGAAAAGAATGGAGTTGGATTTCTTATTAATCCTAAACATACAGTGAATACCGAAAGGATTACAGATTTGCATACAAGACCTGTAATAGTAAACACATATTGGGAAAACAATTGCCAGAACATTCCACAACAGCAAAGTAAATATATTTTTGGTGACTCAATTCTTATTGCAAGGAAATTAAAAATAAATATAAACAGTTGGAGTTATCTTAAATCTAATATCCAAGACATATTAAAAACTCATATACCTTAAAAACAACATAAATCAAAGAACCCAATTAATAAATAGACAGCAGATGTGAACAGATCTAATTTGTCAAAGAGGATATCTATAACATATGGTCAAAATATATATGAAAATAATGTTCATCATCACTCCTAATATGAGATTGCAGATTAAAAATATAATGGCATACCACCTTTTGCAGGTCAGAATGGCATATATTAAAAAGACAACAACAGGTGCTGGAGAGGATGGAAAGAGAAAGGATTGCTTTTACTGTTAGTGGAAATGTGAACTAGCAAAATCTTTACTGAAAGTAATCTGCATTTACCTAAAAAAAAATAAAAACAGAAATTCCACATAACTATACAATCCCACTTTGGGGCACAGATCCAGAGAATATGAAACCATAAAAAAAGAAGTGTTCCATAATATTTACAGCAGAATTATTTACCTTCGTTAGGACATGGAAGCAACCTAGTTATCTATCAGTAGGTCCACAGATCAAGAATATGTGGTAGATACACACCATGAACTATTATATGGACACAAGAAAAGATTCAATGGAATATTTTTTTCAATGAAATTAATGGAATTTGAGAAAATTAAATGTAGCAAGTTACATCAGAACAATTAAAACAAACATTGGGTATTCACCTAGGAAATTCAACATTGGAAAGCACTTTCAAACACTTGTGTACATTAACAGAGATTCTGAAGCCTCTGATATAGGGGGA
The DNA here is from genome assembly GCF_000260355.1 of Condylura cristata. Classification (NCBI taxonomy): domain Eukaryota; kingdom Metazoa; phylum Chordata; class Mammalia; order Eulipotyphla; family Talpidae; genus Condylura; species Condylura cristata. Next base: position 83,243,611 of record NW_004567103.1, read on the forward strand.
GGGGAAGAAAAGGACTAATAAAATAGAAAGGTCTTAGTCACCTCATTAATTAATCTCAACTGAGACTAAAGATGTGTGGGGGAGGAATGTCAGCCATTGTTTGTCACCAAAAATGGTACAGAAATCAATGTAATGGACATTATGTAGATTTAAGATTAGCTTTCACCATCAATGAATTAAAACAATTATTGCCTGCTATTGTATACAGTGAGGGAAATATTTTTAATAAAAAAATGTAAATCTTAAATAAAAAATTAAGAAATGTAAAGCATTTCTGCTTTTTCCTTGTCATAAAGGAAAGTATTACAGAAATGTTTAGTGTGTCTAAAAGTATCCAAGTAAAGGCATTTGATTGCTATTTTATAGTATGCAAGTAAAGGGCTATTTATAATAAAAGAATTGAAATTTGCATATTCATTGCTATGTGAGTTGTGACTATTTTTAATACTAAATTGAAGACATTAAATGTCTAGCAATGTGGAAGCTTTTTAAGTACGTTACAGGGCATCAACAAAGAAATGACTCATTAAGGATGATGTCACAAAGCATTTTATAAGTAGAGTAAGGTATTTCTAAAGATATGTGAATCATAGAACAAAAAGAATGTTTAAAATTATCCATTGTTCATTATTCACATAAAATATTTAAGTAAGTATGTAAATGAATGTTCATTTACATCCATCTACATTGAAAAAGTTTCTTCTATTAGCATAGACTTAAGTATGGGAGTTACAGTTTATTTATAAATGATTTGATATTTTATTTTAATTTTTCAAGCATTTTTTCAATAGGCCTATATTACTTATGTTAAACAAATATAAACTTTCATGCTGAGATATTTTGGATTAATTTCAAAAATATGTACTTGGGAATCGGACCCAAACCTGAGATTCAATAGATTCATAACGTGAGGGAGAAGAAACAAAAAGCATTTTGTTTCTTTCTCATTTATCTGTCTCAAATGAGTTGTCCTCCATTTATTTATTTATTTGCAAATGAGACACAGTTCATTTCAAATCTGTTAATTTTGTTTTGTTTTGTTTTAAAGATTTATTTATCTGTACATACAGAACTGGGGTACAGGCCAGCGGCTCAGGGGCAGTGAGACTCTTCACCAGAGACATAGTGGGGAGCAGAACAGGCAGATCCACGAAGTACACTGCTGAGGGAAGCAGCAGGCGGGCCAGGAGAGGTCTGTCACGCCATGTGGTCACCTCCGGGGCAGGCGGGAATCCAACTCATGCGAAAGTGGCTTTAGCTTCTCAGTGCAGTGCTTTAACCCGTTGCGCCACCAGGGAGGGCCATAATTTTGTTTTTTATAAGGAAATTATAAACTGATTTGGACGTCCCATACTGCCCTTTTCCTTCATTTTAGAATATAGATATGAATGGAGCCCCTTTTTTTGGTGTGCCTGTTCCTTATGTTAATTCTAAATATGAGAGAACTTTGTGTGTATCCCATTTTTGTCACTTTCTCCATAGTCCTATCCTTATTTATGAACATGCTTTTCTTTGGGTTGTGAATCAGGAGAATTGCTTTGTGAACAATTTATCTTATCTATCTCCCATCGTGTCAAAACAAAACTGTGTTTGTGCATAATAGTTTTTCAGTATATTTAAAGCAATCAATAAACTACCCTTCCTCCTATATTTTTCCTTCTTTTTAGAATACTGGAACTGAAATCGGCTGTTTTTTTTTTTCAAACTCCCTCTTTTCCTTACTAGAGTCATCTGTAGTGCTTTGCTATCTCTTAGGGGACACTTCCCCTAAATGGCTAAGGTCTATAGAAATGCACTTATTTCAGGTAGTGTCAGTTAATCACGACCCTCTGAGGACAGACCACTACTTACTGATCACAGTGAGACTATCAACACCTTTATTTTGGAAATTATATCCATATCTAATCACCTGGTTGCTTTGCTCTACTATTGTCAGTAAATATCCACCATTGCCATGTTACAAAGATTTATAGTTCTTTGTTCCAGTTTCTATATGTTCATTTATATATGTGTATTCTTTAGCCTTGCAAGTGTGTGCTACTTACTAGTTAGAAACTCCAATAGGTGTTTTTGTCCAATAGATGTTTGTAAAGCTCTTTTCTTTGAGTCCTTGGGGATATAAATAGGAAGATGGTTTCTCTGCCTTGATTAGTCTAAACTCTTAACTTACTAAACTAAGTAAAAGCTAATCTGAGTGGCTGAGATTGAGACACAGGCACCATTTTACTAGTTCACAGATGCACCTCCTGTTAATAGTAGGCAGTGAAGTCTTACCTTGACCTTTGTCTTTTTGCCTTCTGTCTTTCCACCTTATGCTACTTGACTGTCAGGGAGAAAAAAGGAAATCAGTTGGAGGCTGTCTGTGGAGAGGTCAACTAAGTGTGCCCATTCTGCTCCAGCTTCTTACAATGCTAAACTGTTCCCTGGACAGTTCATCCAGCAGCTATGTCTATAAAATAGTTCCATGCTTCTCTTTTAGATTTGAGGGGAAGAGAAACATTCCTGACTACATGATCCCTAAATCTAAGGGCTAGAACTATTGGGAGAAGATCTGCCCAGGGTTTCCAGAATGTAGTAATCACATCCTGATCTGAGAGATTTTGTTTAATTTGGCTTTTGTGTATACTTTCACACTGTTCTTGCAAACATAGTTTCCTCCCTGTGAAACTGGTAGGTGGGAGTAGTGGAGTTTATGAACCAAAAATACTACCTCACCTTTTACACATTAACCTCTTTCATCTGTCCTGGTCATAGGGCTAACTTAGGAAGATGTAAAACCATCTTAACTTGAAATAACCAGAAAAAAAAGTTTCATGAATGGTAAAGACCTTCGTTATCTTCCTTTTTAGGACACAGTTGTACAGTTTAAGTTCTGTTTAAAATGTCTATGTGTGCCAACATTGCCCTGTTAATTTTTCCAATTAATGGTATCTTTTTCCCCATTCTGCTGCTATATTATGATGCAGTATGGGTCTCCCAGAGTGGACAGAAGAAATAGCCCATGTGCAATTTCTGTTTACGCTCAAGTCCCAGAACCCTCTGTGCTCTCTGCATTATGATTTATTTTGCATTTTCTTTTGGGGACAGAAACCATATGTTCCTAAAGAGTGAAATGGCATAAAGACAGTTCTCTCTCTCTCTCTCTTTCTCTCTCTCTCTCTCTATCTATCTATAATCTATCATCTATTTACCTATCTATCATCTATCAATCATCTGTCATCAACCTATCTATCATCAATTATTGCTGTGCTTTTATTTTTTAATGAAACTTTTTTCATTAAAAAATGAAAGCATAGAGAACAAAATAGACATTCCAAGATGACTTCCTAAGTGTTCTATAAATATGCATGAATAATGGCTGTTGAAATTACCAGGAAAAAAAAAGAACATTGCTGTTTAAGTCTCATTATTCCTTAAGTGCCTGTGCGTGTGTTTGCTTAATTACTTTAAATGGAAGCATAATTTAGAATTGCTGTGTCTTCTCATATGGAATAAATGAGCTACAGGAGAGTCTCAAACTGTGTGTCACAAATTGCCTTTTCATCACTTAAAGTTATTAATACCAGCCCTTGTTTATTGATTATTTGGGGGAATATTCCATTTGGAATGTTTTATTGTAGGTGTTTTAATCTGTGCTAAAAGCTACAGGCAGGTGCACCTGTACAGACGTGTGGTGGATGCCCTTTTCTTGCCTGGAGCTGCCTATGCCTTGGGCTCACAGGTGCCCAAAAGATTCTAGAGAAACAGTGAGAAAGACAGCAAGGTGCATGTGGAATCAGGCCAGAGGGCAGCGCAATAGAGCAAGAATAACAGCTGGGAAGCACCTGATTGTGTTTGACAGTTAGTTAATCAAGATGTTACTTGGGTCGCATCAGATAATCAAAAATAAAAAAAAATAAAATAAATTGGGAAGATGCCCACTGTGTTCTTAGCCCTGAGCTAAACACAGATGATTTCAGATGAAAGTGAAAGAAAAAGATATATGTGGTTGCAAGACTGACTCTATAAGTAATTAATCATCTTAACTTCTGAATTATGAAATTTTGGGGGGACCAAAATCTACCATCCCCAAAAGATGTCTCTGATGAAAAGATTACTTCACAGAAGGAGCTTGGGAGGTTGCCCCTTTTGAGATATTTATATGTAAGAGAATTTATAAGTATAAAGGAAATACATATGCACTCCCCGACATTGTAAGCCTGAACTTTGTAGTATTATTTTTTTTTTCCCATAACATCATAATGACTCTTGGGGGAAAAAAATATGGGAATGAAATAAACTTTGTTAGAAACTAATTAAGAGCTGGAGTAAACTTCAGTCACTAACTGAAAGACTATGGGGTTATATTGAGTGATAATAACTCTACACAATAACATAACCCTTCATAAAATAGGAAGAACAATGCATGTTTCCCTGATTATCATTAAGATTAACTAGCCAAAGCCCTCCCTGGTGGCATTAAAGGCAACATTGTGAAGCTAGCCCAAAGCCTTTTCTGCATGAGTTCAATCCCGTCAGGGAGGTGATCCACATGGCATACCAGACCTCTCATGTTCTGCCTGCTGCTCCCTTCAACAATGCAATTCGTCAATCTGCCTGTTTTGCTCCCCACTCTGTCTCTGGTGACTCCTCTTACTGCCCCTTTATCTCTGGCCTGTATCCCAGTTCTCTATGCATAAATAAATAAAAAAACATTAAAAATTATTAACTAGCTAAAGCATCCAAGGTGACCAGTACGTTGAAGTTACTGTTATTTCAATCAATGAAGTTATTGTTTTTATTATTATTAAAGATGTTTCTCTCAATGATCAGGAAGAACTGAGTTTTTGTAGGTCACAAAACAATTAGTGAGAAAACTAGAGTTAAATCTTCTAACCTATTATCAAATTATGTTTGTGAATGAAAATATGTGCCTATTATGTGCTCAGTGAATCCTTATAGACTTTCTTATTTCTTTTTATTCACTGGGTGGATAATGTTGTGACTCAAGGCAGAGGAAGCCCCACCACTCAATGAAATGACTTAAGATACCCAAGGAAGACTTGCTTCTTTATTTAAAAAAAAAAAAAAATTATTTATGCATGCAAGGGCAGACATGTGAGGGGTTGAGAAGATTTACCAGAGAGAATGAGGAGCAGAACAGGTGGATCTACTGAAGTAAACTGCTGAGGGAAGAAGTGGGTGAGACAAGAGAGGTCTGCCGTGCCATTGTGGGTTACCTTCCTGGCAGGGGATCGAACTCATGCCACAGCACCTGGCAATAACTTAATACCACCAAAACTTTAACCCCTATGCCACCAGGAAGCTCAAGTCTTGCTTCTTTAAAACCTCTCCCCCACATCTTCCCATAATTTCTGTAACCACACCATCAAAGATTCATCCGCTTTGTCCTATTGCCTTTTCCTCTCACAGTTGTTTCTGCACCTATGACACGGGCACTGTCCACTTAGTCAACTCTAAAGCAAATATTTTTGCATTTGTTCAAGTGGCTGTGCTGCTGGGAGTTCTTCCATCTTTGGGAGAATTTTTTTTTTTTAATTTCCACAGGCCTACATTGAAGTAAGTAAATAAACTAGACATCATTATTCTAGGTTCTAGTTTGAAAAAGAAAAGTTCCAATAAAAGGAAGAAAATGGAAATGACCTCTTCCAACTCTTCATACATTGTTCAACAACTGAATGACTGATTCTATCACCATTCTCCTCCCTTTTAGGACAGGCATGAGGGGAATAGTTAATGACATCTCTGGAGTAATAGTAAAAATGGGCAGTGGCTGGGACATAGTGATAGTTATTGATTGACAGAACATCAGTAACAAATGTTACTTAATAACTGTTAGTGAGTCAGATCTTGGGTTCAGACATAGATCCAAATATAGCTTTTTTTTTTTTTTTTTTTTTTAAATAGCACATTTGTGTGATGGTGTAAAAGATATCCCTCAGAATTTCTCAGTCACTTTATGTGTATAGTAGAAGTAAGATATGCCTCTTGGGTTGCTATGAGTATTGAAATTAGATAAAATATCTCTCCTTTTATCTTTCACACAACATCTATTTAGAATATGCTTACTATTTTAATGGATTTTATATAAAATAATTATAATGCCACATACTCTAAGAAACATTTTACTGCCCTAATATTGTGATTTTTAGATGTTCCCTTCCATTTAGGATGAGTGGTTTTTGATCTAACATTCTGAGAAGCTCCAATGTGCCAGCTACACCAGAGGATGCAGACCAAACACAGTATTTTGCTTGCAAAAATTTCTTTGCAGTGAAATCATTCAAAGGTATTTAATAATATTGGTTTGACATTAAAAACCAAGATTATGTGCATCATCTGAAAAAGCAGAAAGTCTACAAAGTAGTGATTTGAATGAGCTAGTGGATCTCTCGAATAAGACATTGGTAACTCACACCCTGGGTGAAGGTGTCCCCCTCCAAAAGGGACAATTTCAACTCATCTTGTCCCCTTTTCTGGTCTATTTGGTTTGATCCCTCAGCTCAATCTCATAAGTTTAATAGGCCTGAAAAATGGTCTGATTTTACTTACTGGTATTTAAATCATCTTCATAAAAATGAAGAGTTGCTATATTTGATGCAGATTTTCAGTCTTGGGACCATCCTTTATATTCCATGCTGTATCTTGAGAAATCTGTTTCATAATCAAGATCGTCAACTATTGCTCCTAAATCTGCTGTTACAAAGGGAGGGAAGGAAGTGGTGAGTCAGGCTTGAGAGTGTTGATAAAGTGAGAGAAGTGAACTCCGACTGAAATCCAGATTATGACACAAGATAAACTGACAATACTCTATATTTCCCTCCAGAAGGTGGTTTTGTGCCTGGCTGAATTTTGGTCATTCCTTATCATAACAGAACAGAAAAAAAGTACAGAATCAGCCCTCCCTGGTGGCGCAGCGGGTTAAAGCACTGCACTGAGAAGCTAAAGCCACTTCTGCATGAGTTCGATTCCCGCCTGCCC
>NW_004567103.1:83250793-83252194 GCF_000260355.1 Condylura cristata
AAAAAAAAAAGTACAGAATCTTTGGACACCTAGTGAGCAACAGAGGTCAGAGAATAACAGGACTGGGAAGGGACAGGAAATACTCCAGGGTCAGAATCATAACCCAAGTCCATAGTGTAAGGGAGAAGCATGTGGAGTTATAAGGTCAAGGTCCTGGAGAAACACCTGTAAGTAGGTCAGGGTAAGGACTATTCCAGAAATAAGACACACAAAATACAGGTAAGTGAACAAGTATCACAAGCAAAACGCTGAGTCAGCCTCTAAATAGTAACTCACTCTCAACTACTTCAGCCTGGGCTGAATGGCATAAATGTGGGTATTAGTTTGTCATCATTGAAGGTTTAGTCAGCAGATCTACTCATGCCACCAAGATCTGCTGAAAGCTTCTAATTAGAGAGTCCACACTTCAAATAGGATACTAGCAAAGCAATCCTGGGCATGACAGTGTTATTATTTCAAAAATGATTTATTTTTGACATGAGATGGTTACAGTGTTATTGAGGGGATGGGTGTTTAAATCAATAAATGGGGGTGTGTTTTCAGAATACATTCTTTTCCAGAGAAGGAGCAAAAGACAAAACGTGCTAAAAATTAAGAGATCTCTGTGACTACTCATTAGTAGTCTGAATCTTAATGTAGACATCCCTGGGTTTGGAATCTGGATTTGGAGCAAAGGGAGAATTCAAACAGGGTGATCACATAAACCATTCCTTCAGTATCTCTAGCCAGGAAATGCAGGCAATGAATTCCTTTCTGTCTCCCTTTAGCTCTTTTTCTCTTCATTTTGCCTTTGTCTTTCACTTAGACAGATTACATACCTACATAGGTATACATACATGTATTCACTATAAATAAATTGATGGCATTATTAGAGACTATGATTTCAATCATTATTTATTGCTTTTGATTTCTTTAAATCATTAACTAATGAATTTTGTTCCATAAAATTTGGGTTGCTTGGATCCCTCTTTGATTTTTTAGAAAATGATTTATTTGCATTTAAAAATGTAAACTAAACAGAAAATGTAACAAAAAACTTAAAAAGCAAAACAAAAACAAAAAAAACAAAAAAAAAAAAACCACACCCAATTTAAGACAAGCAATATAATCACTGCTAATAATTGTTAAACATCAGTTAGACATGCGGGCAAGACGGTAAAAGGGTGGGTAGATAGATAGCTGAAGGTGAATCTAGTGCTGCAAAGGTCAGAATAGGGAGTCTGGAGTCCTCTATGCCAGAACAGGTCTCAGCAGATGTGCGGGCCCATAGGCTAGCTAGCTCACAGCAACTATCTTTTAAGTTGCAAGTTCTCTTTTTCAGGATCTCATGGTTTCTCCTGATTTTTACTTCCAACAGTTCCTTAGCCAGCAGGTAGGCTGGAAGCATACAAGATACTGAAG
>NW_004567103.1:83252759-83254706 GCF_000260355.1 Condylura cristata
TAGCTTTTTAGTGCTGTGCCACCAGGGAGGGCCCATCTGTAGGGAAATTTAAATCCCACCCAAGGATTCTGAGTTAATCACTTTCTTTGAGACTTCTATTTCATTTTATTCCCCAAATCACTCTGTTTGGTAAATATTAGTAAAACATGACACTGGGAATTGAGAGTATATCCATATTGTTGCGAAGATGGAGTTTTCTTCTTATTTTGTGGTTCTTTTTATAGATTTTAGCAAGATCTGTAAGATAAGTGAAACAGAAATGGCTTTATTCAAACCTTTTAACCAAAAGATTTTGTTTCCCATATTTAATACAATCAAGTAAATGTCTCTTAAAAGCTTATGTTTTTGTGGGCCTTTCACTTTTACTTTTGGTATGTTGTATTTAATTTTAATAGTACTTATAGAAGAAAACAACTGATTGCAGCAGTCAGGAAGCCAATGAAAAATATTTTTAGTATTTAATAATTAAAGTATTCAAGACCTACAAGTTTATGCTCCAATATTTATATTTTTATTGTGTTTATTTTGGGCTGATTCCAAACTTACATTGATAAAAACAATTATTATCAGACTAAATAAAAAACACATTTGCTTAACTTCTTACAAATATATATATATATATAAAACTTTAATGAAAAATCTAGAACTTATTGCTAGTTTCATTCCACTTACTATTGGAAGTGCTGTTAAATGTCCTTGTGACAATCATGTAGAAATGATACATGTCTGACAAATGTGGACTCTAAGTAGATCCACACTGGTAGCAATGCTATCTGGCTGGAAAATAATCAAATAACCAACAGGCAGATGGTTAAGAGAAAAAGTCAAAAGAACTTTAATTACAGTATATGTACCTCCTGTATACAATGGAGAAACCAAGCATGAGTCAGCAATTCATCCACTTGATGTCACCTTGAATAGTTTAGTTAAAACAACAGAATTTGGGGATGAGTGGGGTAAATGAGTTAGGGAGTTAGGAAGCACAAGAAATAAAGCTATGCATTTGAAATTTTGCTTCCTCTTTTGAAAAGAAATAAGGAGATTATGTCTTTCTCTTACAAGAGAGATGATACCTTTCTCTTTAGACAAAGAGAAGTTTATCTAAAATGTCTTTGTCAAAAGCACTTTCTGCGAAGTTTTCAGAGATTTTCCCTAAACCAGCCTACTCCCAAAATGACAATTTTGGGATGGTAGATTTTGCTCACCTACAAATATAAGAGCGTTTCTTTTTAATTCACGGCTCTCTAAAGATAATATTTGGGAGCAAAGGAAATCACCCCATACTCCTTCTGATTCTAGGACAGATAGTTTCTAGGGTCAGAATGGAATAGGAAAAGACCTCAGAGGAGTTAGGGAAGACTCCAGAGATAAGGCAAACAAATCCCAAAGGGGACTAATCAAACCCCCTACCTCCAGTCTAAGAAAGCAGGACATTCCCAGACAAGGGCAATTAAAAAGTACTCAATGATGAGGATTGTGAAACAATATATAATTCTGGGCACAGAGACATGAAGACAGTGAGTGAGGTCACCGAGAACTAACCAATCACATAGACTGACTGGGCTTTAGAATTACTAGGGAAAGAAGGTACAGATTCCCTGAGGCATGACTCCACTTGCCCCTTTCTGGCTGGCCTAGTCCACAGATCTGGTAGTCCCACTTTGTTTTGTTTTTCTTTCTTTTTTCCCTCCTTAATAAACTTTTCTTTATATCTATTTCTCAAAACAAATTTGCCTTTTCTTGTTTGCTTGCTTGAAAGTTGGCAAAGTTACTGCTGTAGCTTCCTGAGACACCAACCCATGGTGGTCTAGAGGGCAGGACTTAGCACTGCTCTCCTCCCCACCCCTCCCACCCTCCTGCCCTGACATCCATTCCTGGCTGGGAGACTAGGCCCCAAAACCAGAAATCATAGTATCAGTCCTTGGGAAATAATCAAATAAGCATCAG
>NW_004567103.1:83255191-83266776 GCF_000260355.1 Condylura cristata
CTCTGTCCCTCTGTCTAGGACACACATTTGGCCCTGCATGGTAGACCCAGAACCCAGAGCTTAGACATTAAAACCTTTTGCGTTAAATAGTGTTAGAAGATTATTTTCACAGGGGTCCTTAAAAATAGACGTATTCAATTACTGTAATTCTAATTTTTCAAATGTTAGTACTTTTGACAAGTTGCAGCTCTGTTTACCTGCTCCTGTAGGAGCCTCATGATTTCCCCCAAAAGAGCAGCATGAGGCTGGAATTTTCAGTTTATCAAAGAAAATTGCATGCATTTTCCAAAGGCAAATTGCAGACCAAAGGTATTTGAAGTTGAATAGAGAACTATGTGAAAAGGAACACTCTGCTGTGTTTGCCTACTTGTAACTTCAACCCAAATTACCTTTTAAAAGACTGTTTGGAAATCTAAAGAATTTCAAAAGACACCAATAATGGGTATGTTGAAAATAGAACTCAACTTTCTCAACTCCAAAGCTAGAACTTCACTATTTAACAATTTAAACTTGGCTCGGTACTTTTTTCCCCCCAAGTTTCCTGAAGTATGCTGAAGTTTATGGATCCAAAATATACAAAAGTTTACCTTACACTTTCTCTTTACTCTAAGATTCACCTCTTGTGCTTGTTCTAAGACCATGAGAAGCTCTGGAGTTAATAAGCTGTGCCTTGGCCTGAAGAAAGCATCAGAGACATCCAAATTGCTCTTAGATTAAGGAAAAGAGTAAGCATGTTTTTATGGATTGAGACATAAGAAATTTAAGGGATTGTTTCAAAATTTTTAGCAAATCAAGGGCAGACTTAGAAATAAAATTCAGGGCCCTCCCTGATGGTGATGTGGGTTGAAGCACAGCACTAAGAAGCAAAATCCACTTCAGCATGAGTTTGATCCCCACCCTGGAGGTGATCCACATGGCACAGACTCTCCTGACTTGCCTGACCTGCCCGCTGTTCCCCTCAGCAGTTGTACTTCATCAGTCTGCCTGTTCTGCTCCCCACTCTGTCTTTGGTGAGTCCTCTCACCATTCCTGCACCTCTGGCCTGTACCCCAGTTCTGTATGCATAAATAAATAAATCTTTGAAAAAAAAATCAAATTCAAGTCTCATCTTTCAACAGGAAAATGCTACTATAACTATAACATGTCTTCTTTATAATATAGTTAGTTATGGCATCACCTCTGTGTGCTGGCTACTCAGAATTTATTTTCCATTGCCATTCTCCAAAGAATTCTGACCATTGTGTGTTTCCTGGAGGCTATTTAACAAGGAGGCCATCAAATGGGATGCTTTTTTCTTTGGTTTCAGTTCTAATAGGCTTATGCAAAACATGGGGAAGAGATTAAGAGGCTGGAAATTGAAAGACCTGAACACTAATCTCCTACTTCCTCCACTTCAACTAGTCCTGGCCAGAACTGCTCCATGAAGACTCTAGCAATCAGGCAGCACATGTTTCCTGTCCAACTTTTTTTTTTTTTTTAAGATTTATTCATTTATTTTTGCATAGAAGAGCTGGATGTAGGCCAGAGGTGTATGGGTGGGGTGGGAGTGGGGTGGTGTGAGAGGATTCACCAGAGACAGGGTGGGGAGCAGAGTAGGAGGATTTATTGAAGTACACTGTTGAGGGGAGCAGCAGGCAAGAAAGGAGACTTCTGCTGTGCTATATATGGGTTAACTCTCTGGCTGGGAGTCAAGCTCCTAAACTCAGGCACTGATAGCACTAAGACTCAACCCCTAGGGCACCAGGGAACTCCTTCCTGTCAGATTGAAACCTTACTCCAGGAACACCATTTCCTCCCTTTGCTCTATCAGGCTTAGATACAGAAATTCCCCCTATTGCTAATCTACACATCTCTTGTCTATACCTTGGTGAAAAGTCTCTTCATTAAGCAATTTCTTTAAAATTCCCAACTGAACATATTCTGTGTCTGATCCTAGAGTCCTGGCATGTGGCGTACTTTTCCTGTATCTACTTTCAAAAAGTGCATTCTGGGCCCTCCCTGGTGGCACAACGAAAGGACGTAGCACTGCAAGCTAGCCACAGCTGCTTCGTTTGGAGTTTGATCCCCTGCTGGAGGTGACCCACATGGTGCAGCAGACCTCTCCTGACCTGAACCCTACTCCCCTCAGCAGTATACTTCATCCATCTGCCTGTTTTGCTCCCCACTCTGTCTCTGTTGAGTCCTCTTACTGCCACTGCACCTCTGGTTTGTGCCCCAGTTCTGTATTCATAAATAAATAAATATATTTTTTAAAAAGTGCTTTCTATTTCTGGCTCCTGTCTACAATTGCAGTGTATAACCTAGGAGTTATAGAGGATATAAGCAACCGCTTTTACTAAAATGTAAATATATACTGGATGCCCTGAGTGAGCACATTCCTTCTATGCTGGAGAAGAGTCTGAATATGCTCTTCTTAGCACTAGTTTCTTGTCATGTAGGCAGTTGGATGCCTTCTCTATGCTCTGTCTTGTCAAGGGTCTTGGTCTCCTTAGTCAACCTATCTCCCACTGAGTCTTTCTAAAATTAAATTTTAGAAAAGACAGTTGACAATGAAGATAGCACCATTTTATGCATACATGAGGAGGAAGATCTGGTATCAGGAAAAAGATATATTATTTCTGGTTTGGGAATATGGCTGGTATTTATTAATTAATATGAATGTGACATACCTCAATAAATCTAAGAATGCATATTTAAAAAAAAAAGAATATGCATTTAATGTCTTCATTGTGTGCAAGTTCCTCTGCTCCCTTACCCTAACTATTGAATTATTCTACAAATAGTCAGCTTTCTCCAAGATTCATGCAAACCTCATGAAAAAATACAGTGCGGTCTTTCTCTTGCTTCCTCTCTACCCTACTTGATCTATTTTTTTTTAGTTTTCCTGGTCCATTATGTCGGAGATTTAATTTACTGTTTTACTTAAAAAAAAAAAAAACAAAACTTTTTGCAATTAAATCTGTATACTGTAGAATGCATGTGATAGAAGAAATTAAAAAAAATGATTAGTAGCTTGGTTGAATTTGAATTTATTGGCAGTAGAAGTCAATTGAAACTATTATGGATGTGTTTCAATATGTAAATTTCTAAACTTTATAATAAAAAATATGCTTCAGAATAAAAAAAGTATCAATCAAAATTGTAATGATGAAGGCATTGACCTTGGTATAATTAATAATTGCCTATATTTGCTATGTTTTACCATCTATCCACTTATTCACTTATTCTCCAAGTTGTTTCCTATGTTCTATCACATGCATTGCCTTTTTGTGGTGGTATTAACAACAAAATAGGTCCTATTCCCTAATTAACATTGATTTCAGAAGAAAATTCAGGTATTTTAAATAAAGTTCAAATCTCAAGGAAATGTTCCAGGCAGTATGCAGGAGAGCAAAGGAGCAGAGTCCTGGGAATAGTCTCAGGCACCAGGACAATATGAAAGCTTACTGGCAGGAAGTGGACAGTTTATACAAATGCGTGACTATGTACAGATCTTGTTCATGATCTATCTAATCCACACAAAAAAAGATGCGATAAGTATGGGTTAATTGAATAATGATTTTTGCTGTGTGTGATAGAATAAGCCAGCTCTTTGCTTATTCTTTACAGTAAAAATACCTGCAGTATGAAAAGATGAATCTTGGTAAGCTTTAACCCCCTTAGCTTATTTCCAAGATTTATTCTCTAATGTGATGGGTTTGGGTGCAGATTGATATGTAAAAGAAATGGTGTGTCACTAGTAAGATTTTAATTTATCGATTGTTAAGCAATTTCTAACCTATGATTGGTAATTAAATAGTTGGTATATTCAGGTAGACTGAAAGTCTGAAATATTTTTTTTAATATTGAAAGAATTACCTAGAAAAAGGCCTTTATAAATGCATGGGTTAGGGAAATAAAAGTTTGTCAAGAACTACCCGACCCATTTACCAATCATATACTACAGGGAAGCAAGACTTTTCCTTAACTTTAGTGCCCCTTTAACAGAGTGGACTTCTGAGTGGTTGGCTCAAGAGAGGTTCAAAAAAGCATAATCTATGAGTTTTTGTGTCTCCTTGTATTTATCAGGACAGGCTAAAATAGGTTTCAGAAGAGGAACAACAAGGGGAATCTGCACCACTAGAATCCTGTCCCAAATTATTACCACCTTGTCCAGTCCAAATGACTACCAGAGACAGATACAGGCACCACACAACAGGACCACACACAAGTAGAATTAACTGAACCACATAACATAGATTAAAAACACCCTTGTCCTTCTCCCATCTATGAGCCCAAAAACTTTAACTATGCCTCCATAGGGGAAAGAGAGAGAGAGAAACAAAATAGTTGAGCTTGTTCTGAGTAGTAGCTAGATAAAATTCAAGTTACCCAGTGAAATTTTGCTAGCAGATGATTTCATATTTGACCCAATTAAAGATCTGGCTTCTATCCCATTAGGGTAAGAGTCCATCTTGTCAAGGGTTTGAGAGAATGGGGATGAGAGCAGAATTTCTCTCCCTCTCCCCTCCCTGTGCTTATTTTTTTACTCCTTAGTTCATGCCTAGTGTCAACCCCAGTTGTGGTTAACTATCAAGCTGTCCTCTCTGCAGTGCTGGAGAAAATCCACTGATCCTCTATGGACCTTGTTTTCCTTTTTTTGATATATTGAGAAACTGACATCAACCACAGGAAAATTCCTCCTGGATATTGCTCTCAGAAGTCTAGTGTAATTGTCAGCCCCTAGAAATTTCTCTTTTGAAACATTTCCATCTTCGTATTGGGAAATTTGATTATCAGTCTGAATGTGGAGGGTTAGAAAAGTACAGCTACATTTTCCAGCAGCATCAATGATTTCAGGAAAGGAAATGTATTTATTTAAAGAGAGGTTGCTGTGCTCTTCTCTGTCCTTTTCTACATGCATGGGCTTGCATACATACACGGAGATTGTCTATGAGAACTGATAAAGATTACATGTAGTTCAGATATATAATCAGAGCAAAAGGGGAGGCATTTATGTAAAGTATTTTGTCATATGGAAATTCTAACAAAATCTCATTTTGTTGTTGCATGATTCAAATGCTATTTTTCTCTCCGTGTTTACCTAGAGGTCATTTTTCCTTGATAGTCTATTTCCAGAGTCCGCCGCCTTCTTACCCTATTCAGAAATGACCCTCAGTTCATATAGCCCCAGCAGACAAGCCAAGTAATTACAGATCACAGCCTCAGCCAAGTGTCTGACCAGCTACAGAATGAATCTCCTGTGGCAGTGAATAAGAAAAGGAAAAAAGGCAGAAAGAAAGAAACGTGATTAATATTTTTATTACTCTGAAGGAGAAATCCACTCTTTGAATGGTAGCATTTAATTATCATTATCTGGAACAGTTATTTCATTTAAACTTCTCCTTTATTTAAAATAAACACCTTAATGCCCACATGGCTGCTTGGGACATTTTTAGCAGTAACTACTGGTTGTCAATGACAACAATCATATTTAATTGTTCATTCTGACATGCTCCAGCACTCTATTAAACACAGATTACTCTAGATTGAATAAATGAACAGCGAAGATGCTGGCCAGGAAATGTGAACACATCAGTGGAAATAGTGAGCTTCATCAGCTCATGAAAATGCAGGAGGAGGCAGCACAGGTCAAGAGCTTGTTAGAGTTTCAGGTTGTCCTTTTCTGCCTGCATTTTCAAAAACCAAGTATATTGCAATTCTGTCTTGTGAGGGAAAGAAGATAAAGGTCAGATTTCTTGATTGGATGTTATTTGGTTATTTTAATGTATCTTTCAAAGTTATAATTCAGAAAAAAGAATGAAATATACCTTGTTCCTTTATGAATTTCTTAAACAGTACAAAGTAGATAGTTGTATGGACTGAATTTTAATTCAATTTCACTTTCATTTAAATAATGTTATTATTGCTGTCATTATTTTATAACGAAGCTAAGTAATTAGTACCTTTTTTTTTCATTTCTTAGAATAGCTATAATATAACTGAGATTAGCACAGTGAATTTTTTAGGGTTAAATCATAGAATTTCCTTTTCATCCACCTGCAGTTTTATAAATATGACTTTCTTTTCTTTCAATTTGATCTAAAATTATTCTGAAAATTCTGGAAAAACAGATTTCTTACCATCTTTACATCATAAACAGGTCATAGTAGAACTTTCCTTTTCATTACAGTGGTGTTACAGGTGTTAAATTAGTCATGGCATGAACCCAGATGTAAGAGCCTCAGTTTGGTGTCCTAGGTAGGTCTTTGTGCTAGGTCAGGAGTCTATATATCATGCTTCTGTATTTAATAAAACTTTAATTGCAAAATCATTATACATACTCATAATTTACAATAATTATAATAATTATTATTTATGGTGAGTGGATATTAACATTGATTATGTATCATTAATATATAAAGTTCAGTCCTTTTTGAAAACAGGTACCATTATATTTATTTTACATATAAATATGTCAGCAAATGCTTTCATTAGCTACATAATGGCACATTAAATGACAATTCCTTTCAATCATTTATTCAGTAATCATTTTGTTATTTAATTTTCATGGGTTTATTGCTTTATAATTATTTATATTAACAGCACTTTGTTAATAATCTCCTGTTATTTTACATGCAGGAAAAGTAGGAAATGGAAATTTTGAGACCTTGAGAAATATTTCCAAATTATCCATTAGAAGGTTTACAACAATTTACATGTTTCAATAATAGACAAGGACATCTTTCTGTTAATCAAATTGAATATCTGACAAAATTATAGGAAATGTGATATTTGATTATTTAGTACTTAATATAATTGGGATTGCATGTCTCTTTATGTATATATTAGGCATTTGCTGTTCTTTTGTAAATATCTTTGCGCTCTTTGTTTTGGGAACTCTAAAAAGCTCAGACGCAAAGGAGTGACCCCAGGCCTAATAGTGAAAGCCTTAGTGAGACCAAAGACCTCAGAAGGCATCTGTCAAGTTAGGAAATTATTTTTTCTTTCTTTCTCACACACATACATATGCAGACAACATAGATATTTTAAATAAAAAGTCAGTGGATATTCTCTCCAGATAGAATAAATTTTAATGTTCAGTATAAAAAGACCAAGATCAATAAATATGAAATTCAACACAAGAAATTTTAATATTTTACAGTATTTGCTTTGGGGATTCTGAATTGCAGTGTAAGTCAAAATTACTAAATTTCATCCTTTTCCTCTGTTTTTGATTTTTCATTCCAGGTCTTACTTCTTCATAATCACACTCACCAGAGGGGAGGTACATTTTGCTGGATATTCTTGTTTGGCACTGTGTCATAATTTGAAGTATATAATCCTTTCAAGAACTGAGTGACATGTATAGACTTAGCTCTATTTTAAAATTGCAGTAGGTCAATTTAAGACATAAACCTAGATTTCTTAGTTCTC
This sequence comes from Condylura cristata, assembly GCF_000260355.1. NCBI lineage: Eukaryota > Metazoa > Chordata > Mammalia > Eulipotyphla > Talpidae > Condylura > Condylura cristata. The sequence continues at coordinate 83,262,608 of NW_004567103.1, forward strand.
GGCTAGTAAACGTCATATCCAATTTTAGATCTCAAATGTCCAAGCTTTTTAAAATTGAAATCACAAGCCACAATAAAAGAAATTAGAAGTTGCTGGAAAACACACAGTTGGATGGCTCTGTGCATGTGGGTATATGTGTAAGATCCTGTAATACAAATGGGTCAGCTTCCCACCCACTACACATGTGCACATGTAAACACAAACACTTAGGTACTATTTGGGTTATTTCCAAACCACATGACAACAGCAGACTTTAAAGTATTATACTTAACAATATGGCCTTGCAGGCAGCTTTGGAAGAAGCCCCAGATATGAATTAATTTAAAGGGTATATTTGAAATATCGCCCTGCTGTCAAAAATGTCCTTGTACAGTCCAACGATGCTTTATAGTTCAATACTGGTTGTTCATTCATTTGTTCTCAAGCACTAGTATCTCCAAAGTTTCTTTCATATAGTCTAGTTTTAAAAATAATAGAAGAAACCTATTATGTCACAGACCTTAGAATGAGTGAGTGGATCAGATATTTCTAAAATATTTATAATCACTTCTTTTTACATTTTGGGAGTGAAGTGAGGGTGAGTGTCTAAAATTCCTGGCATGGGTATGTTGGAGTAGGGAAGAAGATTAGAAAAAGGAAGAATAGATGGGGAATGCTGCATGTGACATAGTCTGCAGGGCACAACAGTAGAATCTGATACCAAAAGGAGAGACTATGTCATTGGCAATAAAGAGAGGAGAATGTCAAATGTGACTTTAAAATTTCACTTTTCCTGGACATGAAGTATGTAACATAACATGGGTTCCGAAATCTGTGCTGCCCACTGGGTATGTGCAGGGATTTCAAAGATAATAAGACATGGTTCCCTACCTAGAAGATCACATTGCCATAGAACTGATAGCTGGTAACCAACTTTAAATCCAATGGACTTGATCTCATGCTCTGTCACCCTTTCTCTGCTTGTTGTGCAATTAAAAGGAATGGTAGTCTGTCTCAAACATGTTGAAATGTAGAACTGTACATATAATAAGCTTCTTTAAAGAGGTGGGGCCTCCCTGGTCACTCCCTGATGGCACAGTGGGTCGAGTCTCAGTGGTATAAAGCTATCTCCAGCCACTGCAGCATTAGTTCAATTCCCAGCCAGGGAGCTAACACACATGACACAGCAGACCGCTCCAGTCTGGCCCACTGCTCCCCTTAGCAATGTATTTCAATAGATCCACCTGTTCTGCTCCCCACTCTGCCTCTGGTTTATCCTCCTGTCCTTTGTACCTCTGAACTACACTCCAGTTCTTCTATGTATAAGTAAATAAAAATAAATCTTTAAGCAGGCAACATAAGAATTTCCCTAAGGACCTCATCAAGGAAGCAGCTATAAATGTCTTCCTTAGACACCATTTTCCTTCTTCTCTGCCCAGACTTTTCACTGTCACACTTCTTCCTCTCCCTTCTCCTTCATTTCTCTTCTCTCACACACTGGGCACCACTCTGCACTGGGTAGCTTCCCAGCCCCTAGTCTTCACAGGTTTAGTCTTCCCTGATGGACTGCTTCTGCCTGTGATATTCTTTTGAATTCCAGTGTGGAACTTCTTAACTATAGCACAGTCCTTTGTTGTAGGGATGGCTTTGTGCATTGTATGCTAATTAACAATATTCCAAGATGCTACTTATTAGATACCAGCAATCATTTATCAGATATTGCCAATTTCCCATGGGAGGAAAATAGTTGCTTGTCACCCTTCTCCTGGACTTTTCATCTTCTTCATTGCACTGTACGGTAGAAAAAAAAAAGTTAGTAGGCAAATTAAAGAAGTACATGACCCAAACTAGAAAATTCAGAGAGGGATCCCTGAAGAAGTACCAACACACATAAGGGGAAGAACATTATTCATACTGAGACACTAGACATGAGAACTTCCTGGTAAATAAGAAAGCAACTTTGGGTAAAAATTTAAGTCATTCTGAGTATCAGCAGAGATATGGGCAGGGGAGCTGATGGAAGGGAGAGGGTGGAAATTGTTACCTGGAATGATGCTACCTTTTCCTGAGGTCAGAAGTGGGAGGGAGGGGGGTCACTGGTGCATTATGATCACACAGATACTTTCATTTTAGATAAATCATCCAGGTAAACTTACGGAGAATGGATTAGAGACAGCAAGGAAAGAAACAAGTGAAAGGCTATTGTACACTTTATAAACAACATGTAATTTTAGGATTAGTGATACTCCATTTAGTGTCATCTTCTTTCCCAAGATTCAAAAAAAAAATGAGTTTTAGTATCAAGAAACACAATTTCATCACACAATTGTAGTTTTGGCCAATAAGAGGAAATGCACCTATGAACGTTCACCAAATTTATGATATATTCAATTTTTACTCACGATTTCGTCAATCTCAATACTCTGAAATTCATCTAAACATAACATTTGGATTCTACACCTATCTTCACAACTTGGGGTCAAATCCAGTCTTTGGGATGTACATATTACTTATATATTGACAACTCTAATCTATATCCCCAGTGAGGATCTTCCCACTTGGTTCTAACTCAACACATCTAATTAGATCCATACTAAGACCTCTCACACAATCTATCAGAAAATCCTAGAAGCAATACCGTTGGTGTATATTTTGCATATATCTACAAGACACACATACACAAACATATGGTCATTTAGAGTTTTAAGCACTCTTTTTTTCCCCCCCAAATTGGTTGCAATGTAACTTTCCATTTTTATAATCAGTTTTTGCTCAGTTCACACAAGCTATGGTGCTATAGAGTTAAACATTAATTATGAGACTTGCCCTTATGGCTTACTGTTAGGAGATTAATGTTTTATTCGACAGTCTGTGCCTCAAAGCTTCTTATTATTAGATTGTGGCAGCACTATTACTTCCCAAATGGGTTGGCCTTAACCTAATCTTCAAATCCTTATAGGCACATGTCCATGGGCATGTTATTAACTGAGTGCACTTACTCATACAGTCTTACCAATTGGAAAGAACTAGAAATCTGGAGGGGAAAAGTCATCTAATATTAATGGTCTATATTCTGTTGCAGATTTTTCTACTCCAAATAAGCAAATATAAAGATAGTGCATCTTATTACCCTTGTGTAATGGCATATTGTAAAAGAGCATATCTTATTTCCCAATATAATTATTTGTTCACATATTTTCTGGTTAAAGTTGTATGTGTGTGAAAACCATAGGTTCTGTCCCATGTTTCTTGATATTTGTGCTTGAGATTGAAAACACACCACTTGATTTCTATGATTTGTGCATGACTATTTTGTTGTAAATAATAATACAAACTGAGCTAGGAAAATAGAGAGAGGAAAGTTATGATAGGCTAGTGAATTATCTCAGATAGCCAAAGGGAGAAATGTAGAACTCTCAGAAATAAACTTGAAACAAGTACTAGTTTTTTTTTTTTTTAACTTTATTCATCTCTGTTTTTCTGTACAATTCTACTACATTCTTCTCTTATGTCTTACTCTGTTTTCTTCTGACTCTTCATGTGCTAGAGTTTGAGATCATGGGTTACTATTTCAGACCATCATGAGACAGAATCACCTTTCTCAGTTCCAATATCTAAGTTATAGAGAAGGTACTCTATCAACTGTTGCCAAGGAATCAGGATCTGTTACACTGAAAACTCAATTGCCCTGAATTGTAAATTGAGTGGAGCTAATGGAAGTGATTCTAAGGAATACCAAGGTTGTCTGACATTTTATAATTTAAATCATCCTGTGTTACTTTCCAGTTGTGGTTCAACACATATCAAACCAAATATATGTCCTTGACTAAGGTGGCTTGGGATGAGGGAATAAACAAAAATAAGAGGAAGGGATGAGGAGACTCAATCCCTCTATTTCACTATGATTTGCTAAAAGAATCACACTACATAAACCTTATGTTGCCAAAATTTGGGAAATCTTCCCTAACTTGCTTCCATTCAACTAATTGAGCCATTACTCAATACATATCTTCTGTAGAAAAGACCTCAGCCCCATTTTTTTAATGATTATGTATGCATACAGAACTGGGGTACAGGCCTGAGGTAAAGGGGCAGTGAGAGGATTCACCAGAGACAGAGTGGGGAGCAGAACAGGCCGACTGACAAAGGGGAGCAGCAGGTGGCTTGCAGTGCCATGTGGATTTTCTCCA
>NW_004567103.1:83267326-83281345 GCF_000260355.1 Condylura cristata
GGGGGGGATCTGATTATGACATGTGTCACCCCTTTGATTGCCTATATTGACAAAGCTTGCCTGGCTGGCTAGATGGGTGTGCCTTCCTCCCACCCTTCCTTCCACCTCTGGAAGTTGAAGTTTGTCTTGGTAGAATCAGAAGGGCTTCCCAAGAAAGCAACTCCAATTTGGTTCTACTCCTAGGAGTAGTTATACTACCCTGCCAGAACATCTGATGAGCTCTCAGAGGGGAATGATTAGTTCTTTGGAGGAAGGGGAAGTAAGAGATGTAGAGGTGGGGTCTGGAAAAGTTTACATACTGCAATGATCCTTTTCCCTTATGCTCCTTTCAGTCCTATGGTTGACGTCATTGATGCTGAGTTCCGTAGCTATACTGTTCTCACTGGTGCTTTTCTCTCCAGTGAGATTGTGATTTGGTATGAAGAGAGGGAATGTGTTACCAGATTTCATTTCACAGAGCATCCCCATCAGTGACCAAAGTTTTTTTTTTTTTTTTTAAGATTTATTTATTTATTCATACAGAACTGGGGTACAGGCCAGAGATGCGGAGGGTGAGAGGATTCACCAGGGACAGAGGGACAGAGTGGGGAGCAGAACAGGCAGATTGATGAAGTACACTGCTGAAGGGAGCAGCGGGCGGGTCAGGAGAGGTCTGCCACATGCCATGTGGTCACTTCAGGGGCAGGCGGGGGGATGAACTCATGCGGAAGTGGCTTAAGCTTCTTAGTGCAGTGACTTAACCCGCTATGCCACCAGGGAGGGCCCTAAATGACCTAAGTTTAACATTTTCTGAAATCTGGAAATGTTACAGTCATTCATTTCTAGAAAGTCCAGAAAATAAATTCTTTGATGTTTGGAAAGGAAATAAATATTATGAATGAAAGTGTTCATACTTTCATGTACTTGAAAGATGATGGGAAGCACAGAGAATACTCTCAAATATCTTTGTAAGATGGAATGATGTTGTTTGAATGAACAAGCCTGTATTATTACAAATACTATGGCTTTGTACTATAGTGTGAAATCAGAAAATATTATGCCACTATCATTATTATATTTTCTCACACTGCATTGGCTACACAGTGTCTTTTGTGAGTCCATACACATTTTAGGATTGTTTTATTTCTGAAAAATAGTATTGGATTTTTATAAAGATTACACTGAATCTGTACATTACTTTGGATAGTCTGGGCATTTTGGCAGTATTATTTCTTCCAATTCATGAGTATGAGATACTTTTCTGTGTGTCTGTTCAGTTTATTTCAACAATATATTATAGCATTCAATGTACAGGTCCTTGATTATATTTACTTCAAAATATTTGTACACAATTGAATTTTGACACAATTGAGATTGTTTTCTTAATTTCTCTGATAGTTTTGTGTGAAATATATAAACAACAGATTTTTACATATTGATTATTGATTTTGTCCCTTATAATGTTGCTGAATTAATTAATTAATTAAATTGTTAATTGATTGATTAATATATTGATTTGATTCTAAAAGATTTTGGGAAATCCCATTTGGCAGGTCACACATGGAACTTGAGACCCATATGCTACATGAAATAAGTCAGACAGTGAAAGACATATCTGACTCTTTCAATGATATATGAAATATAAAGAATGAAACAAATGAACAAACAAAACAAAACTCATAGATGCAGAAAATAGATTCATGGTTAAAACAGAAAAAGAGCCTGGGCAGTAACCAAAATGGGAGAAGGATATAGAAAGATTAATATTTTCTAACCAACATTATAAAAACAGATTGCTCACCCTTCATGTAAAAAACAAACAACAACAAAAAGAAACTAAAGTTCATCTACAATGAAATAACCTTTCAAAATGACTCTTATTATACTTTTCCCACTATTTATAAGAAATTAACTGCAATTTTCAATTTCAAGTAACCATTAGGTTTTGTTTTATGTATCAGTTATTCTGACTTATTATTTAGCAATGTCTCCCACAATGACCTACCACCTTTCACCATTAAGAATGGCCCATATTGGTCCTCCCTGGTAGCACTAAGAAGCTAAAGTCACTTCTGCATGAGTTCAATCCCCACCTGCCCCAGAGGTGATCCACATGGTGCAGCAGACCTCTCCTGACCTCCCCGCAGCAGTGTATTTCCACGATCTGCCTGTTCTGTTCCCTACTCTATCTCTGGTGAATCCTCTCACAGCCCCTGTATCCTAGTTCTGTATGCACAAATAAATAAATCTTAAAAAAAAAAAAAATGGCTTATGTCAAAAAAAAAAAAAAAACTAGCAACAACAAATGTTGAGGAGGATGCGGTGAAAAAGGAGTTCTCCTACACTGCTGGGGGGAATGCAGTTGTATGGAGATTCCTCACACTAAGTAAAATGTAGCTATTATATGACCCAGCAATTCCACTCCTAGGAATCTAGCCAAAGGACACAAAAGCATTAATTCAAAAGGACACATGGACCCCTACCTCTATTGCAGCAATATTTACAATCACAAACACTGTAAACAATGCAAATGTCCCCAAATAGACTATTGGACCAAGATGTGGTACATATATATAGTGGAATACTACTCAGCAATCAAAAAGATAAATTTATGCCATTTGTAGCAAATGGATGGAGCTAAGTCAAAAGGAAAAAGAAAAATATGGAGTGGTTTTACTTACAGAAGAAATATAGAGGGACCAAATAAGACCTAGAGGGAAAATAATAACAGTACAAAATACAGAAAAACAAAACAATAACAAATAGACAATTGCAAACCAGAGATAACCTGCAGGGGAGGGGTAGGCAGAGGGATCAAAAGGAGAGGGGGAGGAGTTTGGGGGACTGGTGATAGAGTGTGAGTGAATTGGGGAAAGTAGAAAATAACTTGCTTTAAAATGAACAACAATGTAAATAGATATATAAATACATAAACTTAATTAAAATTAAAGAAATAAACTCTTCAGTGTTTTTAAACAATTGGGCATCAATCTTATTCCAGTTATATTCAATCATATTTTATTTTCTCCAAGTTTTCCTATAATTTAAAAAATGTTTTAATTTACTTTTTCAGTTCTAACATTTCAATTCTAAAATTTGGTTCACATTATATCTAGGTATTGGTATTTTTTTATACCAATTATTTTTTAATGATTAATTTATGCATAGAGAAATGGGGTACAGCCAGAGGTGCAGGGGCAGTGAGAAGATTCACCAGAGACAGAATGGGGAACAGAACAGGCAGATGGAGGAAGTACACTGCTGAGGGGAGCAGTGAGAAAGACAGGACAAGTCTGCTGCAACATGTGGGTCACCCCTGGGGCCAGGGATCGAACTTGCACTGAGACCGCTGTGGCTAGCTTGCAGCGTTGCATCCTTACCCATTGTGCCACCAGGGAGGGCCCTCTATTCATTGATTCTACCTTGAATATTGTTAATAGTATTCTGCTGTTGGAAATTTTGATCATATTTCTTTGATTACTTTTCATTCCTTAATCTCTCTTTTATCTTCATATAATTATTAGAAATATTTTGGAACTGTTGGGTCATTGTGCTTCTACCCCACATATCCTTAACCTCCATGAACCATTTCAGGGAGGGAAAACCCTTCTGTGTCATCTTTACCTGGTGTGTGCCCTTGAAACATCACATATTCTTGTCCCACAAAGCCATAAAAAGGAATTTGCTGACATTTTAGATAAGTAAGCAGAGAGAAACAAACTTTGTCCAAGAAAGTAAAGTTTATGTAAAGGAAGAAGGCAAGGATCCCAAGCATGATCTTGTGAGTCAGTGTCCTGCGTAGAAATAGTTAAACAATTTTGTTTTTTTCCCTGTTCTAAAATCTCATCAACCTACTTTGTGAGTGGTTCTTTCTGTCAGTGGCTTACTTCTTTGGGCAGATGTGCTCAATTTTCCACCTCTTTTATTAGAGTTTACCTCCCCTGTCCAACGTTTATTCTTTTAAGTTTACTGTTTTTGTTTAGTCCTCCAGGACTTTCTGACCTCATCTCTGGAGTATGTTTTGGTTATTGCCTCTTAGAGTTTACTGTCATTATCTCAGAATCCTCTTTAATGCTCCTAAAGTCCTTGCCTGTACTGTCTCTAAAGCTATATAATTAACCCTAACTTACCCTGGGACTCAGTCTTTCAGTACACTAACTCAGTTGTATTAATTCTGTTGCCTAGTGTATCTTTGTAACTTAAAAAATTACTTTAATATTTTAAGTTTCTGAATTCCTCATTTTTATGTCATGAAAACTAGTTTTTGTTGTTTTGATTCTTGATAACATGTTCTCTCTACTCGCTTTGAGAATATTTACTACAATTACTTTAGAATACTTTTACCCGGGTATATTGTGATTTCCTTAAAAAATGACTTTCACATTTAAAATACCTGAATTACTTATTTTATAGCATAAAAGCAGTTTTTGACTCTCATGGTCTCTGTACTCTGAGAACATTTATTATACTTTAGAATATATTTCTTTTTTCTCGTTTTCTCTTTGAATCATATTTTCCCTTTTATTCACTATTTTGTATGGTATTTGTTTCTCTTGGGCAGGATTTGAAGAAAAGGGAATCCTGAGCTTATGGATTTAATTTTGTATTTATTTCTCTCTTTAGATGTAGTTGTGATTATATGAGATACCGGTTTAGATTATCAGAACTAATTTGAATGATTACTCAAATCAATGGATTTTTCAGAAAACCCTACTGGCTTTGTGCTTCCTTCTCTATACACTTTCCTGATGTTTTAAGTTTACTTTCCTGAATTCCACAAGTTGTTTAACCATGTGTGTGTGTGTTCGTGTGTGTGTACTTATGCCAAGGCTGTTAAAGATTTAAATAGTTTGAACATCATAATGTCTGATACTTACACCAGGATTTTATAAAGTGGGAGGTTATGTACATACATGTAGTGCTCTATCTACTTATCCTTATTTATTTATATTGTACTAATGATTGTTTAGAGACTGCATGTGACATAGAGGTATAGGCTCACATCTCCACATGTTACCCACCAAAACATCCATAGTGCCTTATCATAGATCAATAGACTCTTGTCTTTTCATTTTACATTTCCTATGGAACATAAGCAATAATTATATAAACAAGAATATGAAATATCCTATCAGTATCTGAGAAGGTGAAACTCATACTGGGTTTTGAAAAGTAGATAGGATGGATGAAGCAAAATACAGCCACAACAACATAATATTCTGAGACTTAGAAATTATCTGTTTATTTGCAGATTAAGGTTGCATTAGTCAATATTCATCAGTTACTTGAGGTATTTGAAAAAATAATTTTAATGTAGAAGCTTGGGTAGAAATTATAGAATGTTTAAGCTGCTATCCGGAAACCAGTCATTGCATGAAGCTGTTACCATCCTTAGAGCTGAATGAGGAGAAGTGCAAGTGGAATACCTGATACATGTGCTGGCCAAAATCCCAGATAGCCAGAAGCTATCTCAAAAGCCCTCTCCAACCCGTGTATAAGACTATATTTTGCCCAGAATTAATAGATCAGAAAAGGAAAAAAAAAGAAAAAAAGTTCTAGACAACTACACCAAAGAGCTAGAGCTATTATGTTTTATCCTGTCACTTAGGGTGTAATAATTTTCATTATATGTTTTCTGGGTTGATTTTATATTTCCCATCTATTTTTAAATTTATTAGAAATGTTGGAATTCAAAATATAAGAAAGAGAAGGCGGGATGAATGTTTTTTATCAATTATCCAATAAAACTCAATATGTAACACCTCTGCAAATCAAAGAGATGATGATATTTATTGGGGGTGTTAACATGGAAGATCATGATAGAATCTATCATTACAAATAATTGAGGAGATGCATGAATGACAATTAGATGAATAAGTGAATGAATCTGCCTGGAAAACAAGCTGAATATCTAGATGTACTTTGCACAACAATTAAAGTACAGGAAACTAAAAGAGAACTAAATGGAGCTAATATTTGTAACTTCTGTAAAGTTTGTAACTCTTCAATCATTGTTGATATTTCAAGATGTTTTGGGGAACACTTTATGGCCCTCAAATTAAGCCTTTACTACATAAAGACAACAGCACAAAGAATCAGAATTGAAAACATATTTTATACCTTAATGTTTAAACTTGTCAGGCACAGAGAGAAAATGAATAGGGAGAGGTGTTTTCCCTGAGAAAAATAACAGGCACAGCTGTATCCCAGCATGCGTGCGTGTGGGCAGATAGAGAAGAAAATTCTCCAGGGGAAATAAACTAGAGAACTTTCTAAATATGCTTCTTGACTCCTCTGAGCAGATCAGCACTAACCTGCATGCACTTTTTACCTGGAGCAGCTCCCGTAGAGTCAGGTCAGTCTCCTAGGCAGGAGGACAAACAAACAGCACAGGGTCAAGTTTAGGGAGCCACAGCAGGAACAACCTGCCTCCTCTTCTCTGCAGGCTTCCTTCTGCTGTTTCCTGGGGAGAATTCAACTCAGGGAAGTTGTTTTTTGAAACATGCTGCCTCTGCTGGAAGACCATAAAAGTACCTAAAATGAACAAGATAAATATCCTTAAGGGAAAAGGGAAGACATTTTCCACAGTGATGGTGAACACACAGTCTAGAAATCATTTGTACTTATTGTGTGGACTTGTCAGCTATCAGCCAGTAAGGCTGTAAATAATGTACAAACTGTTTACTAACTCAGTCATTTGCCATGGCAATCTCTCTCTCTTTCTCTCTCTCTCTCTCTCTCTTTCTTTCTTTCTATTATTATTGCATGAAAGTTACTGACCTGGAATTGGCTCCCAGCTTTGGATAACTTCAGGTCTGCCCTATGTCTTTCCCTGTTATTTTTGCAACTACAACTCGATTGTGTGTAGTGCCAAGAACCTGTGAAATACTTACATTCAAATGGCTTGGATATGTCACATCTACGAACATTAATATGAAAGCAGGTCAGGGTATGGGAAAGCACACTTGTTCACCACCAAGTCATGCCAAACCCTAAATATCATTATTTTAAAAAGTAAGAAGTAGAAACTGGAAAGACTGATTCAATAGACTTCTGTCTATCTACTTGATCAAAGCTAGTAACATCATTCACACACAAAGGGGACCCTCAGTTACCCCATTAGGCACACCAAATTCTCATTCATTCATGGCAACAGACCTGAAGCCCAGGAGTTTTGTAGCTATAGCACATTAAGACACAATGCCTCTTAATCTGAGAAATAAAGAATTGAAAAGTCCTATTCACTTTTTTTTTTTAAGATTTATTTTTATTTATTTATCCCTATAAGAACTGGGGTGGAGGCCAGAGTGTTGGGGGCATGAGACGACTCACCAGAGACAAAATGGGGAGGAGAACAGGCAGATCTACTGAAATACACTGCTGAGGAGAACAGCAGATGGGGCAGGAGAAGTCTACTGCTCTCTGTGTGTCAGCTCTCCCTGGCTGGGGATCTAAGTTGTGCCACAGTGGCTGGCGATACGTAATAGTACTGAACCTTTAACCAAATGTGTCACATATGGACAGAAAAACTCCCTGGATTAATTCAAGGAACAAAGAGTAAACTTGAATCAAACATAAAATAACTTTCCAGATAGCAGAGACTGTATGGGATAAAGACATGAAAAAACAGATGGAAATATTGAGATAAGGCTTATAAAATTAGAAATTATTATTTGTTTATTAAGAAGAAATTTTAATGTACTGTATGAATGGAAGCATATTACCCTCAAGGAATCAAATTTAGACCAACATAACCTTGGAGTCCCTTAAATTATTGAATGATTGTCAAACTCTCCACCAATTTTTGAACACATGACTGAAAACCTTATTTCCACAAAGCAAACCTGAGTATGGAACCCCCCAATTTTTCCTTTGTGTGCTTTAAGCACTTTCCCCAGAAACTCAAACACACAGCTGAAATATTTCTGGGTCTGTGTCTTTGGGGAGGCAGTATTAAACCCCCAAATGAATGTTTTCTTTGCTGTATTTAGACCAGACTTTTGTTTCTTCATGTACAGACACTTGTTTGCTGCTTTAAGTTTGTGGCAACTGTTAACTGATATTCTACAGTTGCAGTTTCTCTGGTCCAAAATGAGTACTCAGGGCTTGATATAAAAATAATCAATGGAGGGACCTCCCTGGTGGCTCAACAGATTGAGGTACAGCACTGTGAAGCTAGTTGCAGCCGCCTCAGATCAAGTTCAATCCCTGGCCAGGGATCTGACCATCATGGCATGGCAGACCTTTCCTGTCTAGCCCACTGCTCCCCTCAACAGTGTACTTTGTCAATCTGCCTGTTTTATTCCTGCTCTGCCACTGGTGAATCCTCTCACCTCTGGCTTATACCCCAGTTCTGTAGGCATAAATAAACAAATATTGAAAAAAAAAAAAAGAACAATCATTTGAACTAAGATTTCATTTTTGCCTTATAAATTATTGAGACATAAAGGTGTCTCAGCTTGGGAGGAAGTTTCTGGTTGGTGAAAAGTAGAGAGAGCAGAAGAAAGGCGGCCTTCCTTCCCATTCCTACGGGTTTAACTCATAAGAACATTTTCCAGTAAACTTTCTGCACCCAATTATCTGTCTCAGAGTCTATTTATAAGTAACCCATCAGAGACAAGATTTGCATGTTATTTTTTGTACTGTTCTTCTAATTCAATATTCCTTGTGCCATCTCATTAAATATTAGAGGAAGCTGGCTCCGGAGCTATCCAAAGGTAAGGGCTCATCCTATGTTTAGCTCACACTGGTATAAATGAAAGGACTTGAGCCTTGCAAGACTAGTGCCTCAGAAGTAAAGTGGCAGATGCTTGTGACAAGTGATAGCTGGGATGGATTTGTGAGACATGGAGCCATTGCCCAGGGACGACTGAGGATATTAACATGGTGAAATATAAGGATTATTTCAGCAACAGTAGATGACCCCTTAGACAATTATGAATTGGCATAAAGCAAATGATGACATTAAGGTAAATGAATTAAGACACAGGAAATCTTTATATAAATGCATTGGCAAATGTGAGCTTATTCTGTATATTAAATGATATGTACTGTTTATTTCAGTTTTTAAAGATAGTTACAAAATAATTTTCAAAAACATGCATTTTGATGATTGAGTTATTTTTCAGACTAGAGATAAACTATAATTTGTTTACTTACATCTGTGTTTTTGGACATTTATATTATTTTTTTTATTTTGGGTGCTATTATAAATAACACTGAGATGACTATCATGGCACATAAATCTTAATGTATTTCTGATTATTTTTTGAGGATAAATCTGTAGAAGTGGAATTACTGAGTCACAAGGGAGATACTTTGAAAGCTTTTGATATATATTGCAGAAGTATGATCTGTAAGTGTAAAACATGCACTCCTTCCAGCCTTTCAATCAGTATGTGTTTATTGTCATACAACATAATGGGAACTCTTTGTAGCTGTTGGGGAGAGAAAGAAAGGGTCTTATTGTCAGTTTTCTTATAGTCCAATGGATAGACAACAATAACTAGTAGCAAAATGAAGATAATGCAAGGTAGTAATGAGTTCTATAAAGAAAACGATTCAGGTAGTGGGACAGCATACAGCTTCAGTGAGATGTTTGGAGAACTTTTTTTTTTTTTTTACAAAGTTTATTTTTACATCATTTTGCACATTTTTTTTTCCATCTCGATTGTAGTCCCTGCGGGTTTCCCATCACCAAATCACCCCTGTGCCACCACCATAGTCCCGTGCATTTCCCTCCCTTCCCCCCCCCACCATTTTTGATCCCATTCCCCACTCCACCCCCACAGAATGTCTCTGGTATATGGTTGTTCATTATTTTTGTTATTTTCTCCCCTGGTCCATTATACTCCTGCTATGAGTGAAACCATCTGGTATTTTTCTTTCTCTTTCTGGCTTATCTCACTAAGCATGATATTTTCCAGCTCCATCCAAGTTGCTGCAAAAGACATGTGTTTCTCTTTTTTGGTTGCTGAGTAATATTCCATTGTATATATGTGCCACATCTTTCTAATCCAGTCATCTACTTTTGGGCATTTGGGCTGCTTCCATGTTTTTCCAATTGTAAATAAAGCAGCAATAAACATGGGGGTACAAGTATCTTTTTCAATCAGTGTTTTTGTGTCTTTTGGGTAGATACCTAGGAGTGGGATTGCTGGGTCGTAGGGAAGCTCCATGTTTAGCAGTTTGTTTGGAGAACTCTTATCAGCAATAACTTTGAAACCTGAATGACAACTTGCAAAGAAATAAATGTCTACCTTCTCATAGTAGCAACAAAGATACTCTTTACAACATGCCTTCTGCTTTTATAGGTGAAAGTGAGACACCATTTTTACCCTTTTATTACATTTACCCTTTTCTTATTTATGAGTGAAAGTAAGGCACCACTATTTTTCAATGACTTTACCCTTTCATTATTTTGGAGAACTTTCCTTTTCAAATGTTTATTGATCACTTATACTTCCCTTACAATTGTCCTTTTGTCAATGTATTTATCTATCAGAATATTAGCAGTTGTAAGGAAAGTGGGTTCATTAGGCTATTTTTCCCTTTCCACAAAACAGACAACCCATAGCCATGAAATGTTATGTTTTTCACCTTTCCACATAAAGCAAACAACAAATGGGTCTTGCATTCCCCTCCATGTACCAGCTGTTTGGGTTCAAACTAAGGAAGGGTTGTAGGCATTCATTTGTTATTCTACTTTCAGCCTTTCAGTCTCAGTCACTCTCACCCTCTCTCTGTCAGCCTCTGTGTACAGTTCCATCTCAGCATTGAAGGGCTGCACAATGCACTGAAGGCTCCAAAATTCTCTTCATCTGAGAGAACTGACAACGAACATGCCTGGCCTGGGGTGTTTGGATAACAGTAGTTTCCTTACAAATCTTCGAGGACACCTCAATCTATATTAAATATAATAACTCTTCACATGTCAGTGTTTGCTGCAAATATGTGTCCACTTTACTTTTGTTATTACTACTTATAGTAATAAAAGTATAGTAGTAGCTTACTTTCTCTTAAAATTTTGACATGGCCAAAGCAATATACAGATTTAATGCCATCCCCATAAAAATCTCAATGACATTCTTCAATGAAATAGAAAAAATGTTGATGAGATTCATATGGAACAACAAAAAACCTCGAATAGCCAAAACCCTCATGTCTAAGAAAAATCAAAATGGAGGCATTACAATCCCAAACTTCAAGCTGTACTACAAAGCCATAATAATCAAAACTGCATGGTACTGGAATAAGAATAGACATACAGACCGGTGGATTCGAATAGAAAACCCACATATAAACCCACGAGTTTATGGACACCTAATTTTTGACAAAGGAGCAAAGAAGATACAATGGAACAAAGAAAATTTGTTCAGCAAGTGGTGCTGGGAAAACTGGGTAGCTACATGCAAAAAAATGAAACTAGATCATTGCCTCACTCCAGTCACAAAAATCAACTCGAAGTGGATTAAAGACCTAGACATAAGAACGGAAACCATAAAATACCTAGAAGCAAAGATGGGTCAAACACTTCACGACATACACTTTAGCGACATCTTTAAAGACAGAGCACCCAACGCCACAATAGTGAAGGCAAAGATAAATAGATGGGACTATATCAAGTTAAAGAGCTTCTGTACAGCAAAAGAGACATTACTAAAAACAAACAGAAAGATCACTAATTGGGAAAACATTTTCTCACACAAAAGTAGCGATAAAGGACTGATCACAAAAATATACGGAGAACTGATGAAACTCAACAAAAATGAAGTAAACAACCCCATCAAAAAATGGGCAGTAGAGCTAAAAAGACACTTCTCCAAAGAGGAAATGCAGATGGCCAACAGGCATATGAAAAAATGTTCAACATCACTCGTAATAAGGGAGATGCAAATTAAAACCACAATGAGATACCACCTCACCCCAGTGAGAATGGCACATCTTCAAACAACTAGCAACAACAAATGTTGGCGAGGATGTGGAGAAAAAGGAACTCTCCTGCATTGCGGGTGGGAATGCAAACTAGTACAACCACTATGGAAAACTGTTTGGAGGTTCCTCAAACTGCTAAACATGGAGCTTCCCTATGACCCAGCAATCCCACTCCTAGGTATCTACCCAAAAGACACAAAAACACTGATTGAAAAAGATACTTGTACCCCCATGTTTATTGCTGCTTTATTTACAATTGGAAAAACATGGAAGCAGCCCAGATGCCCAAAAGTAGATGACTGGATTAGAAAGATGTGGTACATATATACAATGGAATATTACTCAGCAACCAAAAAAGACAAACACATGTCTTTTGCAGCAACTTGGATGGAGCTGGAAAAGATCATGCTTAGTGAGATAAGCCAGAAAGAGAAAGAAAAATACCAGATGGTTTCACTCATAGCAGGAGTATAATGGACCAGGCGAGAAAATAACAAAAATAATGAACAACCATGGACCAGAGACATTCTGTGGGGGTGGAGTGGGGAATGGGACCAAAAACGGGGGGGGGGGGAAGGGAGGGAAATGCACGGGACTATGGTGGTGGCACAGGGGTGATTTGGTGATGGGAAACCCGTGGGGATTACAGTTGAGATGAAAAAAAAAATGTGCAAAATGATGTAAAAATAAACTTTTTAATAAAAAAAAAATTTTGGACATGGCCAAATCTGTTCATCTTTTCCTTTGTGATTATTGCACTTGCAGCATAGTTTTAAATGATAGCTTTTGTAATTATTATTTTTATCTATGTATTTATTAAGCTCCTGTTATTTTATATTCTTTTCATAATTTCCATAATTAAAATAAGTTCTCTCTTCAGATGTGGTTACTACAGATCTTCCACCACCAAATCACACATAAATCTACACCATACTTCATGGTGCTCACCCCATTTTTTTCTCCCCAACACTCTCTTCCCTTTTCCTCTTAGATACTACAGAACTACAGTTACCTTCAATAGTTGGTTTGAATTTGTAGATGATCTTTTGTTTGGTTTCTCTACATTCTACATATAAATGAAACCATTCAAATATTTATCTTTCTCCTTTCTGGCTTTTCTGAGGATAATTCTTTCCAGTTCTATCCATGTTGCTGTGAATGTTGAGCTTATTTTTTTGATCTCTGAACAGTATTTCATTGCATATGCCACATCTTGACCTATTCCTTTGTCCTGGACAGTTAGGTTGTTTCCATATCTGTTGTAAACTGTGTTGTTATAAGCATGGTAGTGAATTAGTGTGTTTGTGTCCTTTGAATAGACTCCTAAGAGTGGAATTGCTTGGTCATATGGCAAACTCAGCTTTTGGTCATTTAAGGAATGCCCCACTTTTTCCCACAGGGGCTGGAACAGTGTATGCACCAACAATGTAAGAGTTCTTTTTATTTACTTATTTATTTCTTAATGGGGAGCATTCTCAAAGTTGATTTGCAATTCCCTGGTAATAAGTGATGATGAACATTTTTTGATATGCATATTGGTCATTTGCCTGTATTCTTTAGAAAAGCAACTATCAAGATTTTCAGGTGTGGTCTATAGTTTTGTTTCTTTGCATTCTTTGGTTTTGGTGTTAGCATAATATTGACCCAAATATATATATATATATAGAAACATCCCTTCTTTTTTGGAAGATTCTGAGCAGGATGAGTATTAGTTTGAAAGTTTGGTTAAACTTATTTCTGAACCATCTGGTCCTGAGATTTTACTTTTTATGAGACTTTTGATTACTGCTTCAATTTCCTTGTTTGTGATTGGTTTGTTCAGTTTTCTATTTCTTCCCTATTCAGTCTTAGATGATTGTACCATTCTAAGAATTTGTCCATCTCATCTAGAGTGTTAAATTTGTTTGCACATAACTATATATAGTAATCTGTTATTATCCTCTGAATTTTTGCAGTGCCTGTGCTAAGTTTTCTTTCATTTTCAACTCTATTTGAACTTTCCCCCTCTTTTTCTAATGACCTTAACCAGCTTTTGGTATTGACATTTGGAATTTGTTTTTGTGCTTATTTTTCTGGCTACTCTAAATAAGAAATAAGGTTATTTTC
>NW_004567103.1:83281445-83288992 GCF_000260355.1 Condylura cristata
TTCTTTTTTGGAAGATTCTGAGCAGGATGAGTATTAGTTTGAAAGTTTGGTTAAACTTATTTCTGAACCATCTGGTCCTGAGATTTTACTTTTTATGAGACTTTTGATTACTGCTTCAATTTCCTTGTTTGTGATTGGTTTGTTCAGTTTTCTATTTCTTCCCTATTCAGTCTTAGATGATTGTACCATTCTAAGAATTTGTCCATCTCATCTAGAGTGTTAAATTTGTTTGCACATAACTATATATAGTAATCTGTTATTATCCTCTGAATTTTTGCAGTGCCTGTGCTAAGTTTTCTTTCATTTTCAACTCTATTTGAACTTTCCCCCTCTTTTTCTAATGACCTTAACCAGCTTTTGGTATTGACATTTGGAATTTGTTTTTGTGCTTATTTTTCTGGCTACTCTAAATAAGAAATAAGGTTATTTTCTGGGCGATTCTGGTTTCTTGATGTGAGTCTCTATTGCCATATACTTTCCTCTAGCACCGTTTTTGCTGTGTCCCATAGAAACTGAAAGGTTGTGCCCTTATTATCATGTACCTCAAAGATTTCTTTTTTTATTTCTTCTTTGATTTCCTTATTAACTCAGTGGTCATTCAATAGGTGTTACTCAGTCTTCAGATATTAGAGTTCCTTGTTTACATTTTGTAATTTATTTCTAGTTCATTGTGTCTAGGGTCAAAGAATATCCTTGGCATGACTTCAGTCTTCATGGGTTTATTGATATTTGTCTTGACACTTTGTGGTCAGTTTAGAGAATGACTTAATGAACATTTGAGAAAAACGTGTATTTGAATTTTGAGATGCAGTAACCTGTATATGTTCAGTAAAGCCATGGATTATAGTTCTTTGCTTAGGACAATTGTGTCCTCATTTATTTTCTATCTCTTTGGGCTATCCATTGGTGAGAATGTGGTGTTGATGTCTCCAATCACATATGTTATTTTTACAACATTTCAAAACACAATCTGTTTTCAGATTGATAGTAATTGTCTGTGGTTTTCTGGCATAACTTCATTTGGTAAATATATAGTGATGAATGTTATATCTTCCTGTTGTATCATACATTTAGTTGTTATATAATGTCCATCCTGTCTCTTGCATTTTTAAGCTGGAAGTTTATTTTAGCTGATATAAATACAGCTTATTTTTTTATAATATAGAAGTCAAAAATTTCTTGAACTGGCAAAATTTATTTTAAAAACAAGCTGACATATATATGCAGCCTGAGATTTTAGTTATTGGACAGTCAGTTAGTTATAACCTGCTGATATCTAAAACCAACTAGAATACACACAAAAATCACCCTAGTGTTTTTGGATTGTGAGATCTGAGGTATGGCACTGTTAGACCCCCAAGAACTAGAAGTGAGGGGAACCGAGTAGTAGGAGGGAAGTGAGATGTCCCCAGAATCCCAAAAAGATAATAATTTTTACGTTCCTGCATCAGGAGATAAGGAGATAGAAACGTATCAAGAAATAGAATCTGAGTTGAAACAATGGAAGGGTTGCAGTTAAACCCACAAAAAAAATATATGGTTTAATGCTTGATTTTCACTAAACCACAGGTTTATATTGTTGGTTAGAAACATGACCTTGGTGTATCTATCTGGGTCAGAATAGGAACAGGTCCTAATGTACTCTGCTAAGTTTTTTTCATTCAGTGGAATTAAAGAACATAATATAATTATCTAGCATAGGTATGTGTGTGGATGAAATGTGCAGTTTCATGAGTCTTCATTAGATTATTGATTGTGATAGTCAAAGTATTCCTTTTATTACTATTTTCTTGTATGTTCAAATCAAAACAAGTTTATTGGGAAAATTTATCATTTTCTTGAGAAAAAAGTATATAAATACAATTTTTTTTTCTGTTCATGGAAGAACATGGAAGATATATTGCTGTTGACCTTTCCCCCTATATATTTTTAGTAACCTTTTATTTCATGTTCTGGAGTTACTGCTTCCTACACTTCTGTCTCAGTTTATATATAACTACATCTCAGACTTCAAATCATTACACTTCCTTCAGAATCTTCTTACAAATCCCTTTCTTGTCCTTATAATTTATATGTACCCTCCAGGTTTTCACTTCATAAGTGTAAAGAAAAAATACATTTGCTTTTCTACTAGAGGAGTTCTAGCACTTCTGCCAGCATAGCTGTTGATGAACACTGGACAGCATGTAAAAGAAGACACAAAATAATGAAATAGTGTACTGATCCTTGAAATAATTTTTACCCAAGAAAACGTGTCATTGTACCAGATGTTTGCACTAAAAACACTGTTGTTACCCTCAACATTGGCATCCCTGTCATCATTGAATGCTCTCAGTCTTCCTTCTTTTGAATAACAGTACATAACTCAAAAGCTTTTTTTTTTTTTTCTGTAAAGCTGTGAATAATGTATCTGAGGTTCAAATCTTAAGAGTAAACTATAAATGTCCCATTTTTTCTGGTACTCTCATTTTCTTAGAGCAATAAAAGTAAAAAAAGAAGACAGATACATGCAAAAGCATAAAGTAATTTCAATTCATGAAAAATATCTATCATTTATAGACAGGTAGAATGTAAAGGGTATAGTTTTTGGAGACTTACAGCTTCAAATGAAATCACAGTTCCACAAATAAGTCACTGTGGCAGTTTATCGCCTCTCTGTAGATTTCTGTTTGCTATTTTATAAAATACAGTAAAGCTTTTTTAACTGACTTACATTATGCACATCCATATCTAGAGTAATGCATGACCTACTGTGATTGATAATTTAAAAAAAAATAATGAAACAATTTATAAAGCCAGTACATAAAACAATATGTAACATAAGTACATATTTTATAAGAAAAGTTACCTGCTTTGATTATTATAGAAATTAAATTTTCTCTTTGAAATAATCTGTAGAAGATATGCTTAGCATATTATTTGTGCTCTCATCCATGGTCATTTTGAGCAGTGACAGTTCAACATTATCTATAAAAAAATCTGTTTTGGCACCTGCATAGTTGCTTAACAATATTTTCTGAAATAAGCAACTAGTCGTAATTTTAGTTACATTGTAGATACTCACCACCATGCTCTTCGTGCTTATATATTTTTAAGCAAAATGAAGGATTAGAAAATCACACCGTTATAGTGTTATTCCATCTTAATGATTATACCAACTCTCTTTTTCAGAGGTTATGAAAACTCACACCATTTGATATTTCATATCAAAACAAATACATGGACCAATAATATTTTTAAAATTAATTTCAGAGTTAATTCATCTGCCAAATCCTAGAGACCTGGTTTGTATGTATTTATGAGTGTTAGGTCCTCCTAATATACAAACCCTCAATAGTTACATAGTATCATTGCTGTACTGTATTACATTTTTTAAACTGGTATAAATATTGCTGTTTCTGCCCTTTTTTAGAACACAATTTTCTTGGAGGATTATTTTCCAGCTTTCTACTGGGAGTCTATGGCTATCTTTGGAGCTCAGATGAGTCTCCTAGAGACATCAAAAATTTGAGTTTTGTTTTCTGATTTCACATTCCAAACTGTGATTTTTGATTAGTGAATTCAGTCCATTTTCATAAAGTTGATTATTGATATATGAAGACTTGCTATACTGTTACAGGGAAACCCATATGTGAAATGGGTTGCTTGACTGTGTGTCATCACCCAAGTGTTTAAAGGGACTTATATAAGATTCAGCTGCCAGTACTTGCTAAAAGGTTAATAAAGGGTTTATTTACAAAAGAAAGCAAATTATTAACTCAGGGAACAAGAGAGGGAGATAAATTGGTTAATACATCCTACCAGTTCCACTGACCTGGAATCCTTGCCAGCAAATTGAAAGCTGGCAAAAAGCCAAGAGTCAAGTATGAAGCCAAGAGGCCAAAACACTCCCCAAGGCCCACATGCCTGGCTTTATATCAAATCTGGCTGCTTAACTCTGCCTTCAGGTCCCAGTAATCCTCTTTTGTGTTGATGGGATTTGTAGTTCTGGTGTCTG
The DNA here is from genome assembly GCF_000260355.1 of Condylura cristata. Taxonomy (NCBI): domain Eukaryota; kingdom Metazoa; phylum Chordata; class Mammalia; order Eulipotyphla; family Talpidae; genus Condylura; species Condylura cristata. The sequence continues at coordinate 83,285,443 of NW_004567103.1, forward strand.
GGCTGGGGGTAGAGACCACAAATCCTGTATCTATAGAGTTCCTTCAGGACATCCTTTCCCCCAACACTACCAGTTTGTCTTAAGTTTTAATTTTTTTTAAATTCTAATTCCTTGTTCAATGGTGAAGAACCAAAAGCTTTTCCTTTTGATGATGTGCAAGACAAGGATGTCCACTCTCATCACTAATATTGAACATAGTATTGAAAGTTCTAAATAGAGTCATTAGGCAAGAGAAAAATACAAAAGGAATGCAGATTGGAAAAAAAAAAGAAGCTAATTATCACTATTTTCAAACAACCTGATAATGAACATAGAAAACATAAAGCTTCCACTGAAAAACTTTTAGAATTAATAAATCATAACAATGAACTAGCAAACATGAAATAAATATACAAAATGAGTTGTCCTCCTATATGAAACAAAGTAGAAGGGGATGAAAACAATCCCATTTATAATTGCATAAAAAAAAAAAGAGAGAGAAATATTGGGAACAGATCTAGGAAAGTAGGTAAAAGACCCATGCAATAAAAAGTACAAAACAGGCCCTCCCTGGTGGCACAGTGGGTTAAAGCACAGCACTGAGAATCTAAAGCCCCTTCCGCATGAGTTTGATTCCCGTCTGCCCCAGAGGTGACCACATGGTGTGGCAGACCTCTCCTGACCCACCTGCTGCTCCCCTCAGCAGTGTACTTAATCAATCTGCCTGTTCTGTTCCCCACTCTGTCTCTGGTGAAGCCTCTCACCACCCCTGAGCTTCTGGCCTGTACCCCAGTTCTGTATGCACAAATAAATAAATCTTAAAAAAAAAAAAAGTATAAAACATTGTCCAGAGAAATGGAAGACACAAAGAAATGGAAAGATATTTTGTTCTTATGGTTAGAAGAATTGACATCTTAACTAACGCAGAATGCAGATCAACACAATTCCTCTCACAGTTTCAATGGTCAAAGCATTGGAACATACATTTCTGAAATATAGGCTCCTTATAGTAACCGAGATGATTCTGATGAAAAAGAGAAAGAATGGAGATACCATACTTCCAGACTTCAAACTATACTACAAGACTCTAGTAATAAAAAGAGCATGGCATTGGAATAAAAATAAACAGAAACATGAACCAATGAAATAGCATTGAGAGCTAGAATAAATGCAAATTTATATGTGCAATTAATCTTTGACAAAGGAGTGAAAAGTGCATACAAAAGAATGCCTTATCATACATAAAAATTAACTCAAAATAGATTAACTCAAAATAGATTAAAGATTTGGATGTAAGACTTGAAATCTGAAAAACATAGAAGAAAACATAGGCAAATACTACAAGACATTTGTCTCACACTATATGTGGGGAATGGACTCCAGTGACAAGGAAAACAAAAGAATAAACAAAGGGACTATAACAAGTTAAGAAACCTCGGTAGAGTGCAAATAACCTATCATTAAAACTAAAAATTATTGGGCTCTCCCAGCTGGCCTCGTAGGGAAGTCTCAAAGCTATGACTGCTAAGGCTAAGTTTGGTCCCTGGCCAGGGAGCTAACCCACATGGTGCAGCAACCCTCTCCCGTTTCCTGCCTGCTTCCTTCAGTAGTGTATTTCCACTGAGTAGGCCTGCTTATTTTGTTCCACACTGTCTCTGGTGAATCTTCTAACCCCTAAACCTCTGGTCTATACCAGAGTTCTATTAAATGAATATTAAAAACAAAACAAAACAAAACAAAAAAACAGTGACCTCTTCTCCTCTATCCTTTCTCTGTCTTCCATTTAGTATCCAGGATTTATAACTAATCCAGTGTGATTATCAGAGAAATACTTCCATTCAATCTTGGTAAGCCTTGGGGGACTATCTCTCACCCTATTTGTTGATGGCTTTCTTTTGCATATAGACCTTAAGTGTCAATGACAGGGCAACTGGAAAAGTTTCACTTTGCATCCTATTACAGCAACTGTTATTATTATCAGCAGGAACAGCGGTTCCTTTGTTCCTACCAAACTGGTAGTCCTGTGTTTTTCACCTTTATGACCACTGTATAATGCATAGTTTCTGGAAGGCAGCATATTGGGGCATAAATACTGTAACTTTCTCTTACATAGATTTCCAATAGGGGCTGCTTTACAATCATTTTATGGGTTTTAAAATAGCTCCATACCTTCTTCAAAATCTTGTTTCCTGTTTCAGGAAGAGTTATTGTTCTTCCTCGTGCTGAGAAAAATAATATCCAAAGAACAGAATATAGCCTGTTCTCCAGGACTTGCTTTCTATAGGGTAATGTCTGGGAGCCCACCCAGATATCTACCAGGTTTGTGTCATTTTTCTGCAAATCCTGATCAGGCCTCCCTGGAGATGCCACCTTCCAATATTTGTTGTGCAATTCTGAGTTTAATTATTTACAGGAACATCCAGAGCCAACAAAGCCTCCTGTAATCTGGAAAAATCCCTTCTTATGAGCCACAATTTCTTATAGTGCTGCCCCGGGTACTGTTTTAATTATGGTCCTTGCAATACAACTTATGTATCTTCCTTCAATACAACCTAGGTATCTCTTCCTTAGCACTGTAAAAGATCAGTGATATCTTTTGAGTAATCCTGCAGTTTGTCAACTAAATTGTACCTGCATGAGGCCCAGTAACTTTAGGGAGCTCTTGACCTGGTCATAATCTCCCCTCCCCTACAGCCCAACATTCTACTACATTGGAAATGGAGAAAAAAATAAATTGTGTTATCTAAACTGAATACCTCCCTGCTTATATTCATTACATTTATGTAAGGGGCCCTCTCCTTAACTTTTCAGGTGCTGAGTAAACAAAACTGCAATTGTCTTGGAATACTAGAAAGAAATATACAGTTTCCTGAAGATTCTGTGGTTGAGATTAGAAGGTGAGTTCTCATACTCAGAAATGAAGCTTTCTTTCTGCATCACAGTTGCCAGATTTCTGTTTTCTCCCTTTCCTTCCCAATAGTCAGGTTTCCTGAAACTTGATTAGTTTTCTGACATCTTTCTTTTCACTCTTTCCACATGTTTCTCAATTTGTCTGTCAAAACCATTATACTCTGCCCCAGTTTCTTTATGGTCTGCACCTGTTCCTTAAAACTGCTTTCAAGAGTGGTCAATGGTTTTATTTGTCCTCACTAATAAAGAGATGTTCCGATTGCTAGTGTTACAGGGCAGGAAGAGGGACACACTTGAACCCCCAAACTTGCCCACTCTAAATAGGTTCTGCCATCTGCCACATCAAAGACATTTGAAACCTTTAATGGAAAGGAACTTTAATGCAATCAGTGTGAAATACAGAAAAGACAGAATATAGTTTCTAAATTGAAGAACATAATCAGCGCAGTGTTCTTAAAACCACCATTCCAGGGGAAACTTTTACTCCCCCCTGGGTGGAATCTGATTCCTTATGCATTACTGTATAGAAAAGGTTTAGGGGGCCAATCACAGTGGCCTAAAGCCAACCTCACCAAATTTAGGAAACCATGTAAAGGTCAACCAAACCAATCACTAGCTACTCCTTTGCCCTCAGGCCTGCACAACAAAAAGGGACTATATA
>NW_004567103.1:83289252-83299314 GCF_000260355.1 Condylura cristata
TTTTGAGTTTGGGGTCCTTGGGTTCACTCTGGGAAAGGTTTCACCAGAGCTCCCCAAGACAGAGACTCAGTTATATTTAAAGAGGAAGTTTATTAGAAAGAGAAGGGAGAGGGGAAGACACTTGTTAGATGCAAGTGGGCAGGAAGAGCTGCCCTGAAAGGGACAGGTTTGCAGGGAAAGAGACCTGCATTGGTTGCAGGCAGGCAGGTGGCTACTGCCCTGCAGAGGGAGAGCCAGTGGGAAGAAGCACCTGCATAGTCACATGTGGGCAGAGGAGCGGCTGCCCCAGCTGGTGGAGAGACTGCTCTACTATAAACAGCTTCTCTTTGGGAGGGGCTCATTCCTTGAAGGCCAAGGTTTGTTGACTTTGAATAGAACCTGAAAGGACAGAGACTCCCTAGTGAGCTTCATCTCCATATCTATGTCCTTGTCTTTACCTGGGGCCAGGAATCCTGGCTTTGTCATCCGGGGATCTTGACTTTATGGCTGTGTCAATTAATGCATTTGCCCCTTCTACCTACCCCCTTTGTGTAACTCAGTCCTGTGATGCCTCTCCTGCATTGCTTCCCCCATCATCGCCACAAACATAAAGCACATTCTGGGGGGCAACCCATAAGAAAAGGGTCAGAAATGGCCAGACAAGTCTGGGAGAAAAAGAGCAACATCAAAATCAAGATAAACGTTGCCATACTGAACCTCCCCATGATCTCTCACCACATCTGTTTCAATCAGCCCAGAGTCAAGAAGCAAGAGCTGTTTCTTCACATGTCTCTCTGCTCCATGTGCTCCCCTCAGGTCTGCTGGCATCCAACCTGCTTTCTTCCTCTTCAGTCTCCTGTCCAGATACTTAGCCTCTCTGCTCTGTTCCACCCCCTTTTGGGTGGGGCAGGGAAACTGGAACCTCCCCTTTTCCTGGGGACCACCTGTTACAAAGGCACCTGTAATGCTCTACTACTTGCAGGTGTGATCTCTACTGGGAGCCTTGTTCTTTTCTACATTTTACTCTCTCACTTTTTCTTAAGTTGCACCTTAGATTTTCATGAAATCATTTACCTTTTGATTTGAGTCCCAACAACTTCGGAAAACATTCAGTATAGAATAGTAGTGAAATCTATAAAGAAGACAGAAATCTTGGATTGGAGTCATAGGTCAACCACTTACTCGTTTTGTGATCTTGTCACCTGGTGTCTCAGTCTCATTCTCTTTAGTTAAGTTGGGTTAACCCTCAGAGGTTTGTCATAAAAACTAAGCCAGAAAAGCAGTTCAGTTGTTTTAGCACAGTATACGTGAAAAAGTCAATGCATATTATTTGCATTATGATTTTGTCAGCTTTTATTATTCTAATGACACTAGCTCACTACTATTTTCCTTTGTAGCAAGCACTAACTCTTCCTCTCCACTGGCCTTAGGCCCTCACTGTGGCATCAGCCCTGCAGAACCCCCCAGCAAGGGCTCTGCCCCTTCTCTGTGTATATTGATCTGCCACTTTCCAGCATGACATCGCTTGATTGATAAATCAGTGTCCCCTGCTCAAAAATCACATTCAACATTAAATTCTGAAGCCAAAGCTGTTATGATCTTGAGTCACTTCTACTGTTTGTTAGTAACTCTTTCATATTTTCTCATTTAATGCATAGACTGCATGAAGTAAGATTATTTTTCAATTTATGGATAAAGCCATTAAATTTTATTAGCACCAAATTCCATATTTAGACCTTGTGAAAGTAACATTGAAACCCACTCTTAGTAGCTCCCTAAACATAATCTTTTACGTTATATCATGAGACATAATGAGAGTTAAGCCAAAGGAGTTGAGACAGAGGCTGCATTTTACTGTGCTGAAAGTCCTGACAAGGAGGACCGACCAGCTAACCAACTTAGTTCTCGAAGACATTACTGTATTTGGGAAATCATATTAAGAGTAGCACATATCTCAAGAATAGTTTGAGAATTAAATGATTTCATGCATGTAAATAATTTAGTATAGTATCTGATGCATAGTAAACATAAAAGATAGTATTATTAGTTCTTATTAAATCTATTCAATTACTAAGCATGTAATAGCTTTGAGAGTTCTGATATTTGGCTGTCATTGTCATTTTGAGCTAAAGACATCAACAGTAAATATTTGCTATTATGATTTTATAAGTATTAATATAATTGTCCTAAGACCTTTTGGAAATCATACCTTTCACATTTGAAAAAATATTTATCTCATAATATATATGAATTTGTTAATTTGAACCCTGTTTCCAGAAAATAAATATCTTTGTTATGTGGCAATTGCAATTCTTCTTACTCTGCATGCATATATATTAACACATCCGGTCTCATAAACATACAGACTCTGAACAAGCCTGTACCTGCTCTCACATGCATATTGATTGGCTTGCTAGGGCTATTGGAACTATGTGTTACATATAGACGGCCAACACAATGGAAGTTATTATTTCATAGTTCTGGAGTTCAGAATTCCAGTATCAAAGTCCTGGCATGCCATACTCCTTTTTGTGGATCTAGAAAATATTTCAGTCTGACTTGACTCTTAGATATTGGTGGTTAGCTGTCAATCTTTGGTTTTCCTTGGCTCGTATGAATATCACCTTCATCTCTACTTTCATGTTCACAAGGCAATCTTTAACTGTGCTTATCTCTGATCAAACTTCTCCTTTAAAAAAAATTATCCATACAGAACTGGGGTACAGGTCAGAGGAGCAGGGGTGGTGAGAGGATTCCCCAGAGACAGAGTGGGGAGCGGAACAGACAGATCAACGAAGCACACTGCTGAGGGAAGCAGCTGGCAGGTCAGGAGACGTCTGCTGTGCCATGTGGATCTCCTCCAGGACGGGTATTGAACTCATGTTGAAGTGGTTTTAGCTTCTTATTGTTGTGCTTTAACCCTCTATACCATCAGGGAGGGCCCAAATTTCTCCTTTTCAGAGACATCAGTGATACTGTATTAGTGGTCTATCTCTCTATCTCTTCTTCCTCCTCCCCCTGTCACACCATGGTGTCATCTTAACTAATTGCATCCACAATAAACTTATTTCCAATATTTTCATTTTTGTGGTACTTGGGCTTAGGACTTCAACATAAAATTCTAGGGGAGGGGGTTAATTCAACACACAGCAGATAGATTTCATCTTTTATATATATAAACATGCACATACCCACACTCTCAATTTCATTACATTCTATTAGAATGTATTCCTTAAAAGTGATTCTTTGCTTTTTACAAAAAATACTATTAACCTAGTTTGCCAGTACCTAAAGGCATATCTATCACAGTGTATCATTGCAGTGAGTGCTGTTGCGAATACATAAAATCTAAAGATAGAAGACATGAAGAATAGGTATGAAGACTGTGAAGAAGTATTAATCATCACACCTGCACTTTGAGCAGTTGAATGACAGTTTTGCTGAACTTGCCTACGACTGGGTGGGTGACCCCAAGCACATGAACATGTTGCACAAGGAAGATCTTGGGGAGCATCTCTAGGACCCTGTACCTACTCTGCCTCTCTTAAGTCCATGTTAGTACAGATCAGCTTAGTAGTTTAGACAGTAACTGAAGCAACCTCTGACAGCTGCCCTGTTAGGTCCAGTCCCTTTTGGAGTCTATTGATCAGTTCAAGTGCCTGATGACAAACATGGTGTATGGAGCCTGTCAGAGCCACTCACTAAGTCAACTGTGTGTCATTCTAGCCTCATTCACAAAGTAAATGCTGATTTGCATCTGGGATGTCTGTTATTTTAGGAAATCTAGCCTTACTCTCACAGACTCAAACATTTATTTATGAATGAGTTGCAAGGCATACCTTTAGCAAATATGTCACATTTGCAATGCTATAGCAAGATATACCTTATCCAGTTATATTTAACATTTTGCAACTCCATTTCTCAACTGCAAAATGTCAGGAGATGACTATGTAAACGTGGCATTATTCTGTTTCAATCCTTCTTTGAGCTTTGGTAAATTATAGCATCTATGTTACTTTATTCAAATGTAGCCAACAAATCAAGCCAAGAATTTAGCACTTTCTTCCTTATCAAACTTTATCTTCACATTTATACTTTAAGTTATCGAATATTTGAACATCTAAGCTTTTTTTTTTTTTAAAGATTTATTTATTTATTCATGCAGAACTGGGGTACAGGCCAGAGATGCGGAGGGTGAGAGGATTCACCAGAGACAGAGTGGGGAGCAGAACAGGCTGACTGATGAAGTACACTGCTGAGGGGAGCAATGGGCGGCTCAGGAGAGCTCTGCCATGCCATGTGGTCACCTCCGGGGCAGGCGGGCAGGCAGGGATCTAAATCATGCGGAAGTGGCTTTAGCTTCTTAGTGCTGTGCTTTAACCCACTGTGCCACCGCCACTGGGGAGGGCTGCATCTAAGCTTTTATTAACTCTCATATAGGCGTATAAAGACCTGTGATAAGAATAAGGAAGACAATTAGTAACAAGTAACACCCTTATTGTATTTTGGCCATTTGGTAAATCTTTTTTACATAGTATCTAGTTTATTGACTATAATAAATGTGCAAACTAAGTGTTGCTTGTTCTCAGTGTACAGAGTGAGAAATGTGGTGACAGGTAGGACAACTTAATGGCCCACAGCCATCCAAGCAAAGAAACATGTCATTAAAATACTAGAACTCTCTTACACTGCTGGTGGGAATGCAAACTGATACAATCACTATGGAAAGCTGTGTGGAGATTTTTCAAACTGCTAAAAATGGAGCTTCCATATGATCCAGCAATTCCCCTCCTAGGTATCTACTTAAAAGAAACAAAAACAATAATCCAAAAGGACACCTGCACCCTCATATTTATTGCTACTCTATTCACAATAGGAAGATGTGGAATCAACCCAAAGGCCCAAAAAAATAAGACTGGATCAAGAAAATGTGGGATATATGCACAATGGAATATTACTCAGCAATCAAAAAAGATAAACTCACACCATTTGTGGCAACATGGATGGAACCAGTAAAATCATGCGAGGTGAAATAAGTCAAAAATAAAAAGAAAAATACCAGATGGTTTCACTCATTGCAGGAGTGTAAGGGATTAGGAAAAACAAACAAAATATGTATACACACACATATATAGTAATGGTAATAAAGTAAAAAGAACATCAACTAACAACTATAAAACAGAAGCATTATACAGAGGAGGAGAGGGGAACAAGATAAAAACTGGGGTGGGAAGAGCACAAGGGACTATGGAGATGGCACATGGGAGAAATGGTGGTGGGAAGTCCACAGGGATTACAACTGAGATGAAAACAATGTACAAAATGAAGACTATTGTAATATGTGTGTGTGTGTGTGTGTGTGTGTGTGTGTGTGTGTGACCATAAATTATCTAAGCTTCTTTGTGTTACCCACACCACTTTGGTGTCTTTCTGTTCTGAGTTTGAAGATGGAACATGGAATTTGTTTTAAATCCTGGTAATATATAAATGAGCTGATGCAATTTTGGAGTACATTTTAATAAGGTACCTGAGAGTCTATTCAGGCAGTAGTAGATCCAAGACCAAATAGTCTGCTAATTAAAAAAAAAAAAGATCAATTTAAAATTTATTTTAAATCATCCAAAGTTTCCATGTAACTTAGCTTTTACTGTAGCAGGTAAAATAATGTATGAAAGAATTTTCAACAAAGTCTTCAGAAAAGCAAAATGAATAACTTTTCTCCTGACAGGCAATACTAAGTCGGCCTACTAACAACAAAAATAAAAGTGCTAAAGGCATAGTTTTAGTAAACAATATACTCTTTAGAAATTATGGGAGGAGAACAGATGTGTTTGGAAAAGAGAAAACAGCCTTTTTAAAATTTCTGACATGATATAAAGACGTCACTCTCAACTTGTGCATTTGGAACCAATTTCTCAGAAGCATTTAGTTCTTTTTTTATTGGTTATATAAAAGCAAAGGACCTTGATTTATGCTTGCCTTAAATAAAGAGAAAATAAAGGAGGCAGACTGTCAGAGATGTGTCTGGGCAGTGAGAGGGCAGCCCACGGCAGGCAAGAGCTGCACCCCACGAGGCACTACTGAGACTCACCCCTCAACTCAGCCCTAGATTGTTTGTTTTCCATTTGTGTAAAGTAAAAATAAGAATTCACATTGGCAGCTACTTGAAAGGCCAAGAACTACATAAAAGGTTTCAGAGAAGAGAGGTTTTATTAAGGAACAGTTGCTGGTCGAAGCTCTGAACCAAGGGATGGCAGCATCGTGCTGAGGGAGGGTAAGAGGGGTGTTTCAAGGCCTAGGTGGGGTGAGGGGGGGAGTGCTGGAGGGAAATTTTAACAAGAAGCTGAAACTTATTTTCTTCCCAGGCTTGTGTTAACTGGTGGTGACAAGTGAAGTAGTGAAAAACAAGTCTTGAGTTTATTTTTCCTGAATATCTGAGACTGAGATTGCTTGGGGCAACTGTTTCTTTCATATGCCTAGGTTTGGCTAGTGCCTGACCCTTACAGTACTCTGAACTAGAAACATTGGGAGTAGTTTAGGCTAAGATGGAAGCCACTAAGAAACACCTGAAGCCTCCTTTTTGGAGCACTTTTGGGACAGAATGTTGGTCTTTCAGCTGAATCCTATGTCTCTCCTCCCTTGAGTTCTAGCCTTTATGTTTCTGACCTTTACATGTGTGGTTGTTAAAATAATGAAAAAGTGCTGCTGCATCCGGGCTATTCCCACTTCAGGGTGTGTGAGAAGAGGAAGCCATTTACTGCCTCTCAGCTTCAGTTTCCACATCCTTAAAACAGACACAATAGTGACCACCTCATTATTAATTGACTCAAGACATTGAAAGATAGGTTTCACTCACTGCAACAGGTGAATGAAAGATTTTCCTGATGACAGTATAAAGTCTGTCACAGTCTAAATGCAGGATGAAACCCTCAGCTGAGGAAAATTGCAGTTATTCTCAGTAGCTATGATTTAAAACTGTAGTACAAATCTAAATTAACACGCACTATTATCATAGCATCTCCTATATGTTTCTACTGGGATCATTTTTCACTCCCAAGAATAAAATTATGTAACATCTGTCTTCATGGGAATGCTGGCCCATTTCTTCTACCTAGATTCTCAAGTATGATGATGCTTAAATCATATTGAGAGAAAATTAATCCAAAAAGACCAACGATCTCATGTTCCTTTGACTAGTCAGTAGTCTCAGGTTTACTTTGTTTTACCTACTTTATAAAACAAAAATGGTTCTTTTCTCTCTGAAGGTTCAGTTCTACATTAAGAGTCTGCATCTCATACCATTTGTACCCACTTTTTTTACCAAAAGGGGACAATATTGGTGACAAAGACCAACGGTTTTGTGATAGTGAGAACAAAAATCTAAATCTATTTTTTTAAATTATTATTATTGAGTTTTGTATAACTCAGAGTTATAACCTTAGAGACTGTAAGTAGTAGTATGTATCTCTGTAAGTAGTATTATGTACGTATGCATTCATGGTTGTATGTAACATTGGTTGATAAGATTATGCAAGTAAGATTTAGGTGTGCATTTTATCTCATCAAAAGTCTGTTTAGGCCCTCCCTGGTGGCACAGCGGGTTAAAGCACTGCACTAAGAAGCTTAAGCCACTTCCTCATGAGTTCAATTCCCGCCTGCCCCGGAGGAGATCCACATGGCGTGGCAGACCTCTCCTGACCCGCCTGCTGCTCCCCTCAGCAGTGTACTTCGTCCATCTGCCTGTTCTGCTCCCTACTCTGTCTCTGGTGAAGCCTCTCACCCTCCGCATTTCTGGCTTGTACCCCAGTTCTATATGAATAAATAAATCTTAAAAAAAAAAAAAAAACTTAAAAAAAGTCTGTTTAACATCTACCACTGTGGATGTTTACTTTTTCACCCTTTAAATCTCTGTTCCCTCTGATAACCATCAATCTGATCTCTCAATCTAGGTACTTGTTTTTGTTCCATTTACTCTGTTTTGTTTCTTTCTACTCCATGTATGAATGATACCATGTTTTATTTTTTATTGTGTGGTTCCTATCTAACTAATTTTACCTTGCATAATACCCTCTAGGTATATCAATGTTTATTGAGTTCTTAAAATATTTAGTTAGGGTACTATGTATTCCTATTTGTAAATCCACAATTACTTGTATATTCACAATTAAAACTAAGTACAACTTATCTTAATTTTTTTGGACATGGAAATAAAGGCTCTGGGAACTACTGAAATAACCAACATCTCATTCACTAGCAGATCCTATATTGTCAACAGATTCTTTTTGGTAATAAGGAATTGGTGAAAAAACAAAAAAGATTTTGAGTATGTACAGTATAATATTATATTTTTCCTTGTATTCAAGTTTCATGTTCTTTTCATCTTCAAATGTCTCCTACCCTTGAGTAATATTAGAGGACTCACATATGGAAACTCAGGGTATGTCACTGACTTTTCTTCATGCTGCTTCTGACTATTGGAGGAAGAAAAGACAGTGTGATAGAATAAGATATTTGAACAACACTGGGAAATTAAAACATAGGTTTTATTATCAAAACATGGTACAACACATGGACAAAAATTAAAATAGATCTTGACAATTTTATACAAGATAACACCTAAATACACAAATTGTGTCAAATCAAATCTTTCCTTCATAATGCTAAATAGCTAGGTCCCACTTTTTTATTTATTTATTTTTATTCGTACAGAACTGGGGTACAGGCCAGAGATGCGGAGAGTGAGAGGATTCACCAAAGACAGAGTGGGGAGCAGAACAGGCAGATGGACGAAGTACACTGCTGAGGGGAGCAGTGGGCGGGTCAGGAGAGGTCTGCCCCTCCATGTGGATCACCTCCGGGGCAGGCGGGGATTGAACTCATGCAGAAGTGGCTTAAGCTTCTTTGTGCTGTGTTTTAACCCGCTGCACCACCAGGGAGGGCCCAGTCCCACTTTTAATTTCTTTTACTCTCAAAAATACAAAAGCAAGCAAACAAAAACAAATGAAAGAAATCATTCTAACAAAAACTTAAATTGCTTCTCAAAACACACACACACACACACACACACAGGATTTTCCTATCATTATAAGTCTGAATTTACAGAAAGCAGGTCTTGTTTTTGACATTTCTGATGTGAAGAGGTTGGAGTTATTGATTTACCTGCACATGTTCTCCACTCACCAGTTAAAAGGCACAGAATGACAAATTCAGTTTAAAAGTTTCAGCCACCTATACTTTGTGTAGAAGGAATCCATTTAAAACCAAAAGACAAAAACAAATTTAAGTGGAATTTTGACCAAGATCTTACAAGCTAATAAGCAGAAAGAAAACAGAGACTGATATTCTCACATATGATAATCTGACTTTCAGTGAAAAATGTTAACTGGGACAAAGATGAACAGTATATAATGACCAAATCATTGATAAGATATAACTGTTAATAACATTTATGCATTTAACACAAGGGCACCTCGTTATATAAAGTAACTATTAACAGACATATAAAATCATATTGACAAAAATACACTTATTGTAAAGAGCTCAACACATTACTGATATGAAGGAAGAGGGTAGATGATGTAGGCAGAAAATCACAAGGAAATAAAGCCCTTAAATGAATTGTTGAAACAGATGGATTTAATTAACATTTTACAGAATTTCAATCCCAAGAGAAATGAATATACTTTATCCTAAAGTACACATGGAACAGTCTCAAGAATAGATCATATACTGGAACACTAAACATATCTCAGGAAATATCATACATCTTCTTACAATGGTATAAAGCTAGAAATTAACTACAAGAAGATTCCTAAATTAAAGAAACTATGTATAGACTAAACAACATGATTTTGAATAATCCTGGACCATTGAAAAAATAAAAAATTATCTGGAGACCAGTGAAAGTGGAGAGAAACGCTATCAGACTTGATGGGATTCTCTAAAATCCATATTATGAGGGGAATTTATAACAATTCAGAACCACATTAAAAAAAAAAAAAAAAGGATAAGCCCTCCCTGGTGGTGCAGCGGGTTAAAGCACAGCACTGAGAAGCTAAAGTCACTTCCACAGGAGTTAGATTC
>NW_004567103.1:83299414-83301126 GCF_000260355.1 Condylura cristata
GGAGGTGACCACATGGCGTGGCAGACCTCTCCTGACCTGCCCGCTGCTCCCCTCAGCAGTGTACTTCGTTGATCTGCCTGTTCTGCTCCCCACTCTCTGGTGAAGCCTCTCACCACCCCTGAGCCTCTGGGCTGTACCCCAGTTTCTGTATGCACAAATAAATAAATAAATCTTAAAAAAAAAAGGATAATCTCAAAAACAGTCTAATTCTATAACTGATGGAACTAGAAAAATAAGAACAAATGTACCCAAAAAATCATTGGAAGGAAAGAAATTATAAAATTGGAAAGTAAATGAAGTTAAAAAAAAAGAATCTTAAAAAATAGTGAAACTAAGAGCTGGTTCTTTAAAAAAATATGCAAAATCTACAAGCACATAGCTAAGATCATTAAGAAAAGGAGAAAGAAAACCCAAATAAATAGAATCATAAATGAAAAAGTAGAAGTTACAACAGATACCTCAGAAATACACAGGATCCTAAGAATTTACTATGAGCATTCCTATGCAAAAATAATTGGACAACATAGAAGTAATAGAGCAAAAATTAGGTTCATATAATTTTCTAAGACTGACTCAGTGTGAAATAGCTTAAATGGTCCAACCACAAACACAGAAATTGAAATAATAAAATTTGCCTAAAATCAAATGTCCCACCAAAAGGCTTCTCCAGTGAATTCTCCCAAACCTTTAAGAGGAATTAATACTTACCCTACTTAAACTCTTTTAAGAAAGAAAATGAAGAGGGCAAAACTCTCAACACATTCTATGAAGCTAAAATTATCCTATCTTAAAACTAAAAAAAGACAGTACATAAAAGAAAATTAAGACCAATAACTCTGATAAACATAGATACAAACATCTTCAACAAATTCCTAGCAAACAAAATATAGCAACATATCTTGAGAATCATCCACCATTGTCAAATAAGTTTCATCTCAGGGATTCAGTATATGCAAATCAATCAATGAATGTCATCCAACAGATCAAAAATCAACATGATCATCTCAATAGACGCCAGATAAGCATTTGACAAAATCCAGCATCCATTTGTGATATAAACTTTCCCCATATGGCAATAAATGGAACTTATCTAAACCTTATAAAAGCTATATGCCAAACCCACAAACAATGTTATACCCAATGGTGAAAAGCTGAAAGCTTTTCCACTAAGATCAAGAACAGGATAAGGATATCCACTGTCACTGCTATTTTTCAACGGAATATTGGAAGTCCAAATTAGAAATGAAGTGAAACTGTTACTATTTACAGATAATATAGGTAGAGAACTCTACTGGGAAAAAAGAAAAAAATAAAAAGAGCCTACTAGAAAAAGTAGGATACAAAATCAATACACAAAAATCAGTTGCATTTCTATATGAGGTTAAATGGTCTAAAAAATGGTCTAAAGCAATGTACCAGGAGAAAGAGATAAATAAGGATCATAATCCCATTTACAATCACACCAAAAAGGATGAAATACCTGGAAGTAAACTTAATAAAGGAAGAGAAAGAACTACATATTGAAAATTATATATAAAACACTATTAATGGGCCCTCCCTGGTGGCGCAGCGGGTTAAAGCGCAGCACTGAGAATCTGAAGCCACCTCCGCATGAGTTCGATTCCCGCCTGCTGCCTGCCCCGGAGGAGACCACATGGCGAGCCAGACCTCTCCTGGCCCGCCCGCTGCTTCCCTCAGCAGTGTACTTCGTC
>NW_004567103.1:83301491-83311559 GCF_000260355.1 Condylura cristata
CTGTCTCTGGTGAAGCCTGTCGCCGCCCCTGAGCCTCTGGCCTGTACCCCAGTTCTGTATGCACAAATAAATAAATCTTTAAAAAAAAATGGCTATAATAGGGCCTTCTCTGGTGGCACAATAGGTTAAAGGACAGTGCTAGGAAGCTAGCCACAGCTGCTTCAGCATGAGCTTGATCCCCAGCTTGGGAAGTAACCCACATGGCACAGCAGACCTCTCCTGACCCACCCACTGCTCCCCTCAATAGTGTATTTCAGTGGGTCTGCCTGCTCTGCTCCCCACTTTGTCTGTGGTGAATCCTCTTATTGCCTCTACACGTTTGGCCTTTATCCCAGTTCTGTATGCATTACAAAAAAAAAAAAAAAAAGTCTTTAAAAAAATGGTTGTATTATCAAAACCAGTTAACAGTTTTAACACAATACTTACCAAAATCCTAATGAATTTCTTTAGGAAAATTGAACAAACCATTATACAATTTGTATGCATCACAAAAGACTATAAATAGCTAAAGAAATCTTGAGAGAAAAGAAGAATGATGGAGGTCTCAGATTTCCTGACTACAAACTATATTAGACAGCAACAATAATCAGAACAGTATGATAGTGGGGGAAAAAAAGAAATCATACACTGGAATAGAATACAAAACGCAGAGGTAATCCCATACAATATATACAGTTAATATTTGACAAAGGAGACTACATCCTACAATAGGGATAATGTAGGCCCTTTAACAAATGCTGTTGGGAAGCATGGATACCCATTTGCAAAAAAATGAAACTATCCATACTTAACTCCACACCAAAATTAATTATTTTTATTTTTTGCATAGAAGAACTGTGGTATAAATCAGAGGTATGGGAGGTGAGAGTATTTACCAGAGACAGAGTGGGGAGCAGAATAGGCAGTTCTACTGAAATGTGCTGCTGAGGGAAGCAGCCGGCAAGACAGGAGAGGTCTGTTGTGCTATAAGTGGGTCAGCTCCCTGGCTGGAGCTGAACTCAGGCCATAGCTGTGATAGTGTTGAGACTTAACTCTTAGGCCATGAGGGAGCCCCCATGCACAAAATGTAATTCAGAATGGATTAAAGATTTGGATCTAATAATAAAAACCATAATAGCTGAAAGAAAACATAGGGAACATATTACAGAACATCAACTCCAAATATGTATTTGGGAACACAATTTTAATGGCAAAGGGAACAAAAGCAAATGTAAGTAAGTGTGCCTTCTTGAAAGTAAAATTAATGACCTAGGTATCTAGGTATCTCTTTTGTACCTCAACCAATTCAAAATTCAAATGGAAACCTACAGACAGGAAAATATATTTCCACGTCAATGTCAGCCAAGGGGCTAATTTCCAAAATATACAAAGTACTTATATATTCCAACAACAACAAAGAAACCAGAAACACCCCCCCCCCCAATAGATTGACGTGTTAAATAGATATTTTCTGAAGAAAAAATCAGGTGGTTTACAGACATATGAAAAATTGTTTAGTGGCATTTATTCTAAGGAAAAGCAAATCAAAACCACAGTGAGATATCAGTACACTCATGTGAGAATGGGCCATATGAAAAATTATGTAAGTAACAAATGTTGGTGAGTATGTGGGGAAAAAGGAACACTCATCCACCGACGGTGGGAATGAATACAAGTAGGAACAGCCTCTATGGAAACTGGTATGGAGATTTCTTAAGAAATCAAAATTGCAGTCCCATAAAATTCCCAAACCTCTCTGCTATGTATTGAAACAACATTTATAAAAACTCTAGCATAAAAAGACCTATGATCATAGCAGCATTGTCCACATTTGTCAAGTCATGAAACTAACCTAAGTGCTGATTGATGATTAAATAGGTAAAGAAATTTGGAATATCTATTTGATGGAGTGTTACATAATATAGCTATTTTTAAAATGTGAAATAATATCTTTTGGGACAAAATGGATGGAACTTGATGTGATTACATTAAGTAAAATAAGTCTGAAAGTGAAATATTATTAGATGGTTTGATTTACCTGTGGAATGTAAATAACCAAAATAATAATAATAATAAATAAATAAATACACTGGTAAAATAAAGACAAAAGAAATCTTGAATCTAGTAAAAACATAGCTTATCAGAGAGAACAGTGTGGGGTAGGAGGGAATGAGGGAATTAAAGAAGTAGGGTATTAGCATGAGTGATTTGGGGAGGGTGAGTAGAACATATCCACAGATGGTGGAGTACATGTAACCCCAAAATTAACATAATGAAATAAATTAAAAAAAATTCACCATCAAAATAATGAAAGATACATTAAAATCAGGCTAATTTCTCCTATATTTTAAACTCATCATTTAGTTGAAGGCCATCCATTTTATGTATGTGTTAAGAACTCCTGATGTCCATCTCTGATAGCATGGAAAGTTCTGTGCAAGATGTGCTTTTGGCCTGGAAGTTCAAGCAAACTCAAGTTCCTTTACATACAAGCATGAAACCTGAAGCTCAAGAGTGAACTGACAAGCTCAAAGCATTACTTGCCTACATCTGAGAACTGCCATTTAAAAAAAAATACCACCACAATCTTAGTATCTTGAAATAACAAGAGCATCTCCTCTCACAGCTTTGAAGACTAGAAGTCCAAAATCAAAAGTCTGGCATGGTCACATGGTGCAGCAGACCTCTCTCAAAACCCCTAGGAAAGCATCTTTCCTTGTCCCTCTTACTTCTGGTGGTTTTTGACATCCCTTGATTTGCGGCAACACAAGGCCGATGTCTGCTCCAGTCTTCACCTGGCCTTTCTTCTTTGTCGTTCTGTATCTGCTCTGCTTGCCACAAGTAAACCTTCATTAAATTTAGGGAGCACCCTAAATCCACGATGACTTCATTTAAGATAGTTACCTACTTATGTATACAACAAGCCTATTTCCAAATAAGATCACATTCTGAAGTTTTGAGAAGACACATGTTTTGGGGTTGGGAGGGCACTATTCACCTTTTTATAGTCATAAAAAGATCTGGCAACTCTTACCTTGTAGGATATTATGACTGAATAACTTTCATGCAAAATATGTTGTGCATCTTAGATTATTAAATAGTAAAGGAAACATAATATACTATAACCTAATGTTTTGAATAGGGGAGTTTTGGGATTTTGTTCCTTTCACCTTTTTCTTATTAATTTAATGATTATGTGGTGGTTTATGAGAAAAACATTGCATAGTTTTCAACTGGGGATGAAGAGAAAGGAAATAATCCCTGAAGACCTGAAAATGCCAAAACCTGACTGCAGTTGAGAAACATGGTGAGATTTTTGTCAATTGCCAGGAGATAAAGACAGACAAGAGAAGTATTAAACTCTCTGGGTTCTGTGTTTTTTGAGGGCATCTGCCTTTATAGGCGAGATTGATTCTGACTCACAGGCAGTCATTATCACACTCTCCAACATCAAAAAGCCCTCCTTCCCCGCTCTGTCCCCAGAAACCCATTGATTCTGGAGGACCCCAGGGGGTCTGGTACTCCTCTCAGCATCTGCTCAGCCTCCAAACCTCACTTTGCCTCCACAGGCCACATTAAGTCTAAATTAAGGAATTCCTTTAGGCAGAACTCTTTCAAAGAGTTGAAGCCAAAATAAAAGTTAATGAATTCCAGTAAAGGCAAAAGACCTCTGGATAGATGTTTTGCCCTTTTTATTCATTGAACTCATGCAGCTTTTATTTTCTCAATTTTCTCTTTGTAAAACTCTGTTCCACCAATGTTTCCAAAATTAATTTTGACCTTCTGGCAACATTTTAATTTCACATGCCCCAGTAGATTCTCTTTGTTCAACTTATTCCATATATTCATTATTCTTTTAGAAAATAGCAGTATCTTGCTCAACATAAGTATTCATTATATGCTTAATTACGTAGAGGTGGGAGCCTGGTGCCCAGGAAGCAGCCTGGTCTGTGAGGAACAGGCCTGGGGTCACAGAGGACTCTGTGATTACCAGTTTTGTCATTCCACCTGAAAAAAGGGTGACCTAACTGGAGTCTTGTCCTCACCAGAAGCTGAAAGAGCCACCCACTAATCTGGGTTTCCTTTTCAGGGGACTCTATTACATGGAACAAAGGCACACCCCTTCCATTCTTAGACTGGCCCTGGGCAATGTGCTCCATAATGCTGGATTGAACCTCAGTCTCACGGACCTGCATGCTGTACTTTACACATGGCAAACCTTCCTACATGTCACTGATTCTTTATTTGCTGTACCCTGGACTGGGACAGCCACACACACTCATATTTTCCCATAATTTTATGTCTGATACTATCCCAACTTTCCTTTCTAACCTTCATTCTCACTTCTTCAGAAAACCTTTTTCTGACCCTTAATAAAGTGTCCCTTTACTTCCCAGCACGCTTTTGCACTATATTATATTCTCTTTTCTCTATAGCCCTTGTCTTTCCCTGAAATCCCTTTTCTGATAATTTCTTGACTTTCTTCTCCCTCTGTCAACTAGAATGAAAATTCCATTAAATCAGTGATTTTTCTGTTCTTCTTCCCCACTACATTTGCAACTTCTAATAATACAGTCTGATATTGGTCTAGTGATGTTCAATCATATGATTGAATTGAATAAGAATGAATAGATGAATGAATGAAAATACTCTGATTTAAATACATAAATAGTTTTTTTTTTTTCCTCTCCTAGAGAAGTGGCATGTATAAGGGTGGCTTCTGAAATAAATAAATTTTGAACTGGATTTTGATGAATACATGATTGGTGGGGGAGTGGCAGACAGGGAATTTTAGGTGGAGGGAAGAATATGTGGAAGGAGTTGGGGGTTCCTTTCAGGGATGTATTATAAACTTAAAAAAACATAAATGTGGCCCTCCCTGGTGGTGCTGCGGGTCAAAGTATAGCACTGCAAGCAAGCCACAACCACTACAGAGCAAGTTTTATCCCCAGCCCCGTATGTGATCCACATGGTGTGGCAGACCTCTCCTGACCCGCCCGCTGTTCCCCTCAGCAGTATGCTTCTTCGATCTGCCTGTTCTGTTCCCCTCTGTGTCTCTAGTGAATCCTCTCACCTCTCTGCCCCTCTGACCTGTACCCCAGTTCTGTATGAATAAATAAGTCTTTAAAATAAAAATGAAAACAAAACAAAACAAAACATAGATGTGTCTAGTTCTGTTTCTCCTGTAGCTCCTAACTCAATAACTGCAGGTTCTAATTCTCAGGTCAAAGCCTTCATGTCTCTTTGACTCTTTTCTTACTTTGACAATCATATCCAATCTATGGGGAAGTTTGTTGGACTTTATATCAACATATGTTCAGAAACTGAGAACCACCTAGACTGTTAACAGCCCACTTCCCACTGACATACAGACTTTCAGTAACTTTTTGACAAGTCTCTTGTTATTACTCTTGTACTTCTGTGCTGTATTATCAACTGAGGAGGAGGACTGAGCATTTAGAAATGAAAGTCATCTTCTCTTCTCCATTTACACGCCCTCCTTAACTTTTCATTTACTCAGAGAAGCCAAGTTCATGAACCCCTTCCTTGATCTGACTGATGTTAACTTCTGATTTCCTTTCCCATCTTTTCTCTCTGCTCATTCATACTGGCACTGTTGCATCTCAGACACACTAGTGCACATTAACTTAGGCTTTCCTCAATCTGGAAATTTCTTTCTTCACAACCTGCTTGGTGACCCCTTTACCTATGAAGTCTTCAATAGCACCTTCTCAAGAAGATAAAACTATTTAATTTTATTGTCTTCCAATCCTGATAACCCTAGCTCTAGTCTTCATAGAAGACTTTTTAGAACATTTTCCATGTTACTTATTTACAAACTTTATGTTATATTTTTTATCTTCATTAGAACTTGATCTTCATGAAGCAAAGATAATTTCTGTTACCTGATGCTTAGGTCCTCAAATAGTGTATGTTCATGAAAATATGAGTGGGGGTAACACTTAGCTCCATTAGACCCCACAAAGGAAGAACAGATACAGAAAGTAAAGATTTGGCCAAAAACATTACCTGGGATCAACCAAAAAGAAGAATGCAGGTTCCAGGTGAGTGTTTATTAATATTATTACTATTGTTGTTGTTTAGTTTTTGTTTTTGTTTTATTCAATTCACGCAAAAGAGTGATTGGAAATTTTACAAACAGAAATTTGCATTACTGAATGTTTCTTTTAAAAAATGGTAGGATTTCGAACCTCCCTGGTGGCACAGCTGGTTAAAGCACTGCACTAAGAAGCTTAAGCCACTTCCCCATGAGTTAGATCCCCGCCTGCCCCGGAGGCGACCACATGGCGTGGCAGACCTCTCCTGACCCGCCCGCTGCTCCCCTCAGCAGTGTACTTCGTCCATCTGCCTGTTCTGCTCCCCACTCTGTCCCTGGTGAATCTTCTCACCTTCCATATCTCTGGTCTGTACCCCAGTTTTGTATGAATAAATAAATAAATCTTTAAAAATAAATAAATAAATAAAAAATGGTAGGACTTCTAGTTGACTTTTAGGAATACTAAAAAAAAGTCTTACTTTTTAACCTTAGGCTGAATTACCTAATTACAAGAGCTACTTTTCTTTTTCATGTGTAATAGTTGCTACCCCATCCTGTGGACAAATGTATATATATGTACTGAGAATACAATGGCAGACATAAAAAGGTAATCAATTTGTTACCATTTATTTATCACAGGCATGAATTAACCTCAGGTTTTCCAATGGCTGAAAATGCACAATGATGTTTCAGACCCTGGCCTGAAACCTAATCCAATCCAGTGAATCCTTAGGGTGACTCTGCTTTCTGAGGTCCTGGGAAAAAAGGTCTCTCTTCCAATGCTGAAATTAGCCTGGCCCTGTGATTCAGGAAAACAGCGCTAGTGACAACATTCCCCCTCAAGGAGTTCATGGTTTTTGTTTTATCTGACTAATAGTCTGAGATGGCAGGTTGGAGCCTGCAGCACCAGGATGAATCTGGTCACCCTCCACAGGAGAGCAAAGAGACTGTAGGAAGGCAGTAGTGAGGGAGGAAGTAAGCTAGAAATGGAGGTAGTTGGAGTCAGTAGGGACCTGAGCCTTGATAACACACTGGAAGACAGGAAATTCCACAGGTTGCCCAACCACAGAATACACCTGTGTCAACTAGAATTAGCACCATTTGCCTTCCAAGAATCAGCTATCATCTGGTCAAGGAAACCTGGACCCCAACTGATAATGAACCCCTAAAACCAACCAGAGAAGAACAGTTTGTCAAGCCCTACCATTCAAAAAGACACAAATGCAGTCACCACTCCCTCTCCTTTTTTGAACAAAGCATGCAATCCCCCTTGTCATGTCTCTCAGCAGCTACCAGTTCAGGGCCCCTGTCTTTTTACAGAGCCTTCCCTGTCCTTCTTATCTGACAATAAGCTCCTTGCTTTTACGCCTGACTCTAGTTTCTCTGCTAATTGCTTTCCTTCTTGATACAGGGACTGTGCTTTTAGGGTCCAATTCAGTAGTAGCAGAGGGGGTGAGAAACAGTAGAAATTCAGAAAAACTAGCAAAGGGCTCTCCAGAGGCAAGGGTTGCAACACAGAGTCTTCAATGGGCTCATTGGCACATAGAGTCTTTGATTCTGCAATTTTAAAAATGTTGTTTGATGGATTTCTGCCCCCAATACTCAGATGGGATCTGGCTCTCCTACCAGGTATAGGTACAGCCAATGGTTTCCTCTCTTCAAAGAAGAAAACTTGTTAATTCTCTTACTTAAATTGTTCCCTTGTCTCTATCATAAAAAAAGATCTGACCCTTTGCAATGTGACTTAATGAGGGCAGTTTAACTGTGAATACAAAGAGCCACTAAATATATATTTACTTATACTTAATTCAGCCATTAAACATAATTATATTTGAAAGGGCACTGGATAGATAGGTCATAAGCCACAGCAGGTGTTATGGGAAAAACACACAGGAATCACATAAAATTTGGGAAAGAGAGAAGATTATATACACTTTTCATCTGGCAAGAGAAACATCGGCATGTTGGAGCTTTGAAGTCAATCAGTGTGCAGCCAAATGATTACTGGCAGTCTAGACTAGAATGTGAGCTGCTGGGAGGGTGTGCCCAAAGGTGCTACTATAATTCACTCAACTTCAAGGTGTTCTTGGGCACTGGGTCTCAACAAGAAGAGGAATTTGTGGAAGAGCAGTCAAAGGCAGGTTGGATGGAATTCAATCTGCAGCTCAGAGGTTAGGGGAGGAATCACAGCAGACCTGCATTAGGCTTCCTCTTCTGTATTTTGTTTCTGTTAAACCAGAGCTCTTCTATATGTTTTGTCTTTCTGATATGCCTGCCACCATTGACACAACATTCTTTACGCGGTGATGGCACATGGGAAGAAATGACTATAGAAGTCCTAAAATTTCAGGAGACTGTTACAAGTAGTTGAAAAGGAAGGTAATGTTCCACATTTAATTCTCATCAGGATTCATAAGCACTACTTTATTTCTCATCTAATGCTTTTCTTTTAAAAAATTTTCTTTTTAAAAAATTTTTTATTGACTCAAACTAGAACTGAGTTGTAGGCCAGAAGTACAGAGGGTGAGAGGACTCACCAGAGATAGAATAAAGAGCATCACAGGTGGATCTACTGAAACACGCTGCTGAAGGGAGCAGCAGGAGGGACAGGAGAGGTCTGCTGCACCATGTGGTTCAGATTCTTGACTGGGGATCAAGCTCATGTTGCAGTGGCTGCAGATAGCTTCATAGTGCTGTGTCTTTAACCCCTGTGCCACCAGGGAGGCTCTAATACAGATTTTTAGTAAATGGTTCAAATGGAGGCATAGCCAGTTTCTAAAATCAATAGAGGATGGTTTCTTTGAGTAAAAATATATGCCACCCTTTGCCATTCTTTTCTTTAATGTTATGTAGCTAAGTCTTAATTCTCAAGTTACTATATATATTTTAAGCAAACCTTAGCCCTGTAGCTGAAACAAGTTTAAAGAACATTTAATTGAGTGTCCCTTTATGGACCAAATAGAAGGAATGTTAATCAGTTGCTAATCTAGCAAGTATTCCCCTCAAGATGAATAATAAGAATGAAGACTCAAACAGAATCTGAGGTTCAAAGTCAAGGTCACTATGATGATTGGGGTAATGATTCTCCTAAAGGTGTCCACATCCTGATATTCAGGAGCTTGGGAATATATTAATAGCTGATGGCTATTTATGGACATTAAATTAGGAAACAAAATCTTGGTTGTCTTGAGGTCCCATATTGTAAACGCAAAGGGCCTGGTAAGAGGAAAGCAAAAAGGTCAGAGTTGGAGAAAATCCGATGAGGTGGGGGAAGCAGAGGTGAGAGTCAGGGAGAGATCTGAAGATGCTTGCTACTAGCTTTGACCATGAAGATGGTCTACAGAGTAAGGAAAATGGGCAGCCTCTAGGATCTGCAGTAGGCGAGGAAAGAATCCTCTGATCTCCCAGGACTGCAAAGCTGATGACATCTTGATTTCTGATCTTAAGAACTATAAGAGAATAAATATATGTTTATTCGATAAATTCTATAAATAAAAATGCATAACTCATTTGTTGCAACAATAAGAAATGAATGCCAAAGTTGTACATCATAGTAACATTTAAACTTGATACAATAAAACCGTAGAGTGGAGTATTAGAAGATTGTGCTAGAAAATATTTTGGGAGGACAAGGCAAAACTGCCCATGGCATGTATCAGTAGGTTCCAAAGTCTTTGAAGACAAAAATGGTCACAGTAAACAAACTATTTCTTGGAGTAAATATTGATGTTCTAGTAAAGTGCCTTAAGTTAAGATTGTAAATTGCTGTAACAGGTTTTTTTCTCTTTTTCTTTTTGAAGGTTTGTCCAATGGAACATAAAACTCAGAAGCTTAAGGCTTCTGAGGTGAGCAGCGATTTCTTTCAGGTGTCAATCCTCACCCATCACAAGGGAAGCTTTAACCTGGGGCAAAACAAATGCTAATGTAGAAGGAAAGAATGAGCATTTTCTGGAGAGCTTAACATTCTTTATCCATATGCAGAATCTTATTAGGCTTATGATGAGATAATGATACAATAGTGATATATATAT
>NW_004567103.1:83311659-83404129 GCF_000260355.1 Condylura cristata
GTAAAACTTAAATTTTTGGTTGCTTTGTGTCCAAATAGTATCTTTGTTTTCTCTCCCCCTGCTCTTCTCAATCCAAAGAATTTGAAAGCCTGTCTCAGCCCTTTCTTTCTGTAGAGGGCCTCCTTATGTATATTTTTGATCAATTGTGGATTCCATCCAAATTTAAATCTGGTGAGGACAAAGTTATCTGTTGATGAAAATTCTGTGTTCCTTAGAGCAATATTTTGCATGGAAATATGCTGGGCAGGTCCTGAGAGGTGCTCCCATTTTGGAGAGGGTAATAGCCAATGATTTGGGAAGTGACTATACGCCTTCACTTAGGTACAGGTTAGCAAACTGCCTCAGGCAACACATGCATTTGTGTTGCAGGTCTGCTACATCAAAGCCCGTGCACCCCTCTTTTATGTTCTGTACACATATTCCACTGGGAACCCCATCTTCACCTTTCATTTGAGATGTGATCCAGGAAGCATCTGCCAAACCCCCGTGGACATGCTTTGCTGCGTGCTGTGGAATGTCCCATGTTATTATTGTCACATTCAGAAGTAAATAGTCACCAGGGTCAGCTATTAGTTTATTGGATTGTGCAGATCTAAAGAAAGCCTGCTCTTAGTTTTTTTTTTTTTTTTTTGGCTGTTCACAGGGTCAGGTCATAAGGAAAAAAACATCTAATCTGAATGGACTGATGTGATTTTAAGAAAGTGTGGGTGGAAAAGAAGAAGCTAACATTTCATTATTTCATTCATTCTTTCTAGTAACAGTGATAGCAAGATCACAAGAAATTTGGAGTTTCATAGAGATTCCAACATGAGTCAAAGTACTTGTGAACGTTCATTGTCTGCCAGTTGGTGTGCAGACTTTTTGGGCTCCATAAAGGCAGAGGAGCACAGAGTGACACAGCTGTGCTTATTATCTGAGCTGTGGGGAGGGTGGGGTGTGACCACCATCATCTGTGAGAAACTTGCCTTACTCCCTTCCTCCTACTGTTTTTGCTGCACATTTATCTGTCCATTGCCCATTAGGCAGGTTCATAAGAATAAAACTCATCAGACCAATGGTGGTTATGACAAAAATACTTACATGGGGGCATAATAATCTTAAAGGTACACATAAAGACAGAGAAAATGAGACCTTTGTGTAATTGTGACTGACTGCCTCACTTTAAAATTGGTGAAGAAAGTAGAAAGAAAATAAATATATAAGTTCACACAAGGTAATGACATCCATTTTCCAGAGTGTTCTGAACTCAAGCAGTACGAACTTGAGCTTTGAAATTGTTCTCTCTCTACAGTTACTTTGTCAAACTATTTGAAAATATCAGAAGAATGTTCTTAATCATGATGGAATATGAAACTTGGGATGGCTTATTTTATTATGTTCAAAATATTTTTTTTATGCATGATCCTATTGTATCACTAACCAATATTACCTGTTCTGTACCCACCCGACTTCCAAGTTAAAGAATAAGAAAGAGAATTAGGAATTTAGGTGTTACCCCACCACTATTGTCTCTCTATGGTCATTTTCACTGTTGCCAAGTGAGTTGTTTCTATAAATTATGTTACTTTGATTCTTTCAACAACACTATTAAGTAGCTAATGTCATCCCTAACCTCCCTAATAAGGAAACAAAGAGGAAAGCTAAATAATTTATCCACTTCCACAGGTAAGTGTAAATGGCAATGTTGGGGCTTGATCCCCAAGATAATGGCTACAAATGGTCACTGTTTTCCCAGAATGTATAGTATATTTATACAAATTACCTTCTCTTCATATTATTCCCATTTCCTCAACCGATTTTTATAGATTTATAAAGTGTGAGTCTATCTTTGAAAATAGAGGAAATTATTACCTACTGACATTTTTTTTTTTTGAGAATTATTTATTTATGCATACAGAGCTGGGGTACAGGCCAGAGGTGTAGGGGCACAGGCCAGAGGTGTAGGGGCCATGAGAAGATTCACCAGAGACAGAGTGGAGAGCAGAACAGCCTGACTGACGAAGTACACAGCTGAGTGGAGCAGCGAGCGGGTCAGGAGAGGTCTGCTGCAGCATGTGGATCATCTCTGGGATTGGGGATCGAACTCATGCTAAAGTGGCTTTAGATTCTTAGTGCTGTGCTTTAACCTGTTGCACCACCAGGGAGGGCCTGAACTGACACTTTAATGACTGTTACTTATACAACATTTCAAATGATGGCTTTAAGATGATTCCTTTAAAAATAGTTGAGTGAAAGGAATACCTCTATTTCTAATGCAAATCACAGAACAGCAATGAGTTGTTCTTACTGTGTAACATCAGGGTTTAGTGGGATCTGTGATTTAATTGAGTATGGAAGCATAGTAATCCAAGTCACACACAATAACCCAAATCACCTTCTGGATGCTTTCCTTCATATATTAAATCTGCACTTAACCACTCTGTAACCCACATGTAATGATAAAATATCAAAGGGGGTGGTTTGGAAACTGACAAGCACGTTTGAAAATCAGTCTTTGAAGGAATCTAATTTATGCCTTTTCTCCTTGGAAAAAATGATCTTTAAGGTCCTTAAGATGTAGATTAGTGACTTTTGTATACCCTCAAAACGTTTCAAGTTCCAAGGAAGAGAATAAATCAAATAAGAAATGAAGAGAATTCTACCAAGTTTAATGTTGCCAACTTACCATTCACTTTATGTATTGCTGTTATTGGTGTATCATTCCTGTATCAGTCTCTCTTTTACTAGAAACATGTGCCAGATGCCCAGAGATACTTCTGTGCACTCAGAGGTTATATTTGAAGACTAGGACTGTGGATGAAATTCTGAAATGCTCTCAAGACACCTGTAAAGCCTTTTCTTTTTCTTAAAGCAAAGTTTATTGGAAAAGGTCACTTACCTGTTTTCTTCTAGAGGAGACATGCATAAATCCACACTAGTTTCAAGGGAAATTAATATCTTGGCTGTTATATTAGGAAGACCTGAAACTGAATCAAAGTGTAAGACTTGTCATTAATTCATAATTTGTTTAAAGTTAAGTCTACATTGAAAATAGAAACATAGGAGATACACACACACACAAAATACATACATACATACATACATATACATGTATATGCATGTGTATCTATATATTTATATATGTCAATATATTTATATTTATATCACTGCAGCTCTTGCTCTGTCTTTCCCACTGCTCCCCTCAGCAGTGTACTTCAGTAGATCTTCCTGTTCTGCTCCCCACTCTGTCGCTGATGAATCCTCTCACTTCCATACCTCTGGGCTGTACCCCAGTTCTTATATGCATAAATAAGGACATTTTAAGTAAAATGAAAAGCTGTACATAATCTCATTCAAAATTCACAATATGGAGTATGCTAATAAAAAATAGGTTAAAAGTAAATGCTAAATAAAAAATAAATTATTGTAAATTCACTAAAGGGAACATTATATAGTCATAAATTATAGTTATCAATTCTCTATAATAATTAAAATACCTGTTTTTTTGTAGAAGAATTGGGGTGTAGGTCAGAGGTTTGGACATGAGAGGATTCGCCAGAGAGTGGGGAGCAGAATAGGCAGATCCACTGAAATACACTGCTGAAGGTAGCCGTAAGCAATACAGGAGAGATCTTCTCTGGGCTAGCTACCTGGTCAAGTATTGAATTCAGGTAGCAAAGTTAATAACACTGAGACTTAACCCCTAGGCCACTAGAGAGACCCTAAAAATCTTATGACAGACAACAAAAGCAGGGGGTAGGATTGTATTTATCAACTGAACATAATTAGCTTGAAATATACAAATAAAAAGTTTGCTTAATTATGACAAATTTCCAGTTTAATAACAACAAACTGTAAGCTTGAAACTGCATCATCATCATTTCCACAAGATAATGAGAAAATTCACTACCTTAAAATTGCTCAGATAGTTACGATGATGCCTGTGAGAGTTAATTTATATATCAACTTGTCTGGTCAAATATTGTTTTACAAGATTCTCAGAAGACATATTTAACCCATGGAATAAATCAAACCGCCCCCATAATGTGGGCAGACCTCATCCAAACAGTTAGAAGTCTTAAAAGATAACTGACTGCTCCTGAAGAAGACATTCTGTCAGCAGACTGTGTTTGAATTCAAACTGCACCCCTTTTCCTCAGTTTCCAGCTTGCTAGTCTACCCTGCAGATTTTGGATATGCCAAACTTCTGAGAAACCCTGATTACTACCAATTTTGCTATGTAGAGTGGTTCTAGAGGAACAGGATATTTATTTCTTTATGTGGTGTATAGACCTGAGGTGGGGGTGGGGATGAGAGGATTCCCCAGAGACAGAATGGGAAGCAGAAAAGGCAGATTCACTGAAATCCCTTGCTGAGGAGAGCAGTGGACAGGACAGGGGAAGCCCCTCCCTGGTGGCACAACAGGTAAGGACACAGTACTGTAAGATTGCTGCCTCTTCAGTGAGACCTCAATCTGAGTTCTATCCCTAGCCCTAGAGGTGATCCACATGGTACAGCAGACATCTCTCTTGCCTACTGCTCCCCTCAGCAGTCTACTTCATGGATCTGCCTGTGCTGCTCCCCACTCTATCTGGAATCCTCTCACCATCCCTGCACCTCAGGCCTGCATCCCAGTTATGTATGCGTAAATGAATGAATGAATGAATGAATAACAAACAAACAAATAAATAAATGCATCTTTAAAAGGATTTATTTAGGCCCTCCCTGGTGGCGCAGCGGGTAAAAGCACAGCACTGAGAAGCTAAAGCCACTTCCTCATGAGTTCGATTCCCACCTGCCCCGGAGTTGACCACATGGCGTGGCAGACCTCTCCTGACCCGCCCGCTGCTCCCCTCAGCAGTGTACTTTGTCGATCTGCCTATTCTGCTCCCCACTCTGTCTCTGGTGAAGCCTCTCGCTGCCCCTGAGCCTCTGGCCTGTACCCCAGTTCTATATGAACAAATAAATAAATCTTTAAAAAAAAAAGGATTTATTTAAAAATAAAAGAAAGAGGAAGTCTACTGTGCCATGTGTGGGCACAGATTAGCTCCTTGGCCAGGGAACAAACTCAGGTCATATGGATGATAGCTGAGTCTTAACCCCTAGGTCACCAGAGAGTTCCTCTGAAGAACAGAATCTGAAGAATGTATTTTCTAAAATGTTTCTGGAATTTATTTTCTAATCTGATTAAATTTAAAGTCACCGTAGCTAAGAGAACACTGATAACCCACAAAGCTATAGAGATAAACAGACCATGTCCATTGAGTATTCACAAATACTAATTAGACAAGATTCCACAGCATGTGTCTGACACTTCAAACATTTTTGTCAAGCTAGTAAGTATAAGGAGACTAACTGATTCTATATTATAGACAAACAGACCAAGAAAAGGGTGACTTGGAGGAGTCTAAGTCCCAGCTGGAGTGCTTAGAAATGACCAGAAAACTTTTGAATCTTCAATGAAAGGGACAATTATCTGCTATAGCCATGGAGCTAAACTATTAAAAACCCCAAATCAAGAATTCATCTTTTGAGTGGCTGAATTACAATACAAATTGAATACCAATCTTTGATACATATCTGCTGTTAAATGCAGTGCATCATGAAATTTCAAATGGATATTTAGGAAGATTCTAATATAATTGGGGATATTGAACCCCTAATTATGGTAAGTCTTCTTTTCTAGTAGAAGTAGCTTTTCCATTTAACCATGCTTTGTCTAAAGAAAGCATAAGAGCTACGAGACAGTGTTTAGAAAGATACTGTGATTCTCCTCAAGACCCAATGTTTTTATCCCTTTTTGCTTCTAGACTAAATCTTAGCATGTCCCACTAGTTCAAGTAGGAATTGTGGCTCATGAGGAAGTACATTTCACTCCATAGCAAGTATTCATTTTTTCCCTGACTTATAGACATAAATCTGGAGAATATATGTAGGGGAGAATGCTAAAGATATAGTAGAGTGGTAGAAAGAACGCATCATTTGACCAGGCTAAATTTAGTGATGTAGACCCACTAAGCAGATATTCTTAATTTAATATCGAGCTTGTGGAATTAAATATGACTGTTTTGTTGTCTGAAGCATGGAATACAGGAGACACACTGAAAATGAACTTGACATGCTAGACCTGCCTTGGCTTACTGTAGATGGAAGCATCCAAAGGCTTACAAAGATAGGGGTGTTAGAGTGGATTCATCAAGTAATATCTATTCACACACCTCAGAGTATTTAGAGGACATGTATTTTACCAATATTATGAGGAATGAATTTGTGAAGAGAGTCTTGGCATTCTAAAAAGTTCTCTGAATTTCTGTTATAGACCCATAATTTTATGAGGGACTACTGTCATTGGTAGCAATAGAGAACCTTGTTATTAGGATAATTGTGGTGGCATTGATCAGCAAAAAACAAGATGAGTGTGATCACCAGAATAGACAGACTAGAAAAAAGCAGCAGTCAAAGTAGTCTGGCTTTGCAAAGACCTATGGTGTTGGAGAATTCATCATGGTATTCCTAAAATTGAATGAAATGGAAAGGCCACTAAATTTGTGCTTGATCTGTATAAGTGTTTCAGGTCAAGTGAATAAAAATCTAATCTGAATCATAGAAATAGCAAGACTGGGCCTCCCTGGTGGTGCAGGGTTAAGGTGTCAGTGCTGTCAAGCTGCTGACAGTCACTGTGGCCTGAATTTGATTCCCAGCCAGGGAGGCGACCCACATGGTGCAGCAAACCTCTCCTGTCTCCCTGCTGCTCCCGTCAACAGTGTATTTCAGTAGATCTGCCTGTTGTGTTTACTTTCTTTCTGCTGAATACTCTTCCCATGAACCTCTGGCCTGCACTCCAGTTCTTGTATGCATAAGTAAATAAAAATGAATCTTTAAAAAAATAAAAGAAAGAAATAGGAAGACCTGACTTCTCAAATAATTCACAGCCTGTCCAATTTACAAACCCAGAGCTCCTTGAATGATAGAAAGATGTAATGCTCTTGAGGAAGACTTCTGTACCATGTTAAACTTTCAGTTTTCCCAGAAGGAAACTGTGGCTGTGATTGCTTTGCTAGGGTTGTATGCATGTGTATATGAAGTTTTTGAAGTAGTTGCTGTCTTTGTAACAATGTGTCTGTACTTATTTATATATCATTATTTTCTAATGTTTTCTTTTCATAAATAATAAAAAATATGTTTTTATTTGGCCTCTACTATTTTCTTTTTTAATAAAAAATAGATTATTATATTTTACACGTGCACTTAGTGTTATATCTTTAAATATTATCAATTGCTTTATCTTTTTCAAGTATTATTTTGATCCCCTTTATAGAATATGAGTAAATCTCATAGTTAAGCTGCCTTACACTTTCTTCTCCCTCATCTAATGACTCTTGGTTATAAAATTTGTACAACACCTGAATTTACAATCTTCAAAGTTTGTGTGGCAGTTAAAATGCTATACTTGTTTCAGTCTTTATTCTACAGTTAAATGGAGCCCATGCTCAAAACTCACCCTTCACCTTAGTTTCTTCACCCATCTATGTTTGATTCTAGTTTGTTCCATCACTAGTTACCTTAGAGAAAACCTCAATCTAAGTGCACCACAACCAGGAATGCATAAAGGTGTGGCATATATTCCTGATGGAAATCTACTCAGTTATAAAGAAAAAATGAAGTCTCGGCACTTGTGAGAATACTGATGGAACTTTAGAGCTCATGCTCAGTAAATTAAGTGGAGAAAGACAAATATTGGGTGATTTAACACATTTGTGGCATATAGAGAAAACAAAATAATGGAACTGATAAAACTAAACCAAAACAAATTCTAGAAATATCACTTCAGAATTGAAGCTCCCAGAGGTGAGGGAGAGTAGGGATGCCAGTCACACGTGGGGGGCGGGGGTCATTGGTTTGGGATAAAGAACTATGGTGGGGGTGGGGTGTGGCGACAGACATCTGAGCCTGTTTCCCTTAGTGTTGCAAGCCAATAATATTTCCTCAGCAGAGGAAAAGAAACCTCATTGGACATCATGTATGTTCTTATAACACATTTTTGACATCTTCATTCTCAACCCCCTTTACAAAATTTCTTGGGGTATTTTTTATTCCTTCAGGAACTTAGGTTTTGCTTCACTGCTGTCTAGCTGTGCTGGAAATGCTAGTCTAAAAGATTCTTTATTTAATTTAACATTCAGTAAATTTTATTAGGATATGTTTCAGGGTTAATCACTATGTGTCAATCTTTACCAGGACTCAGTGTGCTCTTTAATATCTAAAATCAAGTTTTCTTTTATATCTGGAAAAAATATGAAATCATACCTTCTTTTTTTGTGTGTATTTGTTAGTTTCTCTTGTTCCCTTTAGAAACAAATATTTTTCTCCAGGAACTGCTATTACAGTAATATGCTTCCTATAGTTGTTACTTCAGTTCTGTATTATATTATCCTTTCAGTTCTTTTTTACTTTTTTTTTTAACTTGTTTTATCATTTTGCTTATCTTCCTTAATCCTGTAATTCATACAGCAGTCTCTTATTTTCACCATCTACTAGTCAATACTTCAAAATTATCTTTGTTTTAGTTTTTTTGTTTTTGTTTTCCATTTTTTGTTCTTTTTTAAAAGATTTATTTATTTGTGCATATAGAACTGGGGTACAGGCCAGAGGTGCAGGGGCGGAGAGAGGATACCCCAGAGACAGAGTGGGAAGCAGAACAGTGAAATCAACAAAGTACACTGCTGAGGGGAGCAGCGGGCATGCAGGAGAGGTCTGCAGCACCCTGTGAGTCAGCTCTGCATCTGGGGATCCAACTCACACGGAAGACACTATGGCTGACTTGCAGTGCTGCGTGCTAACCCGTTGTGCCACCAAGGAGGGCCTGTTCTGCTCTTTTTTTTTTTTTTTTAATTCTGTTACTTATGTCTTTCAATGCTTCACAGTTTTCCTACTTAAGTGATCTGTGTCAACTATTGAGTTCTTATTTTTTTTTTAGCAATTGCTTCATTAAAGATTTTTTTCTTTTATTTTAGAGAAATAGGACAATTTTCTCCCACTCCATAACGACACTTCCAGGCAAGTGTGTGTATGTGCCCATATGTCTTTACTGTAAATTATAATACATTCTGAAATATGCAGAGTTTATTGCTGTTATTGTTACAATTGTTACAGGACAGAAGGGGAAACATACTGAGACCCCAAACCTGCCGCTATAAATGGGTTGTGCCCTCTGCCCCTTCAAGACAAAAGGTACTATTAGCACATGAGAATTTCCATAGAAAGTAACTTTATTAAATGATTTTTTTTTTTAATATGTGCCAGTCTCCTGGTGTGAGGTGGTATCTCATTGTGGTTTTGTTTTTCATTTTCCTTATTATAAGTGATGCTGAACATTTTTTCATATGCCTGCTGGCTGTCTGCATTTCCTCTTTGGAGGAGTGTCTTACAACTGAGATGAAAACATGTATAAAATGAAGAATAATGTAATATATACATACCTATATTTATGCAGATAGATAGATATACACAAAGTAAAAATAAATAAAGTCAATATCGAAGGGGAAAAAAACTAACTTTAATACAATTAGCATGCAATAAAAGAAACTGGAAAAAGAACAGAATTAGAAAATATTTTCAAATTAAACATTCAAAGTGACCCAACACTCTGTGGGTAAATGCCCAGCCAAACAGGCCTGGCCCAAAGCAGGGCCAGTGAGGTCCAAAAGCTTGCCACAAGCCTAAGATACTTTCTGGTGGGGACCCATAGGAAGGAACAGAAGTGGCCAGGCAAGTCTGGAAGGAAAGACGCAAAATCAAGGTAACAGGAACCATTGTCACCCTCCCCACAGGTCCGCCACCACCTATCTGTCTCAAGTTCATACATCTCCTTCCATGTCCCCTAAGTACCTGGTACAAACACAAGGCTGAGAGGGAAGCTGACCCCTGTCATATGTCTCTCTGCTGCACATGTCCATACTTCATATAGTTTATGATTTTATAAATTCATGGAAATTTGGAGGTAATGATAAAATACCCATTTTTTAAAAAAAAAGTCACCATGCATATTATTTCTAATAGTGTGCCCATTTTAACAAGTTGAAGAAACAGTAGAATATAAATGATTACATAAAAGAGTAAAAGAATAACAGATAATGACAAGTGTATGTTAATAAATCCTGATCAATGAGAGGGTTAGTTTGTGTTGGATGCTTTCAGGTGTCATCAATGAGGAGTGTTTGAGGTGGGTATTAAATGCTGAGAAAGAGGCAGCTGTGTGAAGATGTTGGTAGAATAGTCCAGAAACAGCGTAGTGATGCAAAATTCTTGTAACATGTGACCAGTAGGAAGAGAGGTGAGGTCTCTACCTGGAGCCAGGATTCTTGTAGCATGGGGTAAAGAGCTTGGGTTTTAGTAAAGTGCACTGTAAGGAATTTTTGATAAAAGCAAAACATTTCTTATAAAGAGATCAGATGCTCTTGATTTACATTCATCATTTGAATGGGATTTGCATGTGAAAATACAGACCCACTTAATTCACTAGGTCCTAAAAGAAGGTCACCCCTTTTATTTCATCAAATTTGAGGTCCAACTGAAACATATGGATGCTCCTGACCTCCTATGAGCTTCCATGTAGAAAAATTTGAATTGCAAATGAAGAGGCTAAAAATCACATAGACGAGTACCTATGCAAATTATCCCTCATGCAGGCCGAGGTCCATTGGCAAGGGAAGACACTCTGGCCTGTTGCACTGCTTCTCTGTGGCACGTTCTCATAAACACTGTCTGATTTAATTTTTACAACAACTCATTTGAAATAGGTATAAATTGCTTCTATTTTACAGTTGAAGAAACACACGTTCAAAGGTTTAAGGGACTGACCCAAGGTTACCTATGCAGGAAATGGCAGAGTCCAACAAAGAACACAGTCCTGCTCATTACCCAGCCTGAGCGGCCCCCCAAGGCACGCCACCTGCAAGGCTGGCGGGAGAGAGAACTGGGGCCAGGAAGTACCTTTCTGACCTTTGCAAATCACTCTCCCATTAGTAGTCTTCCCCAGAAAGCATGCAGAAGCCTCTCAGGTGAAACCATTTATTTATCTCTATCACAGAACCGACTCTCTTTTCCCATAGCTGTGAGCCTCAGCAGTCACAATTGATAACAGCTGCTGGACACCTGAGCTGTTTTATTTTTGCCAGGAGATAACAGAGTGAATGACTTGTAGCAGCTCGGAACCCTGATGAGTTCAAGGCTCAGAGTCGAGATTGCAAAGGGTAATTCCCAAATAATTCAAGGGGAAGGAGAAGCTAGACAAATCCCCGTTTCACTCTGAAATTGTGTTATGAGAAATGGATTGAGAAATCTGAGAAGAAAAATCATCTCATGTAGAGTGCTTCAAAGAATTTTTTATCTTCTTTTTCCTTTACTCTTTGGGGATTAAACTGCAACCCAACTCATTTTTGAAATTGGAGTTTCTCTTCCATTTGGAGCAAGATTAAACTTAAGATAAAATTTGATGCTTCCTTCAAAGAGACTTAATACCTTAGATACAGGCTAGAGAAATGTTGCTGGCTCTGCCCACACCATGGATTTCATTCTCTTTTTGGTAGATGGGAAGCGGTGGTGTTATGTAGGGGTTTCAGATCATTCAAGTGTGGTGCTTCTTTTCTTTCTATAAACTGGACACTTTCAACAGCTGCACAGGAGAGAGGCAGTTTCTGTCTCAACTTATTTTAACCAAATTGAATTCAACATGAAGTTGTTGTCTACTATGCACCAGACCTGGTAGATGCTGAAATGCAGCATCATCACCAGGGTGATGGATGCGTGTCTCTAGTGTGTAAAGGGCCAGGCTCCACATATTTTATTGAACATTTAATTCTCCCTATTAATTTCATCATTCCTCTATTTCCTAAGGAAGAAGCTAAAGAAAATAGAATGGCCACGTATCAGAGGAGGTTGGTGTGTATGTGT
Organism: Condylura cristata; assembly: GCF_000260355.1. NCBI lineage: Eukaryota > Metazoa > Chordata > Mammalia > Eulipotyphla > Talpidae > Condylura > Condylura cristata. The sequence goes on from NW_004567103.1 coordinate 83,323,591, forward strand.
GTGTCTTTATATATACACATACACATGCATATACACACATAAATGCACATCATATACATATACATCATATACACATGCATATACATATGGACAGTATTTGATTCTCCCCTCAGGTGTAGTCTTGTAGTTTATCTACCTCCACAGTACCCGTGAGTCATCACCACAGTCCCTTGCGCTCTTCCCTCCTCTGTTTTGACAATCCCCCCTTCCCCTCCCCTGCTGTAATGCCTCAGATCTATGGTCAGCTTTAGAGTTGTTTTTTTTCCTGATCTTTTGTTGCTTCTCTATATTTCACAGATAAGTGAGACCATCAGATCTTAATCTTTTTTCTTCTGATTTATTTCACTTAGCATAATCCCTTTCAGCTTTATGCATGTTGCTGCAAGTGGCATGTGTTTATTGTTTTTAATCCCTGAGTAGTATTCCATTGTGTATGGGTGTGTGTGTGTATCACATCAGAAATGCATTTTGATCCCATCTAGCCTCTTAGTTCTCTGTTATGCCATCTTCAGTCAATAAAAAATAAATGAATGGAGCAATGTTTTGTTCAAAGACAAAATGAGAAGTGTTAATCCAAGAGTAGTACTATGTGGCGCTGTTCTCACTAAGCTAGCACAGGTATTCCTATTTCTATTAATGAGGGGCACATTACAGAGAGCAAACCTCCAGCTGAAAACTGCCATAAACAACTAGAGCAAAGGCTTTTTGAAAACTTTTTAGTAACGAAAACATAGGTGATACTACTAAGACCAATATCCTATGAGAGCATTAAACAAGAGCAAGAACAGTGATGTCTTAAAGGAATATGGTATAAAGAGAAACACTTTTATATGATTTTTTTTTAAAAAAAAGATGGAATATTTTTACACATGATCACACACTAATATGTCTGTTTGTGTCACTATCACTGACCTGGAAATGCTGGTTTGATTAATTTCCTGAGATCCACTAGTATAAATTTCTGAATGACACCTTAGAGATGAGCCCCCAGGAAACCATGTCTGTGGTCTCCAACACTTCCCTTGATCTCAGATACGTCAAGGGTAGAAAATTAGATTACAGTAAAGATAATTATTTTCATTCCCAATAAATAATTGTATCTTTTCTCATCTTGCGACTAGAAATGTGCAGCCTCAGGAGACACGCACATAAGTTATAGACAAATCAAGTGAAGGAGCAGAAACAATTATTTTCTGTGAACTAAACAGAATGTTAGGTGGCTCCTTAAGGATGAAGATGAAACTATTCTTTGCTTGTCAAAAGAAGCTTTGCCACTCTGACCAGAGAGCCCTTTCTCCTTCCTATGGCATAGTGCCTTCTTATTTGGAGAGACAACTTATGTAAAAGACTTGGCAGTGTTCCTAGAACTAAGCATGTGCCAGATCAATGATCATTACTTTCTTACCACCTTAAACAAATACACTCTGTTTTAATTATTTAAGAAGAGATAAAACTCATTTTATATGCAAATATTGACAAACAAGATGCTTTTCCCAAATATCCACTCAACTGCTATCTCCTTAGTAAGAATAGGTCTTCTTAAAGAAGATGTAAAGAAAATGCATACAGGTATCAGGAAATAATTAGAGAGGAGGTAAAGGGAAAAGATATTTTGATGTTTTCAACTCTTCTTGAATTTCTCCTCTCCCTTCCCAGGAATGCTAAAATGTGACATTTCTTATGATCACAATTTACTGGTATCACTAATAGTGTGTCAATTCTTTTAGTCAGCTTATTTATCTTTTGTCACCTACTCCACACAGTGGGTCTTTGAGACCCTCACTCAAGAATTCAATGAGGACTTGAGACACCCCATGGAAGCAAAAAACACCAGGGTTAATTGTAAGCAATAGAGCTAGAGAAGGAGCTGCATGGAGTCTCCTTGGGAAAGGGGAGTCTCCCTGATTAAAGCCTTAGTTTAATTTCCATAGAGTTCAGGACCCTTTGGTGAGAAGCCAGACACTATCACAACTAAGGAGTTTCCTTCTTGTATGTTTCCTTCTTGCTTATTCAAGAAGGGATCGACCTATGCACATTCTTCTTACTCTTCTGTTCAATCATCAGTGGATTCTGAAAATCTGCCCATACAGGTTCATTAATTTCCAACTGCTTAGGATCACATTGTGTGAATACAACTGAATCTAACCAGTCCTGATTGATCACTTGGATGACTTCTGATTTCTTATTATTGCAAAATGTTGTGAATAAAATAAAACTGTTTTCCCAGCTTGTCATCTGTCTTTGCATGTGTTTTGGGTAGCATGCATAAATTTTTCTTGTTTATATATAATCAAACATATACTTTTTTTGAGTTGAATTACCTTTTATGATATATAATGCCCACAAACATTTGGTTCTATTTATTTTTTTCTTTAAAGATATATTTATTGATGCATACAAGAACTGGGGTACAGCCAGAAGCGTGGGGGCTGGAAAAATTCTCAAAAGACAGAGTGAGGAGGAGAACAGGGAGATTGACTGAAATACACCACTGAGGGGAGCAGTAGGTGATACAGGAGAGGTCTGCCATGACATGTGGGTCAACTCCCTGGCTGGGAATTGAACTTGTGCTGCAGTGGCTGCTGACAGCTTCATAATAACTGTTTAAGGAATGATAATTGTTTTTTGAGTTGAGTTACCTTGTATGATACATAAGGTCCACAAACATTTGGGTCTCTTTCTATACTTTCTACTCCACCATTTCAACTGCCTATTCATTTGCAGGGCTATATTTAAAGTTATTGACCCTTTTTTTTTTTTTTATATGCTTACAGAACTGGGATACAAGTCAGAGGTATGGTTGGTGAGGGGATTCACTAGAGACAGAGTAGGGAGCAGAACAGGAAGGTCTACTGAAGAACACCACTGAGGGGAGCAGCAGGCGGGTCAGGAGAGGTCTGCCGCACCATGTGGGTCAGCTCCCTGGTGAGGTATTGTACTTGTGCTACAGTGGCTTTGGAGAACTTCATAAGGAGGTTCTTTAACCAGTTGCATCACCAAGGAGAGCCTGAATTATTATGTCTTTATCATACATCTAATAACTTTTTAAGGGCAAATAATTGTTTTATTTCATAATCATAAATTGATCTCTGCAACCCAATTAGACCAGAAAAGGGATAAGGAAAATAAGCAGATGGGGATAAACGGGTATTCTGAGCTACAAAGTAATGGTCTGCTGGTTAAGGTAAAACAATAGTAAAATTTATTAGATTTTTGCACAGTCAGCAATGGTGATTTTCTTGTTGATGTTCCATTCTAGGGTGTAAAGCGTTCCATGGCTTCAGCCATATCGTGCTCTCCTTCACCTTGTCAGAGACCACATACTTACCATCCGTCTACTCAGTCTTGAAAAACTAAATGAAAAACTGGAAATCATTTGTGTTGGGTCGAGCTTTCCACATTAAAGAAATGCCAGGATCAATGTGCTTCAGGATAGTGGACTTGCTGCCTGTGCTACAATAGCGTGTGAAGTCACCATTCTGGCACATATATCCTAGAGTAATTCTGTGAAAGAAGTAAACTTTATAAACATATTCCTTCTCCCCAGTACTCAGATTATGAACATTTACTGGGATGTAGACCAGAGGTATGTGGGTGTGTGTGTGGGGTGGTGGGTGGGTAAGAGCATTCACCAGAGACAGGGTGAAGAGCAGAACAGACAGATCTACTAGAATCCACTGCTAAGGGGAGCAGCTGGCAGACAGGAGAGGTCTCATACAACTTGTGGGTTAGCTTCCTGGCATAGGGATCATCCTAGGCTGGTGATAGTTTGATGGAGCTGAGACTTAACCCCTTGTGCCAACAGGTGGCCCTGTATTAACATATTTTTAATAGTAATCATCCTTGAATTCTTAGAATGGGTTAAACAATGGCAATTTGTCTATAGCTTTTTTTAAAAATTTTATTCAATCATTTTTCTACCTTGATTCACTATTCTATTTTCTTCATTAAAATAATTTTGAGGACCCTCCCTGGTGGTGCAATGGGTTAAAGCACAACACTAAGAAGATAAAACATGAGTTCGATTCCCACCCTGGAGGTGATCCATATGGCATGACAGATCTCTCCTGACCTCCCCTCTGCTCCTTTCAGCAGTGTATTTCTTCGTCAGTCTGTTGTGCTCCCCACTCTGTCTCTGGTGAATCCTCTCACTGTCCCTGCACCTCTGGTCTGTACCCAGGTTCTGTATGCATAAATAAATAAATCTCTACAAAAATAATAATTTTGAAATCTGTCCTACAGCCCAAACCCTGAAAAAACTTAAATAGTGAAAGGATTTTATGTACTTTGGGTTAACTATTTTGCATATTCATATATTTTTTTTATATTTCTCTAGCAAAACACTGCTGACAAAGTTTTCTCATTCTATGTAGCCTGATATATTTTTTTCTGCTCTTAGGATGTAAAATAGGTAATAGGTTGTTAAAATACTTCGTATAGTTTCTACCTGTTTTCTTGAATTTCAAAAAAATTCATGTTTTTTAGTCTGTTCTTCAGTAATTATTTTCCCTTTGTTATAACCATGTTTGTTTATTTTGTCTTTTTCCCCTTTATTTTTCTTAAGTGATTATTTTATCAACTTTATATTGCTGCAAAGAAATAGCTTATTTATTAATGGATCTTTGGTTATAATTTTTTCTAACTCATTAATTTGTATTTTGTTTTCAATTCTTCTCTTCTCCAGCTAATTTGTTAATTGTTCCATATCAATGAGATTATTTATTCATTCTCTTTCATTATTTCTTATGTATCTATATGGATATTAATACATTATATTTTCTCTGAGTATTTTTTGGGTACATCTTGGTTTTGAAATATCATGTTTTTATTGTCATTGTTTTCTAGAAATTTTGCCATTTAAACTTGAACTTTTCTTTTGACTACGATTTGTTTATGAAATATTTAAAATTTTTCATAATTAACAAACATTATTCTTGTAAGATTAGTTGTATTGTAATTATAAGTGCTTGTAAATATAAGCACACATTATGCTTTTTAAACACAGGAGAAAAATCTACTCTCAGTACAGTAAAGAATGAATTGGAGAGAAACAGATTACAGAGACCTTGCTATCCTTCACCATTCTATAATTGACTTATATTCAATGATATATTTTAGGCTGGCAGCAATTGAGCGAGGGCATTGTCTCACCAAGGAAGATGATGGTTAAACAAAAAAAAAAAAGCAGATCGATTTGAGGTACATAAAGGGAGCATGATAAAATTTTCATGGCAAGTTATTGAAAGGACTACCTTAGTGAAAAAAGAGTTATGAATGTTGACCTAGGTTAAGACTTAATCAACTGTGTGGATGGCACAGCCACTCACTGTGGCTGGAAATGATAGATGAAGAACATGTTTGGAGAGAAAGACAAGAAGAGTAGTGAGCTATTAGATTTAAGTAACTGAGATTCAGGTACAAGCAGCATGTTCTCAGTAAAGTTGCATACATCAAAAAGTGAGGGTGGGACAAATTTAAGAGTCATTGGCATTGAGGCAGTAATTTGATATAGAACATGACTGAGGGAAGAACTTTAAAGTAGTAAAAGAAAGGACTTGGGGAGGGAGGTCAGGCAGTCAAGGTATGAACACAAGGCTTATAGATGATAATGGAGGCTCAGTAAAATGTGTCAGTTTCTCTTCCCACTGAATTGAGGAAGGCACAGAATCTGAAACCTTCAAAAAAGATGAGGGAAGTGTAAACTAAATGAATAAATGAGTGTGTGAGACAAGCAATTTCCCAAAACTAAGGTAATTATAAATTGTAAATTATAGAAGCACATTAATGTATGTAAACATTATGCTCAGTTCATCAATGAGGGAGTTAAATCATGAAAAGTTTGCTTAAGCTGGCACCTCCAAGCCAGGACTACCCTCTGTGAAGAACCCATGGTTCCATCACTGGAATCCTCACCCAGCAGTAAAATACAGCCTCTCTCATTCACTCTTGCTGTGCTTGAACACCCAGCCAGCAGGATCATTTTGACAGCTAGTTATTTAACTAAGTTATCTGCAAGCAGGTAATAGCCCCTCTGTTCAGTCAAAACAGTCAAATTAGTCGCACATGTAGACTCAGCCTTCCTTTGCCAAGATTTATGACATGGAAAGGGATGAATTAGAAAATGGAACAATAGTTCCCTATATATGAAAGATGTGGCATCTGTCTAAAGTGAAAACACTTTGTGTTTATTGAGTGGGAATTGTCACTGAAGCTTGGAATAGCTTTAAAAGAAAAGTGAAATATGCTAACTTCATTTCAGTGATTGAAACATATAATTTTGGGAGCTTTTAGTCAAAGGAAGAAAAAAAAATGAATAGAGAATTGAAGTCCAAAATAAGAAATGTGTGACTCAACCCATATAGAAATACAACTGCATTTGCCTTTACACTTTGCTACTGTCTTGTTTTGTGTAGGAAAATATCTTCAATGGTACCTCAAAGAAAAATCAAATAAATTTTTCAACGTGACAGAAAACCATCTGACCAAAATGGTGCATAATTGCACCTTTAAGGAAGACCAAAATCTACGTTTACAAACTGTAGCATGTGTATGACCTTGTGTTCTTAGGAATGCAGGGTCCTTTCTTTCTCTCAGTCCAAGCAAACACACACCACACTCCTCTGGCAAAGCAGTATGATTTCTTCAGTCAAGAGGGACAGCTGCCCCTTGAAATAGCTATGTCTACCATATATGTGACATTTGACCATATTTTGCTTGATGTCACTTATAACATTGCACTGTGATTTGTTCCTAAGCTTAAACGATTACATTGCCTTTTTGTTGTTTTGTGCTAAGACATCAATTCCTTATAAGTCTGTGCCAAGGACTGTTCTGCACTTTGGAAGAACCCAGTAGTTTGTTAGATAATTAGTGCTTCCTCTCACTCCTCCCTCACTCTTCTTTCCTGCCCTCCTTTTTGTGAGTTCTGTTCTAGATAAATTGTTCACAAGGCCTGGGCCCACCCCTCTGTGTTGATGACTTCCCAGGGGATGGACTGTTCCAGATGTTGGCCACTTCACCACCAGTTTCCAATTAAGTCTGCCACTTTCTTTTCTCTCCTGCAACACCCAGAACTCTCGCCAGATAAGCAAAATTTGGAACCCATGCCTGTTGGGTTATTTAGTTTACTGATGTGAGAAATCAATCTCAAAGTACAGTTCCACTTTTAATTGCTAATATTAAGTGATTTGTGAATTTCTAATGAATATCTAATTAGAGCAAACATTTTCTTCACTAACCAGTAATTACAACATTCCAACCACGTTTACTCTAATTAAAACTGTTCGGCTAATTACAATGGCAAGACAGGACATGTTGGATCTCTATCTTGAGTGTTCTCCCATGGTATCTTTATTTATTTATTTACTTACTTATGCATATAAAAACTGGGGTGCAATCCAGAGGTGTGGGGGGTAGTGGTGACAGGTTCAATCACAGTGTGAGTGGGGAGCAGAATAGGCAGATTTACTGAAATACACTGCTGAGAGGAGCAGTGGGCAAGACAGGAGAGGTCTGCTGCACCATGTGGGTCAGCTCTCTGGCCAGGGATCAAACACATGCTGCAGTGGCTGTGAATAACTTCATAGTGCTGAGACTTAACCCCTTGTTCCACCAGAGAGGCCCTCCCTCAGTATTTTTTTAGGGAGAGAAATTTTCTTTTTCAAACTCTCATGACAGGTTTTGGTGGTAGCAGCCTCACAGAGTGAAGCTGTCAGAGTGGAGGTTGAATGAATCCTCCATAAACAGAGATGACTATCTGGGGCTCTTAATTCCTTTTCTTTCCATTGAAGGAAACCAAACTATTCCTGAGCACATGGGGTAATTTCCTTGAACAGGCTTTTACAACTATCAAATTACATTTAAAAAATCATGTATAATTTGCATTATACACAATAATAAATATTTTTTTAATTTTAATAAAAAATAGTGCCCCCCAATTTTTGATACTCCAAAAGACAACCCAGGCTCCTGGGTCCCTGGTTTGATGTGGTAAACACCCAAAGTTGTAATTTGGGGGCTATGGCGTAATGGTGTTGCAATTCCTAATCTCTCCTCTTGAAGACTCTTCTGGGGTAGGTACTCAATGATAAGGACATCTTTGGAATATCACTAAGGATGGCCATACAGAAGTTTTTTCTGACAACTATAGATAGTGAGATGCTACTGACATTTGAGGGTAGACCCCAACCTATCACTTATGGCCTATCTATGAAGTATTTAGCACTGTGGCTAAGGACACAGATAATTAGATCATTCACATTTATCTCTGAGTCAGACTGTCCTAGTATTCACACCAGAGGGTCACTGACTGGATGGTCACACATAAACCTTCAAGGCAGAAGAATATTGAACACATCTTGAATGTTTTGTGGTTAGTGTATTGTAATATTGTAATGGGATGGTCTCCAGGAAAAGGGGAGATTCCAGGTTCCCTGCCCCATCTAAAATGCAGGGAGGAGAAAAATCTGGAGTGGAGACTGAAGAGGAAAGAAGCAGGATGGAGAGGCAGAAGGAGACTTGGGGGAGGCACATGGAGCAGAGACATATGAAAAATCTGCACCTGGTTCTTGGTCCTGGATTGATAGAAACAGATGTGGGTGAGAGACCCATGGGGAGATTAACTATGGCAGCATTTATCTTGATTTTGATATTGCTCTTTTCCTCCCAGACTTGTCTGGTCATTTCTGACCCTTTTGTATGGGTCCCTGCTTTAGACTTGTGGCGGGCTTTCAGGCCTGGCTTTGGGCTTATCCCTTTGGGTGGATTTCTATCCATGAGGAGATGGGTAACTTTGGAAGTGTTTGATTTAGGAACTATATTCTTTGTCTTTTCTGTATTGCACACTCATTGTATTGAAGCTCCTTTCCATTAAAAGTCTTATGCTTTGTCTTGGTGTGGCAGATGGCAGAAATTATTTAAAGCAGGCAGGTTTGGGGATCAGGGGTGCCCTTCTCTCTGCCTGGTAACAGTATAACTTTCCTTAGATAAAACAAATCTTTGTAAATTTTCTTTGGCTTGCACCCAATAATAGAGCAGATAAATATACAAAAAGTGCTAATGGATACCCATACATTCCTCCTATTATTCATGTTATTATTAAGCGTAATATCTTAAAGAGGTATCTATTGAACATGTCTGCATTGCAAATGATATTCTTTAGCAATAGTCAATGTGTCTCCTTGATACTGTTACCACCTTTTATAATTTCAAAGAAATCAGGCATCTGATCCCTTACTTGCACCAACACAATCACTGTTCACTTAAAACATTCATGAATCTTTTTCATAGATCCTAACTCAGAAGAATCTGTCTAGTTCTCACTAAAACTTTAGCCTCTGTGTTGGTGGCCCATTACCCTAGTTTGCATATAATGATTTTGTCCTTTAAGTCCTAACATTAGGCTATTAATCAAATGTAATTGAGATTTCAAACACAAGCTTGTACAGAGAAAATACAAGGGTATATTTCTCCAAAAGATTCCTTTGGCCTCCTGATAGGATGCTCTTTGCTTATCAGCATTCAGTTCCTTGCATGGTAAAATAAATTAGAATGAGATCAGATAATGTTAAAGTAAGTAAAATATATGAATATCAGAGATAGAGTCACATGATACCCAGATTAGTTCTAACTGCTGCCTGCATTATGATCAGAGACTGAATATTTTACTTTATCACTATTTTATTTGAGGACAAACTCTCAGCTCAACCATACTCTAATGGCCTGAGATTTGTTAAACTGTCTTAGATGAGCTAATTACTAAAATTAGCTTAAGCAAGTCACTTTTTCTATATTTCTAATGCCACACTCTAAAATGATATTGGGCTGTGAATCTGTAAAAGAGCTTTCCCAGTTCTGCACATTGGTAATTCCAAGTAAGATTTCCTTCAGCTAGTGTACCATTAAATGTTACCTTATTATTTGCTTTCTGATTTCCCTTTTACATTTAATAAAAGGGAGTTCATGAATGATCTCTTCCAATCTATTTGATATTGGGAAATTATGAGCACTTGGAATTAGTTTTAAATTTAAATTACATTTACTTTTCTCTTTCACGCCACCAGGGACATATGCACGTAAAAATGTGTGCCTTCTTTCATTTATGCTCTGCTGGCCTACTAGGGAATATCAGAAGTGAGAAGCTCTTTCTTCCCTATTAGTAACAACAAAAGAAACTAGCACATATTGAAGAAAGTGAATTTCAAAATATTTTGCATGTAGCATTTGATATTTATTTTCACAATTGCATTATCATGTAGAAAGAACCACCTCCCACTTTACAAATAAGAAAGTCTGCTATAGAATAAGAACTTAAATTCCTCTACAAAATACTTTCAGCCATGGTTGTACTAATCCCACATAAATACCCTCATTTTAGCAACACACACAACTCTCTCGCACACGGAATTAAAACTTAAGGATTAGGAAGTCATCATTTCTAGAATAATTGTAAAAAAATAGTACAAATGTAATTGCTATTATTAATTTTCCATGCTCTCTCATCTATAAATTATAATGGGTCCTACCTCAATGTGGTTGTAAGAATTATAAATTTAGGAGTGACTAATGCTTAATGCCCAGTCTGTTCTAGGGAATAAGATGCAGTCTTCCTTTAAATGATTTCAGGCTCTTAGACAGTTAGAAGTGCTGGATAATTCCTCTAGCAAATAAAAATGTCCCTGATATCACATTAATTATTTAGCTCAGACTCAATTGTGTGGTAGTAAAAAAAAACAACCCCAAATCTTAATGGATTAAAACAGCAAAGGTTTGTTTCTTCCCTCTGTGCATTCCATCTGTGAGCTTAGCTGAGTTACTATTGTTCCATATCGCTACCTCCCAAAATTAGGAAACAAACAAACAAACAAACAAACATCTGGGATTCACTGGCCTCAGAGCACAGGGAAAAAGACAGGTGACACTGAAAAAGAGAGATGCAACTGCTTTTAGCATTTCTGCTTGAGAGTTGGTAACATCATTTCTCCATTTTCTTGACCAAAGCAAGTCACATGGCTTTGTTTGATGTCAAGGGACTGGAAAGTATAATTAGCACAAAATCTGAAACAGTAACTACTGGGAAATTGCTCTCTATCACAGACTAACATGTTTCTAAAAATTAATTGCTCCCATGTAAGTAGATGATTTGCAAACTTGGGTTCATTTTATGTTTATTCATTTATTACATTCATCAGCTGCTCAGTGATGGGTTGTTTTTTTCTAGCAACTGTGTATCATCTTGTAAATGGGAAAGAGTGAAAGAAAATATGGTCTACACATAGAATGCACAAGAGAGAGAAAAGGCTGTCCTGGAGAATGTCTCTATGTGGACATGTATGTTTGTACATATTTGTGTGTGTGTGGAAACTAGACATGGTATGAAATACACATATGCATGCTCAAACATGCATGTACACACATATACATACATATACTCACAGCACTTCTTGCAGTGGTGGGCATGCTTGTTTCTCTTTTAGAAAATCTTGCAGGGAAGAGAGAAAACAGCACTAGCAAAGATATAAAGACAAAAGGTGAACTAAGCACAAACACAGCGGTCACAATTTGCTCTGTTCATTTTTATTTCTGTATTCGATATGTGTTTCATGAGAAAAGAGAAAAACAAGTGTTTCCATACATGAATGGACAGAGTGGGGGCAGAATTGGTGAGTGTGTATTAACTCACAGAGAAGATGTCAGTTGGCCAACTGACCCCAAGTAGTGGCAGAGAAGCCTGTTCTGAGTTTTAGGGGGCCAGAGTGTCTGTGTCAGCCATGAATGTAGTGCACATTGGAGAGAGGCAGGAACCCATATGACAGCACTGGGCTTTGTCCTTCAGTGAGGACCAGTGAGAGGGCCAAAGAGAGACTTGTATTTATTTAGGGATGCCTGGAAACCAGATCCTGCTGACTAGGAGGACTAGGAGACTCTGATAGAAACAGAAGAGGCAGCATTTAATAAACAGGCTCATATGGATGAAACCATGTTTATGAGGCCAGCCAGCACCTACACTGATGTATTTTCCCGTTATTTTAACTTCTTAGCATGACTTTGTGCTAGAGGGGAACAAACTGTTTGGTAGTAGAAACACAACATAATCTGTGTGATTGCATACTGCAAAATAACTGCAACTGCTTAGTAGGTTTCAAGAAGTTGTTGGGAGATAATGTCCTTGGTTTACCAGAAATGAGCTTAGTCTTCTAGATATATTAGGTGTTTGGTGAATGCTTGGTAAATGGGTATATTCTTGTTGTAAAGTTTTTCTTACATTCTGTTATTCTATCACTAGAGTCTGCAAGATATCTAGACTCTAATAAACCCACAGTCTTCATTATATTGCTGTTGGGATGAATAAATAAAAATTAACGAATTTTCTAGATTGCTTTAAAACAAGTTCCTGCTTTCTACGTTAAATTCAAGTCTATTTCATTAACTCTATCATGCACTGAATCGCTGGGAAACATTAGGAACTGTGTGTGATCTTACCATCAATCGAAGAATCATCTTATTTAATAAAATAAGGTAACTGGTTTTTTAATAACTGTACATTTGCAAAGTCTGGACAAAGTTATTCTCCTCAAAGATTTAGATGGAAGTCTCTTGAGGATATGAGGTTGATCCAAGTTCCAGCTGCAAGTGAAACTAAGTAGTCAAAGCTGAGTGTCAAATCTATGTTTGAAGTATTATGAAAATTGATTGTCTTTCACATGGAAAACATGGTTCAAGAAACAGATACAAGAGTAAAGTTGGATAAAATACAAGGAATTACATTAAATATGTTTTCCCAGGGAGGCTGTCTTTTGTTTAATTAATTTATAATAAAGGATTAGATTTTATAATTTATTATATGCTTTTAAGTAACAGAAATGAATTAATTCTCTAAGTGTTTTTCATATCAAGCTGTAATTTGCATCGCTAGAGTGTTAGTTTTAAATGATAACTCTGAAGTATATAAACCAAGACACTATCAATTCATTTGTTATTGACTTGTGCTAGAGTTATAATGTAGACTATATTTGTTGTTCAGTTTTTTATTATATTATTTCTCAGGCAATTACATTTTACTGCCAATTTGGAGGATTTACTTGATATAATCACTGAGTACAAGCATAGTGCTAAGTGTTTAAATGAGAATGTTATCAAATGACTCTAATTTTTCTTGTTCTTTATAACCAGATCATTTTTAATATGCAGGATTTATTAAAATATATTTTCAATTTTGCTGGGAAATTTAAGTCAAGTAAGCTTTCCATACATAATATTGTCTCCCAATAAGGCTGACATTTATAAGTTGGTGAATAACAATTTGTATGCTTATTTCTTAAGTACTTTTGATTTTGTCAATACAACATAAATTAGCCAAGATCTGGCAAACTATGTTTAGGTATCTGGATTAATCAGGTTCTCCATTTTTTTTTTTTGCAATATTGATAGGAATGTTTAGTAACTGTATTAAGTAGTCTGAGTGGCAAAAATGAATACAGATTTTGCTATAAATTGCAAATAAGTAAAAAATTAATCTGGCTGACTTAATCAAGAACACTGAATAACATTAGCATTTCAAGTAATTTTATTTTGATTTGCAGAATTCATTGGCAATGTAAAATAGCAATTTTATAAATCCTCAGTTGGAAAAAATGGGTAAGAAAATTTCTTTTATAACTTTATGTTTGTGTTGCATAGACACATTTCAGACATTGACTATTTGTTGTTACTGTGTAAGAAAAATTGAAGATTCTAATTATAAATAATGGTTTGTATTAAAGGAGAATATTTTTTACAGATTTATTTATTTATGCATACAGAACTGGGCTACAGGCCAGAGGTGCAGGGGAGGTGAGAGGATTCACCAGAGACAGAGTGGGGAGCAGAACAGGTTGATCCATGAAGTACACTGCTGAGGGGAGCAGTGGGCAGGTCAGGAGAGGTCTGCTGTGCCATGTGTGTCACCTCTGGGGTAGGGATCAAACTCATGATGAAGTAGCTTTAGCTTCTTAGTGCTTTGCTTTAACCTGCTGTGCCACTAGGGAGGGCCCTAAAGGAGGATTTTAAGACATTCTTCATGATCAAATGAGTTATATAGATTGAACCAGTGGATGGCAAATTGCAGAGTTATTGCTGTGACCTCCTCTATTCACTTTGGCCAATTTCTTTCTATTTGTATACCACCCATTGCTTCACACTTCTCTTGTCATTTTGACTTGAGAGACCATATAATCAGCAGAGACTATGGGACAGAGTCGTGCCCAGAACTAGGACTTAGTGTGCAATTCTTTCTTTTTTTTTTCTTTTTTAGCTTACTTATAAATAAACATGTCATGAGCAAATTTGCAGCTTCCATCTACTCGTATCTTCTCAATTATTCTTCTAGCTATCTAGTCACTGTTATTGAGGTGATTTGGAATTAATCAGTTTTTCTGAACACATTTGTAAGGAACAGATTTCATCATTTTCCTATTTCACACTCTAAAATTATCCAAAGAACTCATTCACCTTCAGGGTAGAGCCATATCTCCTTTCAACACCCCTTACCTGAGGCAGTAGACATGTAGGCAAACCCAATTTGAAAACCTAATCCAATATAAGTGGGCTATGCCGAAAAGGCATGATTACCTCGGTTCCCAGTCCAGACCCCTGAAAGAAACCTGTGAGAATTCTGAGAAAAATGGTAATAATAATAATAATAATAATAATAATAATAATAATAATAATAATAATAATAATAATAAAAGCCTGCTTCTTTCATGCCAAGTAAGGTACTTAGTAAGAGGTGGTAGAGACTTAGCCTAATTATTTAACAGCATTTATTGATTGATCAATATATGTGGGCTTTGTGCTAAGCACTGGGAGTAGAGCAATGAACTCTACTGCACTAAATCAGTGCTTCTTAACCCTGGGGCTTGTATTTTGTTTGAGAGATAGAAATCTAAAGTATTATTAAGAAGTGCATATACAATATTCTAAATGGCAATACATGCAGAAAAAAAAAAAAGCTGGTGATACACTGTAGTAAGTAGAGACTCACTCTTTCAGGTAGAATGCAGCTGAATAAGATTATCTTAAAGGTGATTTTTTGAGTGAGTACCAGAAAGAAGTGATACCATCTGGGGTAAGAAGAGAACATAATTGTAGGAAGAACAAGAAGATCTTTGTCAAGAGACAGAGTTGGCAGGAGTCTGAGCAAAAAGGCTCTCATTGACTATGATAGAAGATTTATTTAGTTCTTCTTTTTACTGAGAAGGGAAGCCAAATAAGGATTAGGAGAAGGGTGGCATGGAACCACTCTGATCATACAAAAACTGAGTATGCTAGAGTATGAGAGTCATATTTGGAAACACATTTAAGAGCCTCTTCTGGTAATCCAAGCAAGGGTTCATGGCAATAAATGTTCAAACTCTGGAATACTTTGCAATGTGAAATATTTGTATATGTTAACTATGCATTGGAAATGAAGAGAAAGTACACTTCAAAGGATTTGTTTCAACCAGTAAAGATGAGAGAAGAAAGCAGCTTGGGATGGGGGTAAGATTAGTCATTGAGTTCTGGACTTGCTAAATTTGAGCTAATTACTGACATCTAAACAGAGACAGAACATTTGGTGAACTCCACACATGTATACTGCGTAAAGGAAGGGAGGGAGGCAGAGAAAGAAAGCACGGGAAGCAGGGAATATACCAATTTAAAAAAAAATGTGAAAGTAAAAAGTAAAATTTAAATATAACTGGAAAATCAAGGCATCTTTTTTCAGCGAGTAATTTTAGTTATGTGTGGGCCAAGGCTAATTAGTAACGTAAGAATTAAATGAGCGGGAGTGAAAAGTGTTTCTCCAGCAATGACATCTGGTTCTTAAAGGCTATTCTGGCAGATCTGTGGCATTCTCCAAATCTGGCATATGGCTGTATTCTGTGTTTTGGCTGGTGTGACTTGTGCTCTTCTGGTTTTTCATTATGACGTCCTGTACATATATGAATAGAAATTATATTAATTATAATCAATTTTTGCAAAGAAAACCCCCAAAATGACTGTATATTTGACATAGAATAATATTCATAAATTGTTATATCCAACTATTGAAAATACTAAGTTATAAATTTATAATCAGTTGATAATTGATCCATAGGGTCTGCACCATGTATACAACATTATTAAAAAGAAGTGATAATCAAAATGTCGAACGACTATTGGTAATGCACACTGATTAAGTAGGAAGGGACCCAAGGTAGAATCTAGGTTGACCAGCAATTCAGGGTGAGCACTGGGAGTGCTTGGAGCAGCATCTACTTACCACCTATTAGGGTCATAATATTAAATTTGGATAGTCTTTAATTTCTGATTTTTTCCAGGTAAATATCTGACTTAATGGAAAAATATCTCATTCTGTTCTCAAAATCTTAAGGCTTGGCAGTTGAAATTGATATCCATCATGAAAGTTAGGGAAAGAAATATTAACTACAATTGAAATGAGGAGGGCACAAAGAGGAAGGTTTCATATTCTTGTCATCCCCCATCATTTGCATGCATTTGCCACACTACATTCCCCAACAAGTAACATCACATTATGCTTCAAGAGAAGGAGCCATCGGCAGCTCCAAAGATCATCCTTCCCAGTAACTACTTCACCAGTGAGAACTATGCTGTCCAGGCAACAAGAAACCATCTCCATTCTAGACAGCAAGAAGCAAGCCCTTCCCTGCTGTCTTAATAAGCAAGAGCCCTTGATCTCTTTTAATTTGTGAAAACAATGCCTGATATGCATGATCTATATTGCAATTCTTTTGGTTAGTCTCAGATAAATTCATTTCACCATTAAATAAGCTGAATACAAGAGACCTCCAAAGAAGGTGAGGAAGCTTGCCTCCATTGGCAGGCCTGGACAACCCGGAAAAATAAAAAGTCCTGGTAACCCCAAGAAGAGGAATCTCCAGGCTGAGTCTGCTGAGACCAATGTTGCTCCTGAAGCCCTTGTGGACTGGACATCAGTGGTGTGCTCTGATCCTGAATGGAGTACTCCAGCAAGGCTAACAACAACAAAATTGCTGTTTGATTATTCTGCCCTGTGATTTTATGCAAAATAGAAAAATGGTTAAAAGGTAGCTTGAGTTTGTAAATAGCTTGCACATAGTTGGAAAAAGTTGGGATCAAGTTTGAGAGAACTTTTTAAAAAACACCTTTTAAAGTTTTGTTTTGTTTTGTTATGTTTGTTGCTGTGATTTTGATATATGCCGTACTTTTTTTTTTTCCTTTCACATTTACTAATGGACTATTTTTCCAGTTATGACCGTTTTATGGAAAATTCATGGACAATGCTGGTGACTGACTGTTCCTTCTTTTGCATACACTGAAAACCGTAAGAAGACTTTCTCTTAAGACTGCACCCTAAAATCTGTGCCACCATAGGTATGGTGGTATGAAAATCAAAAGGGGGGGATTGTAACAGATACAGGTTTCATGGATTCCACCCCCACTCCAGATACTGGAACCACAAATCCCATCAATACCAATGACAAACTCCCTGGGATGTGAGGGTGGAGCTGAACAGCCAGGTTGGGATAAAACCAGACATGTGGGCTCCTGGGGTCTCTTGGTTTGGTGATTCATGGCTGGTTGTTTGACTCTTGATCAGCTTTCAGTGGGCTATTGGAGTGCTAAGTCTGCAGAACTGTCAGGACATTCTTTTCCCCTTGTAAATAAACCCATTACTGAACCTTAAAAAAAAAAAAAGCTGAATATTTCCTATTAAAAATAGATACCTAAAAGTTGTGAATTCCTGAAGTTTGCCTAACTTCCTGTCAATGGTTCTGAACTCACATCTACATGGAAGAGATTAAGACAGACATGGCATGTTTTTGCGTTCTTAAAAGTTGTTAATCTTCAATCCTTCTTTCTTACCCTAATCCTACAAACTCTAATATCACCTCCTGAATCTAGTCTGGCAAGTGTTCCAACCCCAAAGCCTAAATACCAAACATAATAAGTGGTGTGCTTTCATTTTACAATCATATAGCATAAAATAATCTCACTCAAATTATATTATTGCACAACTCATTTCCAACTTAGTAACCTTTTATGTAATTGTCAAAATAGAACACAGAGGTTTGATTCAGTCATATGTTTCATGCATTAGAGCTACTGGGGTATGGCTTGTGATATTTTTTGGCTAAAAGCAGAAAGATGTACAACTGTGCTGACATTACAATCTGAAGAAGTGAGAAATTAACTCTGTAAGAAATCAACATGATGTAGGATCAATTTGACCACTAAATAGATGAGTTGCCAGGGCAACTTTTTATATGCCAAGCAATGTGGGGTTTGTTTTCTGTTGATGGATATGATATATGCATTTGGCTTCAGTCCAGTTCAATTAAAGAAATATTTATTGCACTCCCACTATGTATCCAGCTTATTGTAGCATTTCCTTGACACCATTCATATATCTATCCAAAAGCAAAGACTTATATGAAATAAATTGGCTTAGGTTTTAACTACATGGGGGTCAGGAAATTGACTCCTTATAAAAATGAATAGTTTCATTTTCTAGGATCTATACCAAATTCCTGAGCCAAGGGCTTGTTGGAAAATATTTTGATATTAGTCTTTACCAAACCTCTAGTGTAAGGTAGGATATCCTAAATTATTCACTGCCTTTTTTGTGCCTCTGCTGTAGCATTTACAAATCTGCTATTACAGGCCGTTAACTACTGGTGTATCAAGAGTACAGCAGTGGAAGTGAATTCAAGCAGTAAGGGGTTCCCTTGTCTATAGCTAGTTAAAAACAATAACAACATAAACTAAATGATTGACTTCTATTACTAACATGTATAACTAATCCAACACAATGCATAGTCTCTTGGGCATTCACTTATAAACTCCTCTATATCATTTATTTGTAATTTTACAATTAGGGAGGGAGTCACAAAATTAATACTAAGATCTGAGTCAGGGACACCACCAGAATGAAGAGCGAGGTGAGCAACTAGCTTTCCCAGACCTTCAGGATGCTGCGTGAAGGTCCAACTTTGTTTTCACCTTACCCACAATAGCAAAGCTGAGACATGTGGAGACAGTTAGGGGCACAGAAGAAAAGTGAGACTCACTGATCCCAGTCATGCAGCAGTTCATGTGGTTCACAGTGATCCGCAGTGAAGACAACCCCAGTAGATTGCAAAACTGAAGAAACTAATGGCACACAGATTTAAATCACACTCACCCCACCCCACACATACTCAAGTTTGCTGGTGCCAGTGGGCTGAGCCTGTGACCATTTTCTCCTCTCCACTAATCCCATGGAGACTTGGAACCACATAGAAGTCAGCCCAGTCTTATGTGACTGAAAGTTGGAGAAACCAGCCTAGAAACCTGCAACAGACACCTCTCACGATGCAAGCACTCTCCAGCTGCTCACTTAATGGTCATTGCCAGTCTCCTCTTAAGTGTGCATGCCTTGGAGGACTCTGCAGTCACAGGAGTACTCACCAATAATCAGAGGCCCTGAGATGCTTATGGGTTGGGATCAGCTCTGACTTTTGTCACTGAACTGCATCAGTACACTTACCTTCAGTTATCCTTTCTAGCTATGTACCTGCAGACCACCAACATGACCCTTGTGACTAGTGGGAGACTGTGAAGCCACAAGAGAACATTTCATCAGTCAGGGGCCTTGAGGTGGCCTGATAATGAGCTAGTAGTTGGTCCTCACTCTTCCTTCCTGCTCTTGTCTTGCAACTAAATATGTGTTTGCAATAAGTCCCTGGTACTACAGAGGCAAATACAACAGACAGTGTGTACACCACTCACTCTAGTCACCACCACTGCCTTCCTAGTGTCTAATCACTGGTCATGGAGCCACCACTAAGAAGCACAATGGCCCTTGCAGTCACATCCCACAGGACTCACCAGGGAACACACATTCACCTATAGTGTGGCACCTGGCAGTGTTAGCAAAACAAATTTCATGCTTTCAGGGATCTGGTACAATCACATACCCCCGCAGTTGACTCCCTTCACCAATAGCATATTCCAGCGTGCTCCCACTTGCAGGTAAAAGCCTATGTTTACTGAACATAGTCTCAAACAAGTGATTACTCTTAAATTCTCAAAGACCTATGCAAGACTTAAAGGAATCACAAAGAATCAGGGAAGTGTGATTCCACCAAAACTTTTGTGAGTGGCAGCAAAGCAATATAGATACAGGGATTGCCTGACAAACATTCAAAAATGTTATTTTAAAGATTCTCAGAAAGCTACAAGACAGCACAGATAACCATAGAATGATAGGTCTGTACATTGAAAATTATAGGACTTTATTGGAAAAAAAAAACACAGGCAAATGGGAACAAATTCTGTGTTCATGAATTAGAAGAATATTGCCACAATGTCCATTTAACCAAACTCACCAATAATTTCAACGCAATCCTTATCAAACATTTAATTTTATTTTTCAAATATATAAGGAAAATCCTAAAATGTATGGGCCTTTTCCACAAACACTGAATAGTCAAAGATAGAATCCTGAAAAAGGTAAAAGCTACAGATATAACACCTAATTTCAATTTACATTACAAAACAATAGTAATCAAAGCAATATTGCACTTGTGTAGAAGTAGTCATAGAAACCATTGGAATGACTCAGTAAAACTAAATATATATGGTCAACAAATATTTGACAGTAGAGTCAAGAATACCAGTGGGAGGCCCTCCCTAGTAGTACAATGTGTTAGGACATATCACTGCAAGTAAACTCACAGCCACTTCAGTGCGAGTTCTATCCCCACCCTGCTTGTGAACCACAGGGTGCAGCAGACCACTCCTGACTTGCTCGCTGTTTCTCCTCAGCAGTGTACTTCATCCATCTGCCTGTTCTGCTCCCCCTCTGTCTCTAGTGAATCCTCTCACCATCCTGGTACCGCTGGCTTGTATCTCAGATCTGGGATATATCTAAAGATACTATCTATCTATCTATAAATAAATATCTATATATATATTATAGATCTAAAGATATATATATATATATATAATCTTTAGATATATGAGAATACAAATATATAAGTATATATATATACTATATATATAAGAATATATATATATAAGGATATATATATATAATCTTTAGATATATAAGAATACAAATGGAAAAAGAAATGGGAAAAGGATAGATCATTTAATAAATGGTCCTAGTATAATGGGATAACCACATGCAGAATGATTAAATCATACCCCTCTACCAGTCATCTCATAAATATTAACTTGAAGTGAATTAATGTCTCACATAAGACTTGAAGCCATAAAATTCCCAGAAGAAAACATAAAGAAAAAAGCTCCTTAACATTGGTTTTGGCAAGTGATTTTTGATATGTCACCAAAAGTACAAGTTAGAAAGTAAATGCAAATAAGTGGGAATGCATCAAACTATAAAACTTCTACATTCTCCCAAAAAATGATTAACAGAATGAAAAGGCAGCCTAAGAGAATGAGAGGGAAAGAATTGCAACTCATATATCTGATAGTTAATATAGAAGATAAAGATATCATAAAACTCAATAGCAAATAACCAATCTGATTAAAATTGGGCAAGTGAACAAGTAGACATTTTTGTAATCTAATCAAACCAGTTACATGATAAACTGCTCAAGAACATTAATCCTAATGGAAATGCAAATGAAACTCATAATTGGAAATGGCAATCGTCAGAGACAAGAGGTAACAGGTACAAAGAAGCTATGAAGAAAAGCAGCCTGTGTGCTCTGAGTGGGAGTGAAAAGTGGTGACGTTACTACAAAGAGCAGTATGGGTTGTCGCAAAATATTAAAAAATACACCTACCATAGCATTGTGAAATTTCAAAGAAAGTTGAAACAGGGTCTCAAAGATTAGTCACTTCACTGCAGTAACCAAGAAATGTAAATACCAAAGTATCCATCAACGAGTAAGTGGGAAAAAAAATGTATGTAATTCAAGTATGAGGAAGAAGCTAACACTGTCATTTGCAATCATGTTGTCTTTAATATAACTTTGGGCATTACGTTAGGTGAATTTTATGTTATGTTAGGTGAGTACTGTGTCATCTAAATAAAAATTAAGTGTAGACTAGAGTGGTGATTGCCAGCATTGGAGGGTTTGGGAGAACTGTGGTCATGTTGGAGAAAGGGTGTAAATTTCCTATTGCAATATCATTCTAAGGATATAAGGTATAGCATGGTGATTAGAGTTAATAATACTCTATCATATAATTAATTGAAAGTTAGTAAGAGAGTAGACCTGAAATGTTCTCACCTCGAGGAAGAAATGTTTGCTAATGCTATGATGTAATCATTTTGTGTTTTATACTTAATATGCATGTGCATCATAAGGTTACCCACTATTATATGCTAATTACAGCTCAATAAACCTGGGGAAAATAGTGAAATATAATAACAAAACTACATCAGGTCATTTAAGTTGTATGACATAATCCACAATGGTTCCCCTCTTCAAGCAATAAAATCTGCAGTCCTCAAACTTCCATGTCACCTGCCTCCTGGCCTGACCTATTCTTCATTGTGTTACAAACACTGTCCTCCTTTTCATTTAATCAAGCACATCTATTCAGTCAGCCACCTCTTCACTAGCTGTTTCCTTTCCCTTTATCACTCTTCTACCTAACATCCTTTTAAAAAAAAAAAAAGATTTATTTATGCATATAGAACTGGAGTACAGGCCAGAGGTACTGGGGCAGTGAGAGGACTCACCAGAGACAGAGTGGGGACCAGAACCGATTAATGAAGCACACTGCTGAGGGGAGCAACGGGTGGGTCAGGAGAGGTTTGCAAGCCATGTGGATCTCCTCTGGGGCGAGAATTGAACTCATGCTGAAGTGTCTTAGCTTCTTAGTGCTGTGCTTTAACCTGCTGCGCCACCAGTTAGGGTCCCACCTAGAATCCTTTTAACTCACTCTCACCTCCTGCATGTCTTTCTCCAAATAATGCTTTCTCATTGAGAATTCCATACTGCCATATTTAGGACTGCAGCCTATCTTTTCATCATGTCCAGGTCCTTTACCTTACTTTATAATTCCACATCACATTTTCATATACACACTATCATCATTGCTTATTTGTGCTTACTTTCTTTCTTTTCCAATAAATGTAAGTGCAATGAGGGGGAAAAGGATAGCTTGTTAATACTTTTTCTCTGATTTATCCCAAGTACCTAAAATTGTAACTGGTACTCAATTTTTTGTTGGTCTTGGATAAACAAATAGAAGTTAATGCTAGACTTAATTTTATTTTCTTTTGTTTTAAAGATTTTTTAAAAATTTATTCATACAGAACTGGGGTATAAGACAGAGGTCTTGGGGAGGTGAGAGGCTTCACCAGAGATAGAAGGGGGAGCAAACAGGCAGATCAATGAAGTACACTTCTGAGGGGAACAGTGGGCAAGTCAGGAGAGGTCCGCCACACCATGTGGGTCAGCTCCCTGGCCGGGGATTAAATTCACACTGAAGTGGCTTCAGTGAGTTTGCAGTGCTGTGTCCAAACCCACTGTGCCACCAGGAAGGGCCCTAGACTTACTTTTCTTTCCAATTACTATTTCATATACTTAAGGAAAACTCTTACAAATAAGAACTGAAGAACAACAGGCAAAATCTATGCTGGCCAAGTAAGTCTCTAAAAAACTATCATACATTGGAATTTTTTTTTTTTTTCCAAGTTAGAAGATGAGCTATGGTGTTTGGGGGACAAAGTTGCCATTTGAGGTAATATAAATTATCTTATACAAAATATCCTTCTTTGGCAGCAGGGAAGACAAAACAAAGGGAAAAACTTTTCACATGAGTTCAAAGACTATTTAAAACAAAGAAGAGGCAGATGTTACAAAGGGCACATATCAGAAAACCATAGTTGAACACAAACTAGAGCAGGATTTGGTCAAGGAAATTAGGCTATCTGAGATAAATTAGAAGAATCAGTTGTACTCAGAAATTTGCACAAAAAAACCTTACTTAGAGATGCTCCAAGTATCAGAGTGAAGGTATAGGGATTGTATATAGAGAAACATAAACCAAGGCTCTAGGAGTCTTGTATATAAGAAACAACCTGAGAAGTTTTACACCACTCTGCATGAGGAACACCACTCATGCCCAGCTCTGAACAAAGTGTGCAGGGTCCCCTTCCATCAAGTTCTGGTAATAAACTTAAATAGAGCTAGGTACTTACTCAAGTGTTATGACTAATTCACCAGTCAGTCAGCTGGAAACTTATTATTCTAATTAATAATGGCACTAAAATCTCAGGTCACCATGAGTCAGTCCGTCACAAAAACTCTCTCCTTTGTCTTACAAATGCCTTTGGAGGATGGTTCACATAAAATGATATCAGAAGAAAACTTAAAATATATATCAAATGTATATGTATAAAAATGTTGAATGAATAATACAGTAAATTCAGTTATCTATCTTTCAGATACAGAGATCTCCCATTTCTGGCCTCTGTATTTTCACTGATAGCCAATTCATTTTTGGATCATCATCCACTACACACTGGAATTATTTTGAAGGAATCAAAAGTGGGTTATAAACACAGATGGAAAAATAACTGTCAGAAGCCAAAATGAAATAGAATATGAATAAGTAGCAGTAATATCTGGTTAAATGTGCTGACTAGGAGCCAGGTTTTTAGCATGGAAAATAACAATAACAATTGTATAGAGAAGAAAACTGAATATTAATGTAGAACTTTCTGTAGCCAAGACACTGAGCTAAAAGGTAGAACTTTCTGTAGCTAAGACACTGAACTAAAAGGTTTATGAGCATTCTTCTTCAAAAGATTATCATTCTATGCCCCATTATTCACTACATTTTACAAATAAAGAAACAGAGTTTTTGGAAAGAATCATAATTTACCAAGGGGTGTACAGTAAGTAGACATTGAAGCCAGAATTGGAGCTCCTGTCTGGCTAAGTCCACAGTAAGTGACCCATTCACACCACTACATGGGTGAAGACAGGAACAAAGCTAAACAGTCATGTACAATTGATACATTTATTTTTTGTGGAAAGAACAAAGCTAAACAGTCATGTACAATTGATACATTTATTTTTTGTGGAAAGAATAATTACCTTTTTTCATTTTTAAAGATTATTGTCTTCACTTTGTCAGTGTGGTCATTGGTTATTCCTAAGAAAACTCAACAAAGCACTTCAGTATCATTTCTGAAAAATGATAGCATTTCACCTCCCAAAATATTGACTCATAATATTAAAGCTGGAGCTAATTCCATATCCATTGTCCTTCTCTTACCACATTAACTGGACCTATCTTGCTCATTCAGGCTCATGATATGGCTCTTGTACAAAAAGCTCATCTTCGAATCCCTCCATGTCACCTTCCAATGTGCTTTGCAGGATGGTTCTTTGCCTTCTTTCTACTTGTCTATAAAATTCACTTTGGCTTCATACTTCAGTTTCAGTCATCATATGTGACCTTATTGGGTGTGAGTCTGCTAGACATAAATGTCCTGTTTGAACACTACTTTGGTTACATGCATTTCTGTATTCCAGTAAGTTAGGTCCAGAGCCTCCCTGGTGGCACAGGGATTAAAGACAGCACTTTTAATCTACTGCCAGTCACTGTAGCACAAGTAAGATTCCTCGCTGGCCAGGAAGCCAGCCCATGTGGTATAGCAGACATCTCCTGTCATGACCACTACTCCCCTCTGCAGTGCATTTAAGTAGATTGCCTGTTTTGTTACCCACTCTGTCTGATGAATCCTCTCACCTCCCCACCTCTGGCCTACACCAAATTCTTGCACACATAAATAAATGAACCTTTAAAATGAAACAAATAAAGTCAGTTCAGACCAGTCAATTATTTACAAGGCTCCTTTCAAATTTAACAAGAGCAGGATCTTAATCATTCTGGAACAATGTTATGCATCTCAAGGCATGAGTACCAGGACTGCCAAGGGGGCATTGACTGGTGTATGACTGTGCTCTACCAGAGACTGATCAGCAGAATACCTTGTCAACAAGGCTGGGGCCAAGAGTAGGGGGTCTAGGGATGGATTCCATCTCAACCCTGTCATCAAGTGGGTGTCAACAGACTCACCTTCCCTGGGAAACCCTAGATACACATGCACATTTGTTCATTTCACCAATCCCTTTTAATTTGTTCTGCTCTCCCACATAATTGATGTTATATTATTATTCTAACAATAAAATAGGCCAAGAGCTTGCTCTTTCAGCGGTAGACTGCTCCACAATGCTTGTTTGTCAGTGTGGTGTTGTCAGTGCAACAACTTAAACTGCTAGGTATCCCTCAGGACATGACTTCAGGGGTCTCAGTTCTACCTCAAACTGTGAAAATCTCACCCCACTACCACCATTCCCTGGCAGCAAACCACTTGTTGGAAACCTATCAGATGTTAGGGGCTGATATCAATTGTTTTTCACATGTGTTTTCATATTCCTTGTTGTCACAGATTCCCTATTGTAGTTGAGAATTAAAGACTGAGGGGGATTAAGCAGTTTCCATAAATCTCAATATTTATTGAGAAGCTTCTATGTTCTCTATGGATTAGAGAAAATCTCAGAAACTAGAGAGATAAGGCCTCCACTTTTTGACAGTGAGTGGGGATCTGGATGTAATACAGGGAGATCTGACTTCGCTTCTGTTGCCTCTGCATTCAGTTCTAGCTATCCGCAGAACACCCTGCCTCCAAACCGAGTCTGGTTCCTTTACCATATGTGTGGATCACACTCACACACTCACATACATACACACAGAGTAAGCATAAAAAGTGGAAACTGTGAGATGAAAAGGACACACTTATTGTGAGAAATGACATACGAAAGCTATTCCAATTGGGGCATCCTTTGGACTAGGTTTTATACACCTTTTCTTAATGGAATGAGTGTGCAGCCAAATTTTAACATGCTTGGATTCTCAGTTCTAGTCTATTTAAGTGACTAGTTAACTTTTTGGACCTCAGATTAAATTATGTAGCTATAAATGGGTTTGGATTTGGAAATGAATCAATTCTAAATTAACTTCAATTCTAAAATTTCAAAGCATAATCTATTGGGGTCGTAATATTTAATTAAACGCAACAGTTTATAAGTAAATATTAATCACAATAGCAGTAAGTTAAATAATTTTACATTTTTAAAAGTAAAATTATTTTGTTTAAAAATATTTTCTTTTGGGCCCTCCCTGGTGGCGCAGCGGGTTAAAGCACAGCACTGAGAATCTGAAGCCACTTCCGCATGAGTTCGATTCCCGCCTGCCGCCTGCCCCGGAGGAGACCACATGGCGAGCCAGACCTCTCCTGACCCGCCCGCTGCTCCCCTCAGCAGTGTACTTCGTCGATCTGCCTGTTCTGCTCCCCACTCTGTCTCTGGTGAAGCCTCTCACCGTCCCTGAGCCTCTGGCCTGTACCCTAGTTCTGTATGAATAAATAAATAAATCTTAAAAAAAAAAAAAAATATTTTCTTTTGCCTATGGAAATGACATTTGGAAGGTTTCCCCATGCTTTAAAATTTTTTCTAACTATTAATTTTCTACCTGTGTGCATGAGGTATTCTTGTATCTCAAGCTTATAGATAATCTCTATTCAAAAAGGACCTCCTTGACTTATTTCCATGTGTTTTATAAGTAATCATATCTACTGACCTAGATGAAATAACTTTTTATGTACTTGCCTAAAAATACTTGCAATCACCTCACTCCTGACACTAAGAAGATTAATTATATTTAAACCAAAGGACATTTGCTTAACTAGGATGCTAAATGTGCTAGTTAAAGGCCAGACCCAGAGTGTGGTTGGCCACTTGGATTTCCCAGTCTCTTCTTACTGATGCACAGATGTCTGAGACCTTGCAGGTAAACCCCAGCGTGGCTACACCCAGGGACAGAGGCTTAGCTTAGGAGATGGCATATGACTATATGCCTTTAGTTGATAACTTCATCAGTTTTCTTTCAAGATATTTTATATGCTACAGAACTAAGAGGTTGTTATTCAGTACAGCATCATAAGTTGTTCCCCACCCCTCAATCTCACCCCTTGTTCAATTGGCTGGACTGGAAAAATTTCTGCAGTGGTTTGAATAATTACTTCTAAGCAAAAGAAGGTCTGGTGTTTAGCAAGCTTCCAAAGAGTGGTACAAGTTTGAAATTATTTCTGTTAAAACTTTTGTTAGCTTCATAAGTAAGCAATGGAAAATAAATAGCATCCATGGATTTTTAAATAACGCTTATGCAGAACACAAAAATAGATACTTATGCAGAGACATCCTACTCCATAAATCTCTCATAAGGGCTGCATGTGTGAATTGTAGGTACTATGAAGAAAAAAGCTTTTAGTGAATATGTGTGTTCATGTCTGTGTGTGTGTACATTAAAGACTCAAACCAGCCTCTTTGATCATTATTAAAATCATGGGTTATGACTAAATTTAGAAATGATCTATATATATATATATATATATATTCAATATTAGGAAAAATTAAGCTTTTAGTGAATATGTGTGTTCATGTCTGTGTGTGTGTACATTAAAGACTCAAACCAGCCTCTTTGATCATTATTAAAATCATGGGTTATGACTAAATTTAGAAATGATCTATATATATATATATATATATTCAATATTAGGAAAAATTAATAATGATCCTCTAATATGTGAATTCATGCAATCAATATTTGAAAAACATACAGCAATGTCAAAATAATTATAATTCAATGTTAAATGACAAAAGGAAAATACAAAATACATGTTCTCTAATTACATCACTGGAAGTATGTGTATGTGAAGAAGTGTAGAAAGGAAAATACCAGTGTGAGAGATGGAAGATGGTATCACAACAGTGTCTTAGCAGCTGAGAGAATAATCTGAAAATAGACCAGAGAATCAGAGGTTCCCTCAACCAGGGGCAAAACTAGGTACCTCTTGTATATTGGAGATAAAACTCTGACCCCACCAAAATAAATACTGAGAAAATTAAACTCCATACATCAAAAGATGAATGGAGAAATACAACACTTGCAAGTAAACATTGTTATAAAATGAACAATAATGTATATAGATATATGACAATTAAAAATAATAAAAATAAAATTAAAAAATAAAATGTTATCTAAAAAGCATATGCTGATTATATATGCGTGTGTATCTCTCTCACTCTCTCTCTCACTCTCTCTCTCTCTCTATATATATATAAACATATATAGTATACACTGAATTTTTATCATGTGTCAAGTCTTGTGAATTTAATGCTTACAGCCATTTTGTAAAGTAACTATTAGGACCATTTTTCAGATTATTAGACCAAAGGCCATTTAGTCAAGACACATTTAATTACCCAAGGTTACAAAAACAAATGCAATGTTCAATGCACTTTCATGGCATCAGCTGCTTACAGTGAAAAAATATTGTAATGAGGTATACACAAATTCTTTCTATCTTAGAGCATTTGGAGGGAAAAAAAAGAAAGAAAGAAAGCCCTGAGATTGACAAGTCATAAGTCCTTTTTAGAAATAATCATTCCTACACTATTGATATGTCTATTTTTCTTTTATATCTTAGTGTTGCCAACAAGGAAAATCCTAAAATGATGCATCATCTACCACCAATCACAAGAAAAATTGTGTTGTGTATATTTATGCTTGTATTTAGATGAGTGTATACACATATTCACATATCTTATTGACAGTTTTGCCACACTAGAAAACAAAAAAATCATTTGACGGGATTCCATTTGCTCAACAACTTGTTCTATATAATACATGGATTTTGTTGTTGCTTCATATGACACACAATTCACACTAAACTTGTAATGTGTTTTAAATGTTATTAAAATAAATTATAGCATTATCTTAACTTTTGTAGGCCCTGTAAATTTAATCTTTAAGAACACTTTTCTTTAACATATCTTTAAGATCTTTAAAGAACAGTTTTATTATGTATTCATACAATACATTTACCTCATTCCCCATCATTTTTATTTTTAACTATGTGGAACTGATAAAAGACTGGATTTATATTTTTCTTTTATTCTCATTAATAATCATAGTCTCTACATTAATTCGTGAGGAAATGCTTTTTTCTCTGTGAATTATGCAGCAGGGTTCTACATGTCTGTTTTTGAAGAAAGTTAGGTAGCTTACAGTGTATTTTCAATGATTTAAAGGCCATCACTCTTATTTTTAACCAAATAAATTGCTGTAACATATACAGCAATTTAGTTAAAATTTGTCTCACTTTTGGTATATAGAGGTATATGTATATAGTGATGGGTATGTGTAAAATAGGTGATTATATATCTATGTAGACAGATATTAAATACAAAATGATTTAATATATACAATATGTTATATAATATGTAATGTATAATTCTACATACAACTGTATAAAATATGATTATATAGATTGATATATCTATGCATAAATGTGTATTTATATGTATCTTATTTACACATAATTTTGATCAGATATTTTATGTTCATTCATGTGCCATTTTGTGAGTGACATCAGCAGACCTATTTATCTGCAGATAATTTTTTTGCAAGAAATTCTATCATAAACTATTTAAAGAGGGAAAGAATCCCCCCCCACGAAAAAATAGGATGACAGTGCAATTTTTTTTCATACAGTAGGGCATTTTGATAGTGGTAAAGGAACACTGTTTAACATTATGCCATGATGAGATACATGAATTGGAAACCCTAGAAGGGACCTGGAGTATGCACAGATGTGGATTTAAAATGATGTTTTATAAGGTAGTGCTACTCCAATAAAATATATGTATTTTTAAATAGAACTGTTGTAGACAAAGCTGCAGCAGTGTGATCAGCCTATTACAGTGTCTATGGACACAGCGACATGGGAGCTGTCCTTTGGCACTGGTGCTGATCAACATTTGAACAGTGCTCTTGAGTCTAAGATTGGTCAGCACCAGCACACAGCCCGCTCTCTCCAGATGACTTCTCCTGTTCTGAGTCATTTTTCAGTATACAACTGGAGAATACCTCAAAACTGAAGCTAGAATTTCACACTTCATGATACATGCTCTTCTTCCAGGGCTTGAAGACCCACCTGGTTCCAAGATATAATAAATGGGAAAGGGAAAATAAATTGATATCACACGATATTATCAAGTGACTTACACAAGCTTTTCATAACTGATCAACATTCCTATTTACAGACATAGGAGTGTACTTTCTAAGAAAATAAGATAATGCAGTTTTTTTTTCCTTATTTGTGTGATAGTGCTAGGTATATTAACTGTGGATGTGTTTTCCTTTACATATTTTTATTCTGAAACTCTTCCATATTTATCCAATATTACTCATTCTGAAGTTTCTTTCTGGTGAACGACATCTTTTCTAATCATATGTTCATTTCCTGAGAAAAATCTTGTCTTAATACCTTAAATTAAGCAATATTTTAAAATACATTTATTTGCATATGGGAGATATAAGTGAGAGGATGATGCATCCTTTTCCATGAGCAAAAAAAAAAATTGGAAGTTTAATTTTAATACTAGAGTTTATTTAATTCTAGAGTTTGGTATGTTCAAATGAGTATATATAGCGAAATTTTTGGTATCTCCTAAAAGCTTCCCAAAATGATATTTTCCTAGATTTCTCAAGCTTTACTCAATAGATATCATTTTTTATTTTTTATCACATTTTAGATTTTATACTTCATATATCAATCAACACTAATCTTTATTCCAACTACTCAAAAAGATATTGTCTGAGGTTCAGTGACCTCCAGAATCATACCTTTTAATTATTTCATTGGACATACCAAAAAAAAAATACCTTTTAATGAACTACAAATAAGATCAATAAACCTTCAAAAATTGAATCCCAAGACAACTTCTCATCAAATTTTATTTTCTCCATCTTTCTCCAAGGGTCTTTGTATTGAAGTTGTCCATCTGCTAATGAAATCCTAGGTTTTAGCTGCAAGTACTGCAGGTGATTAGCAATGAAGATAATCAACAATTCCAGTATAATAATTACACAGATACAAAATTAAACATTCATTACCAAAGAAGAAAGTCATTGTATTAAGGCAGTCTAATTAGCTCTATCTGTCTGTGCTCTAACTGCACAATGACTGAAGATTGCCTCAGCCAACATAGGAAATATTAGGCATCCATGAAGACCAAATTTTTGGAATTGTTACCTGGATGCCTCTGCCTGTCCCCAATCTAGCCTGCCTTTCAGTTGCCTTATCATTTCCCTAGTCTCCTTTTATGTACAATTCCAGCTTGTCTCATCTTCCATTTTGATTATCTCTTCAACTTTTGCTTAAGACACCTTGAACAATTCTTAAAGCAACATTTTCTTTTTCTTGGTTTCCATTGACCCTTTGGCTTTATCTCAATGTTCTAAGGATCAGGAGCATGTGTGGCCCCATGAAGTGGCCATTGCTGGCAACCTGAGCCCCAGCAGGACTGCTGGCACTATGGGTGGCAGGTGTAAAATGCCTGCCATTGCTGCCCTCTGCTGCAGTCTCAGGTTCTCAGGGAAGCTTGGGTGCCATCAGCAAGTGGTACATTTGGGTGGCAGGCAGGGGAATTCTCTCTGCTACAACCAAGCAGCTGCCACAGGAGACCTGAGGGCTCTGGCCCTGGAACCTGGCTAGCAGGGGGAGTGGATGGGCTATGCACTGGCATTTAAACTGTATTTACTGAGGTGTCAGGTGCAAACAAAGCCTGCATATCCAGCTGTGTATGCTGCAAGAAAAAACTGGTTTTGCCCTCTGTGGTTTGTGTCCTCAGGATCCAGTTTTAAGATGACCTAACTTCCTGTATTAGCATTACAATTTTGTAACAAGACTTAGTGAAAACAAACAAACAAACAAACAAACAAAAAAACCTTCTGAGGGAACTGACTTGAAGCTATTAACTTTCAGGAAGACTTATCATGAAGAAAATAACCAATTACTCAAAATTTAGATTTCTATTTATTCCCTAATTACACGTTAACAACCATAAGTGAAGGTTGACAAGCAGATCTAGTGTGAATTAATTCTGGTCACTGGGGATTTGGGTGTATCATTAGGAAGGATGGCAAACTATTGGACTATGTGCATTTGTGTGATAGCGTGTCACAAGAGCAGGTGAAGGGAAACAATAGTGAGAGTAAGGAATAGGCTTTCTGTCGCTGTGATGAGTTAAGGAATTGAGAGCTGTGGGCACCTTGGAGATCACAGTTCTAACTTTAGCATACATGGAGTGAATGAAAGGCATATTGCAGTATTGTGACTTGCTACGATCTATACCAACATTTTTTAGAGCCCATAATATAAACTGTTTCCAAAAATCTCAAAACATATAGAATAATACATATTTTAAAATTTTTTCAATGAAAAATCTACCATTAATTTTCTAATTGGAATGCCTGGTAAATTTGTTTTACTACTCACAATTCAAATTTCCTGGTCAATGCAAGATACCAACATTCTTCACTGAAAACTTTATAGTGAATAATAAATGTCAATAATGTTTACAACGATCTGAATAAGGAATATGGAAAAGTAAATGGGGCATTCCTCTTTGTGTACCACTTTACTTAATCAAATTCTATTCAAATCACTTTCTTGTAAGAGACCATTTACACAAGTCCAGAGGATTTATACTCTATTTAAATTGTATGAAACTTATTGCCCCTGTCACCATGTAGAACTTGCATTAAAATGTGTTTTTCCCAGTTACACCTGATGCAGTGAAAGCTAAAGTTCATTTTGTAAACAATAAGTTATTGTTGTTTTCTCTCAGCAGGTAATAAAATTAAAGCCCCAAGATGTGATAACTTTGCTAATAAACAATGGGGCAACATTTATAGGACACCTAATATATGGCATTAAGATGAACTAAATAAATTGCAAATGTCCAAAAGTTTTTGATCCCACTATAATATTGTTCTTAATTTTACAATTCCTATTAGAACCCAAGGCTGACATATTTTTTTCGGTGGATGAGTCACTAAATTATCTTATAATCTCATTTCCTCCTTTTTATCTTGTAATTTATTTTTAAAGGTTCTGAGTTAAGCACCCCTACCTTTTACTTAGACGCAGTTTCATGCTCTTTCCATTCCATCCTCATAACTTTTTGGAAGACAGGTGATACACATCTAAAATATCTTTTGGTTCTGTCATAACATCTATCATATTGTGGGCATGGAGACAATCATCACTGTCACAGTGTAGTTTTCTGTGATATATCATAGCTTTTATTATAATGCAAATGTATACTGACATATTTATTACCTGTTAGACCAGGGATACCAGGAAGACAGAAAATGTCTCTTATTTCATGTATATCATCAATCTGCATAGTGACTGGCCAGAATGGTGTCCTATATATCTGTTCTGGATGATATGAATGCAGGAATCAATGCATCATACCATCTTATGAACACTTGAAAAGCAGTAATATGAATAATTTTGGTGATAAGTTTTGAAGTTATACTTTTGGGTTTAAATCTAGTGTCAACATTTACTTGTTATGGAAGTTGGGGAAAATAGTTTAAACTTGCAGGCATTCTGCTTTGTCATATGTACAAAAGGTGGTACTTATAAGTATATAGTGAAAACTGTTATTGTTTAGAATTGTAACTGATATGTAGCATTGCACTATAAATGTTATTATGTATTGGATATTATTTTTAGCACCTATTTGCTGAATTGACTTTCAGTGTTGATGTGTGTGGGTGTGAATGTGTATCTAGTAGAGGTGATGGTGATAAGTGGTTTCTCCCTAGCACTACTTCAGAATTATTTAACACTACTGGGCCATTCTGTCATTCTGTTCCCTGGAAGGTATGATTAGTTGAATAAAAGGGACATTGTTTTTATGCTTTTTGTTTTTTTGCTCTCCAGTCCAATTTTTCAAACATCTACAGTGAATTACACTAAACAAAATATTTTGAAATGAGTGATAGTGGCAAGCTAACTGAAATAATAAAGCTTAATAAATGCAAAAGGGATAGCATTGTTCCTGAGATCTCACCCCAAGGCACCGATAGTGTTCAGTCTGCACTGAGACCTGAAAACAAAATAAGGAGTCTCTGCAGGTATCATGCAGTTGCATCATAGGGATGACAGGTAATTGAGCCATGCAGAAGGAGCAAATATCACATTGGCCAATCCCCTTTATTAATGCTCGCATAAGCAAAAATTCAAATTCTTAATTCTTAAACCTTTTCTTTGATTCCAGTGAAAATCTGGACATTTTGTTTCTATAGATGAGAGGTTTGAGACTAAAAAAAAAAAAGGCCTATTCCAGCAGTTAAATTGTGGTGGTCTATATAGTTTTTCAGACAGTGTAGATGATATTCAGGAGAGGAACCAAGTTAGTCCTTAAAGAGCCTTATCAAAACAAACATGCAGGCATAGGTATGCGGGCAACAGTGAGCAATAAGGAAGAGGTCATAATTACAAAGGGTCTGGAACAGGTAGGGAATGTGGATCAAGGGGGCATGACAAAGCAGAAACTGTAAACACAGTAAGAGAATTAAGATCATAATTGTTGCTCGCCACTGTAGCCTTGGTGCATGACATGGACATACTAAGCACTTAACAAATATAAAGGAAGGCATGAATGAATTATTGAAGGGAGAGGAGACTGCCCAACCAGTTGAAAGTATGAATTAGGGTACACTGGTACAATGACTCAGATACATTACCAAATATGATACCATGACTGGGAGTATGGGAAATTGTCAGATTGTTCTATTTAAACAAACTTGAAAAAGGTTAAAAAATCAAATATCTCATTTTTAATCAAAATTCTTGAGGTTGAAAGATGGAATATCTAGGCTTTTGGTAGGAATGTTCAAGGAACCTTTTATTTGACAAAGGGAACTGATATTGTAGAGAAAAGATTTGATCTAGCAAACACATCACATTTTCTAGTTATAGATGTGTGAGCATCTTTGGCAGAAAAGTTCAACTGGTAAAATAAAGGTAATAGAATTTGAGTTCAGATTAGGATGAAATTAAGAAACATATGTGTACATCATACTTAAATAGTATCTACATGCAACAGTGTTCCATCCATGTCTGAGGGTAAAAGCTAAGCCATGTAACATTCAAAAGCATTCATTTAAGTAAAAGCATTTTATTTTTAACTAATACCTACTGTGTGAGGAGTTTGGACTATAATAACAAT
Source organism: Condylura cristata (assembly GCF_000260355.1). Lineage (NCBI taxonomy): Eukaryota > Metazoa > Chordata > Mammalia > Eulipotyphla > Talpidae > Condylura > Condylura cristata. Next base: position 83,359,740 of record NW_004567103.1, read on the forward strand.
GCACCATAGAATGGGTGGAGGTTATAAGTAACAGAAATTTGTTTCTTAAAATTCTGGGAGCAGGATGTCTAAAGTCAGAGTGATAGTATGTCTGGGTTCTGGAAAGAACTCTCTATAAGGCTGAAGATAGCTATCTTCTTATATATTCACATGGTGGAAAAAGAACAGGGGAGCTCTCTCTGGGGTCTCTTTTGTAAGGGCATTAAACCATTGGGAGGGTTCTACTCACATGACCTAATTATCTCTCAGTATCCCATTCCCCTAAAATCACACTGGAAGCTAGGACTTCAATGTATGAATCTGGGTACAACACAAATATCCCATCCATTGCATTTAGCTTTCATAATAGTTAAGTAAGTGGTAACATAGCTGAGAGGTCATAGATTTTTTTTTCCCTACTCTTTCCTAGGGAAACCAACATTGTTTAGATTCAGGATCAAACCAAATGCAGCTCTGTTTGATCCAAGTTAATATACCTTGTGAACCTCAGTTTTCTCAGTATGGAAACAAGATGTTGGAATCTATATTAAACAGTAGAGAGGAAATATGGTTTTGATTCACAATATTTTGCAGGTTTGAGAGGACTCGGCTTGTAAATGCAGACTATTGTGATGACAGATTGAGAGGGAATATTTTCAGCTTTGCCTTTGGGAAGCTGCAATGCTTAACAGAATACAATTTTCCTTTAGAATTTTCCTCATGCTTTCCCACTAAATATTTGTAGAGAAAAACCTCTTCTTTGTAATTAATATGTTTCTGCTTTCAGAAATGACAGGGTAAAATTCCACTTACCCAGATGGAAGCAAACTGCTTTTTGGAGTCTCTTCTTGAGTAGCTGCCAATGTAACCTTGGGATTCTGGTTGAACTTTCAATGAAGAAATTCCCAAGCTACAAGCTAAAAGACAAAATACTCACCATATACCCATTTGTGCCAATCAAGAATAACTAAGAAATATAAATATATGGCTACACATTCAAATATTTCCAAATCAATGTGGAAAGTTTATTTGATAGGAGGTACAATTATAAGAACACTTATTTTAATATATCCACTATATTAAATAAGCCTCTCTTCTCTCTGTCTCACACGTGGTGTGTGTCTCATTAATGGAAGTATCACTGAGTGATAGAATCAGATTATTCTGAGTGGTGAGAAAATACACGTGTAAAAAAATTAATAATTAGTTAAACTGAGAATAATGTTAAGATTTTTTAAATAAAATTTTATATTTTCTTCACTGGTATTAAGGGAAGACAGTTGACTTAAAAGAAATATGGGAATATATTCTTTTACAACTGGAAAATGTAATTCTGGATATAGTAAATGTCTCTGAGCAAAACTTTAGGATGTGGAAATACCTCACTTTTGTGTTCTCTCTGATGGAGAGAAATTATTATTCCTAGTTGAAGGCAAATTTCTGTCAAAGGCTAAAGGACTAGAAAGAAGAACAGAATGGGACCTCCCTGATAGTGCAAGGGGTGAAGCCTCAACACTACAAAACATTATGCAGTCACTATAGCACAAGTTCGATCCCCAGCCAGGGAGTTGACCCACATGGAGTGGCAGACCTCCCCTGTCTCACTTGCTGCTTCCCTCAGCAGTATATTTTAATGGATCTGTCTGTTCTGCTCTACACTATCTCTGGTGAATCCTCTCAACCTCACCTACCAGTACCTCTAGCCTACACCCCAGCTCTTGTATGCATAAGTAAATATTAAAAAGCAGATGACAAACAGAATGAGGGCTACTTCTTAATAGTGGAAGTTAGTTTTGCTTCACTGCAAAATATAAGCCATCCTGAAATACACATGTGCGGGTAGTTTTTTAAAAGCAAAAAGTAGAAGAGGCACTAGTAAGGAACTTAGAAATGATTTACGCATCAGAATTAGCACTGAAGGAATAGATGAAAGAATAAACTTTTCCAAGGGAAAAGCAGAGGAATGACAGTGATTTATCTGAATTTTAAGTTACAATGTGCTCAACCACCATTATCTCACTTTGCTCCAACTGGCAGTGCTGTCATCCACAGGGAAATTGAGTTAGATTCCATGAACTGCCCAAGACCATACAGCTAGAAAAGACGAAGGTGAGAATTCAGACTGAAGCTGCAACCAAAGCCAGTTATCGCTCAAGTTCAGTGAAGGGGGTTGTATTTGTCTATCTATACAGCATGATATGTGACAGAGTTAGTGTGCTGAACAGACACAGTTTCAATATATCTGCAAGCACCTTTTGATCTATTTAGAGTATTTGTGAGTATTTTGATTTGTAAATCAAAATGGTCTGGCTTTCTCTGCATATTAAAAAATAAAAGTGAATGTGTTTATCAAAGTTTAGAGTATTTTATATTAGAGTTACTAGAGAAAAGAAGTTCTACGTGCTAAATTGTCATAGCATTTTAGATTATACAATATTTTATGAAAATATCGTTAAAAAACAATGATCATTCTGTATCCATGAATATGTGATACAGAAAATGTTTCTTCAAATGTAAGCAGATAGAACTTTCCTTCATTGCTCCTTTGTTTTGGTTATTTTTTTATTTTGTTTTTACAGAACTGGGGTACAAGCCAGAGGTACAGGAGCGGTGAGAGGATTCACCTGAGACAGAGTAGGGAGCAGAACAGGCAGATCGTGGAATTACACTGCTGAGGGGAGCAGCAGGCGGGTCAGGAGAGGTCTGCCACACCATGTGGTCACCTCCAGGGCAGGTGGGATTCCAACTCATGCTGAAGTGGCTTTAGCTTCTTAGTGCTGTGCTTTAACCTGCTGCACTATCAGGGAGGGACCTGTTTTGGTTATTTTAAAAGTTTAGGAAATTGTTCCTATGAAGATAACTTCAGATATATTCTCAAACCAGCCTTTCTGGAAAATTCTAATATTAAACAACAAAATAACTTTAACAAGTTGGTCTCCAGAAAAGGGGAGGTTCCAGTTTCCCTACCCTACTTAAGGGAGGGTAGAACTGAGCAGGGAGAAGAAGAAGCTGGAGAACAAGAAGGAGACCTGGAGGAGGCACATGGACTAAAGAGACATATAAAGAAGCTGCACTTGGTTTTTGGTCCCGGATGGGTGAAACAGATGTGGGTGAGAGACCCAATGGGAGGTTAACTGTGGCAGTGTTTATCTTGATTTTGATTGTGCTCTTTTCCTCCCAGATTTGTCTGGCCATATCTGAACCTTTTCTATGGGCCTCTGCTATAAGGTGATTTAGAGTTGTGGTGGGCTTTCAGGCCTTGCTGTGAGTCAATCTTGTTTGGCTGGACATTTGTCTATGAGAAGATGGATAACTTCAGGTGCATAATTTGGAAACGATATTCTTTGTCTCTTCTGTATTGCACACTAATGGTATTAAAGTTCTTTCCATTAAAGGTCTTATATGTTTGGGCTCTCCCTGGTGGTGCAATGGGCTAAAACACATCATTATGAAAATATCTACAGACACTTTAGCACAACTTTGATTCCTCAGCCAGGGAGGTGACCCATGTGGCCCTGAAGACCTCTCCTGACCCACCCACTGCTCCCTTCAGCAGTATATTTCAGTCAATCTACCAGTTCTGCTCCCCAATCTGTCTTTGGTGAATCCTATCACTCCCCATACCTCTGTCATGTACCCCAGTTCTTGTGTGCATAAATATAACTTTTTTTTTTTTTAAAGCTCATATGTTGTCTTGATATAACAGATGGCAGAACTTATTTAGAACAGGCAGGTCTGAAGGCTTTGGGTGCCCCTCTCTCTGTCTTGTAACACAACAACAAAAACAGATTGTCTTGAGAAAATAGTACATTTTTAAATTTCATGAATGCAGAATATAATTAAGTTTGCCATTATTATTGTTTATTCTGACCTTTCCGCAGAGGTAGGACTATGTCTTCTGGAAACTTTCTTGTAGATACAACCCCAAGCAACTAACCCATGTATAGAACTTCAAGTGAAAAGATGTGCCCCAAAGTGAAGATCAAGGATAAGAGGAAGTTGCAGACAGAAGATAGGAACCTTGAGTGAAGCACTAAAAGAGGAGGTACTATAAGCTAGACCAAAACTGGTTGAGGCCAAAGATAAAGAAAGATGTTAAATACATTTCTATGCAAATTGGAAGGGAAGCCCTCTGGAGCATCTGTACAGCCTTCAGGTGGAAGGTTAACAGAGTCAAATGAGAGGTTGACCTTTATGCCTTATTCTCACATGAGTCTTTTTAAAGAATTTCTACTGAAGACATGATTCTATTTCAAAACTTAGCAACATATTGTCTGGCTCTGACTCTCCTCCCAATTCCTTTCCTTCTAAATCATTTTTGAGAGCTAATTAGGTTGAGTGCCATTTTCAACTGCTACTTTGGAAGATAAGGTTCATGACTGCATATTGGGCACTGACTGCTGTGCACATCTGTGCTTCATATCAGTCAGCAGGGATGTTGGAAATTAACATCCCTTTAAAGACAAAACTGGGTTATAATCAAAGCCATGTATTGTTAATTCATCTTTGGTTTTACAGATAAAGCCTGGACAGCAATGGGAAATGTAACAGAGCTAGAACTTTTTATTCTTTTATTTTTGGAAATACTCCCCTCCTGCACAAGCACACATGGAAAGAAGAACAACACTGGAAAAATATATATCTTGATAAGAAAAATATGTGTTTAAAAAAGTGAGTCAATAAGTTTTGAAAGATGTTCCTGGTTAATGTAAAGTAGAAATCCATTTATATTTGTCAAAAAAAATGGGTTAGCAGTATTTTCTTTTTCCTTTTTAAAAGTCAATAAAATATGTATTTTATCTAAATATATCATAAAACCAATATGTAAAACAAAATTGCCTTATTTTAACTGAAAAAATAAAATAACCATAAAATTATGGTTTTATCACATATGCACTGTACATGATTATATTAAGTTTCTTTAAATGTAGCATAATTTCTAACACCCTTAAATTTTTTTCTATATTTTTATTGCCCTTATTATGTCTACTTAAGTATTGCTTTTACTTTCTTGATGGAATATTTTTTAATTTTTTTTCTAAATGGTATGTTTTATTGAGGTGGCATTGGTTTATAAAACTTTGAATTATTTAGAGGTATAATTCATATAAATTTTTTATCAGTGTTGAACTACTTGGCAAGGGGAAAAATAAACATATCTTGAGTGGAATTGTCATCTCTAGACGTTTTAAGGTAGAAAAGAGCAGCCGACTTTTTCCTCCCTCTCTATTACAAGCACAATTATTTTCCTTTGTACATTCTATTTTGTTATCTGGATATCAGGACCCTGGAATGTAAGAGCATCTGAACCAAAAGTAAAGAGAATGCCTTGAAGAAGCATGTGTTTTTGACTAAGTCTTATCAGAGTATAAATGACACAACTGATTCCCCAGGAAGAAAAGATCAGATAACATATAGTCAATTGTAGCCTGGTGGGTTGAAGGAATTGACAGGTTTTATTATTTGTTGAACTAGCTCTTTAATGCTTTTAAGATAGAACAGGAACAAGACTGGTAGCTAGAAATATCCAGAAAATTGGCTGAAGAGAGTTCCACGTGTGTATTCTGCATTCTCTGGTACTGTGGTAAGGGTAATGGAGAAAAGAAAGGGAATCATCTAAGAACACAAACTTAAACCTGTGTGTCCTCTGTCTGCTCAGATCTTTACCTACTCATTTTATTACGGATGTAAAACACATGACAGGGCTCTTCCTGGTGGCTCAATAAGTTAAAGCACTGCATTATGAAGCTCTATGAAGCCACTACATTATGAAGCTCTATGAAGCCACAGCAGCATGAGTTCAATCCCCCACCAGGGAGCTGACTCACATGGCACAGAAGACCTCTCCTGACCCACACTCTGCTCCCCTCAGCAGTGCACTTTGTCATTTTGCCTGTTTTTTGCCTGTTCTTTTCCCTACTCTGTCTCTGGTGGATCCTCTCATCTACCACTCTTCTGGCCTGTACCCAGTTCTGTAAGCATTAAAAGAAAAAAAAATGGCAAAGGCAGAAGCCAAGGAAGATGATATAAAAAAAAATAAGGAATTTAGAAAGAGGGTGATCTGTGAATCTGTGTGGTGCCATTAGATTTGAGGCAAACATTGAGGCAAAGGACAGATAAAAATATAATAGGCTTAGAAACTAAATTCTGTCACTGAAGCAAAAGATCTGCCATTAGTAATATGTCAACAAGTGAGCCTGGTTGTGTTCCAATAGCACTTTATTTATGGAGATTTAAATTTGAATTTCAAAAAATTTCATGTCATGAGTGTTCTTCTTTTCTTACCAACCATTAAATTAGATATAAAGAATTTTGGACTCAGAGACCACACAAAAGCAGGACCTGGGCTAGATTTGCTCCATGGGCTGAGTTTGTTGATATATAGTTTGCTCAGAGCCTCATGCTATGGCATGGCTTCACTTATCCACATAGTGAGGAGGGCCAAGCTGAAGAGCTCTCTGACCACTTTAATTTTAAGACACACTCCCACTGAATGACTGTTTTTAAAAATATAACCTCCACATTTAGCAACACAGACAGATGAGCTGGCAAATGAAAGAGAATTGTGGATTACTTTCCCATTGTATGCTTTAAAAATAAATAAAAACAATGTTGATTGGCATTGCTGAACTTAACAAGGTTTATTTCTGTCAGATTAAAAGCCAAATGCTATTTTCTACAAAGTAAAGAGAATGACACATATTTCAGACTCACTTGGCATTTCTGATAGGGGAAAGAGAAAAAGAAAAAAAAACTCAAAGATTTCAACAAGACCAAATAATTTACTTCTTTTTAGCTCTGTGACAAGTCACCAAGCCCCTCTCTCTGTGTGTGCACAAGTAAATTTGTTTTCTACTGTTCTGTGCTAGAATGCTATGAAACATTACCACTTTCTCAATTACTCTTTATTACATGGACAGGAAGACAAAGCACGATAAAAGTTAAGTAAAATCAAATCCCTAAATTAGCAATGATGACTCACGCACAATTTAGTGGTAATGAGAATAGGAAGAATTTTGTATTTTTCATCTAGATTGCTATCACTGTCTTTTTTTCAGTGTTAATGATAAATGTAACTGATGTTTTTGTAAGAGTGATTATCAGTCACATAATATTTACTTATCAAGGTTGAACAAGGAAAAACATCCTTGACACTTATCCTTCAAATAAAAAAGACAATGAATATAGAGTGTGCTACCTCAGAACACTGAGTGACATGACCATAGAATTCTGGTTAGGGATTCTTTGTACAGGTCTGATGGCACAAAATAATATATGAAATAAATTATTCAACCCAAGAAGACATAGATATTCATTTCAATTGCTTTGATTCTGGCATCTTAGTCATAATTACTTATGTATCATTTGCCAGTTTCAATCAGATTATAGCATAGTGTTGAGTGTGGATGTTAACCAAACAAATGAATAGAAAAATTAAAATCAAATTATTGTTGGATTTATTCAAGTACTGAATATATTCTGCCACCATTTTCACTGATTCAAATATGAAACATATGAAAACGCACTACAAATTTTGTAAATAAACCCAAAAGGAGGAATATATTTGTGGTCAAGGTTTCTCCATGTACTTACCATATTCTCTCTAAAGAAAGTAAACTAACCAGAAAATAATCACTGTAGATTTTCTCACTATTCAAAGAGAATAGTTGACTAATATAGGTTTTTCTTTGATTCATTTTATTCTGAGTTTTAGTTAAACTACTGTGCAAGTATATTAACTTTTAAGAAAAGGAGAACATTTAAAATATGATGTGACTGAATTGTGTCCATTTGTTTCTTCAAAAAATATATGTAGTTGTTTTGCAAACAAGTTATTGTGGATTTTTTGTTTATTAAAATACACAATTGCTATATATTTCAAATTAAATGTATTACAGAATTAAGGGAATTTGTGTATATTAACAAATGATGAGTTTTTATCCACAATGCAAATGAATTTTGATCTCCTCTGCCAAAGAATGGAAAATAAATTACAGCATCGAAGAGAATTTTTTTATGTGGAGGCAAAAAAATAATTCAGTAAAAATAACAGGACCTACATTTGCACCTGGGAAAATTACAGACTCCACCTATGAACCTATTTTATTCAGCTGTTACTTTGCTTTACAGATATTTCTTGAAATCTAGGTTTTTTGTTTAGTGACCTATCCCTCAGAGGGAAGAACAGTCATAAATCCACAACCATGTCATCTCAGTTTCCAAAAAGGTTCAGCTCTTTGAACTCTTTCACATCTATTAATTTCCTCCTAAAATTTTATTTGAAAAAATATTTCTGTTGTTTAAGAATTAAGAAAGAGTGATAGAATTGAGGAAGTACAGGTAGATTATTCCCAAGTTACTATGAAATTAATAATTTTCTTTATTTCCCATTTGGCTTTCTCTCAACTGTTAATCTACATAAATACATTTATTTAGATATCCATATTTAAATGAAAATAAAAGATAAAAGTGTTGGACAGTATCAGTGGGAATGGGGAAACAAGCAGAAAAATGAAGAAATGTTTTTCTCCTTCAAAGCAATCAGAGCATTATTGTCTGCAAGACTCAGATGAATCATGATGGGTGACGATACTGATGATACAAACTTCACCAAGCTAAGAACCTAAAAAGCAGCTGTGCCACATGTGGTGTCATTCCTGGAAAAGTTCAACACATTTTTAACAAATTGATATGCTGCATTTACCTGATGTTATTTGGTGAAATTTTCCTTTAAAATATCCATCAAGAAGGAATTGAAATAGTTCACTTGGAACACACAGCAATATAAACTTACATTCTGGACCCAAAGTTATGTCTTTGTCATAATATTGTTGGAAGAGAAACTGATCATCTGGAAATCCCCCAATTTTTCATACTGGCCCACTGTTTTGATAGCATTATACTAATTAGGAACAGTGTGCGAGAAGTGAAAAGTAGTTTTGTAAGTTCTATGTGTGCCACAGATGGAGAGATAACTTCTAGAAAGTTTAAGTGTGTCACATCAGTAGACATGTTAGTTGTATAGCATACTGAATAGCAAGATATCTTGGTTACTTTAAGGATAAATTTTTTGCACATTGCACTCTCTAGCGTTAAGAAAGAGATATCTTACACTTGCTAGACCCTGCTAAATTCTGTATGTAGCACATATTAAACATAACATGGAATATGACTTTGATCTATCTACTGAGAACTTTAAGAAGTTTGGGTGGAAAATTTCATCATCTTTCGGAAACTGAATATTCAGGAATGAACTTGAGCAGTTTCAGAAGTTTTTGTGTTTGAACCTATGGAACTTTAATTAACAGACATGACAAAGTGATGACATACATAGGCCAAAAACATAGAAAACATTTTAACTTAAATTTCTCAATAGAATGGGTCATGCACTCAAATATAAAAAAAGAGATGGGGCCCTCCCTGATGGCGCAGCAGGTTAAAGCACAGCACTGAGAATCTAAAGCCGCTTCTTCATGAGTTCGATTACCGCCTGCCCCGGAGGTGACCACACGGTGTGGCCTCTCCTGACCCGCCCGCTGCTCCCCTCAGCAGTGTACCTCATTGATCTGCCTGTTCTGTTCCCCACTCTGTCTCTGGTGAAGCCTCTCACCAACCCTGAACCTCTGGCCTGCACCCCAGTTCTGTATGGACAAATAAATAAAATAAATCTTTAAAAAAGAGAGATGAAATCCTGCTATTTGTGATAATATGGATGGAACTGGAAAGGATTATATTAAGCAAAATAATTCAGGAGAAAGACAAATACCAGATAATTTTTGCAATATATAAGAATCAAAGCAAGGGAATAGATTAAAAACTAGCCAAAACAATCCCTAGATATTTGGCAGCAGTACTGAGGCTACCATAGGTGAAAGTGGTTGGGAACAAAAAGGGAAGGGCCTTCGATGGACTATGATAGAGGTTTGTTGATGCTTTGGTGATAGGCTTGGCATGCAAATAAATGTATATAATATTGAAACATATATACTATTGTAAATCAATGTCACTTCAGTAAACATAATTAAATTTATAAAAGGAGACAGAAGAGATGATATCACACTTGTTTAGAAAAATCCGTTGTTGCTATTAGAGGCCTCAATGAATTAAAATGAGCACTTGATGGGCACATTTTACAACAATTTAGAAGTTAGGAGGATATCTCTCTAGCTTAGGTTTAACTACTAACTAATGTGAACTGTGGCTAGATTTACCTATAAAATATGCAGAGAGGGACTATTCTAAACACATTTTTCACAATTGCAGATTTTAAAGAGTTCTATAACTTTATTCGCCTACAACCACCCGGAATTTGATACCTTTAAGAATCTTACAATGGTTCCTTCAAAAATGTAAGCTCAGACCTAACTCTTCCAGTCTAAACAGATCAGTCGTAGTGTGAGTTACCTCAAAAATAGGTCTGAAAAAGGAATTAGGCTACAGTTGCTTATCTGGAAAATAATCTCAGAAAATGCCAGTAAGGAAGTGAAATCTTGAGATACAGAATGGAAAAAAAAATGTATTAACAAGAAGTGTGTGATATGTTATCAAGTCAGCCGTTAGGGTGGACATGGGAGCCCAATTCTGTTAGGGGGTGAGGAAATGTAGTATATATATTTCGATATCATGTTCTTATTGATTCAGAGATGTCACTGCCATAATTATTTCTTTGACACTTCTTTTTGCCCTGTGAAAAGTCTGAACAATCTCCCACAGCTGGAAGAGAAAGAAATGCCCCAAGGAAAAGATTCAGATGTTTCCACTGAGTCAGCCATGAGTATGTTGAGATATGTGCCCAGGGGCTCCAGGTACAACACTGAAACTTCTGTTATGTTTTATACTTTCACTTTTATTCTGTCATGCCACTTACTTTTTAAGGTGTGTTAAGTTACAAAGCTTAACAACAGAAAAAAAATTCTGTGACAAGGTTTTCGTGAGACCAGTTATAATCCCTAATTACACATCTGTTCCCACAGTTTTAGTTGATTTTCATCTTCGCTGACTTCTACCATTCTTATGTATCCCTAACACCAGGCATTAATATTCCCACTGGCCATAGTTGCTCATGCAAGTTCTTTGTTTCTGAATACTTGATTGAAACTCTTTCTACTAAACTCTTTTGTTTTTGGTAGTCACTTACTGTTCCCAGCATAGTAATACATTTCTTTGTCTGTGAATTCCATAGTATTAAGATTCCAAACCCACCAGGCAGCTGTAAGTCTTAGAAGGAAACAGATATAACTTCTTTACCACAAATAATTTATTGGTTTATTAAGTGAAACCTACTGAGGACTGTATATCAACCACCACTGCTGATAGACTGAACATTTAGCTGCAATTTTAGCAATATTTTCTTTGGGAAAAGAAAACTTATTCAGTTGCATTTCATCTAGCTACCATAGATTTTGCATAGTCTGATTGTGAACACTGTGAGTATGGGGTCTTGCATCTGTCCTTATAGTGAAGAAAGACAAAAGATGCTTCACTTCCACTGGAAAAAAATATCTTATTCACTTTGCTGGTTTATGCCTCCTTTGGAAAGATGCTGATTGGTGGGCACTGATACACATTCTATGCCCATAGGCACATAAAATTTTTGTTGTCTAGATTTCCAATTTTGTTGCTTTCATGTATCTGCCAACTAGCCAAGACATATGTTCATTTCCCTATGATTGATTTATATTCTTAACTCACTCCAATTTTCTTTCCATACCAAATTGACAACCCAGTACAAATGTCAGCAAACTGATCAATAGCCCAGGCACCTGTTTTGTTTTTTGTTTTTTTTTTTGTAAATAAACTTCATTGGGATACAGCTGTATATTGTGCGTAACATCTTCCAGATTACAAGGACACAGCTGAGTAGCTACAAGAAATCAAATGAAACTCCATCTGTTGTGAGCAAATTGAACCCCAGAAAACCCTGAGCAGCCCCACTGCCACTGATATAGTTACTGCCACACCCCACACCTTATTGTTCCCAAGTGCAGAGAAGCCTAGAACCGGAAGCCACCCACTGGCCAGGTCCAAGGCTCTGCAGACACAAGCCAGTCACTATTCACAGAGAGGCCACACAGGGAGTAGCAGCCCAGGGGAACCTCACATCAGTGGCATCTGTGGCCTTGACAAACATGCCAGAGAAAAGAATATTTGGGTAACAGTGAAGTGGTTCAATGTAAGGAACCATTACTGTTGTTGGGTTCATCAACCGAAATAACCCCAAGGAAGACGTATTTATATACCAGACTGCCATAAAAAAATAGTCCAATAATTACTTTTGCAGAGAGGCCATGGACCTTGTATGTATTTGAAGGAGAAGAGGGTGCAGAAGAAATATTAAAGGTCCTGGTGGAGGCCCAGTGCAAGACAGTAAATATGCAGCAGACATACTCACCATGACAGATCCATCCACACTGCAGGGTCCTCCATGCAACTATCACTAGGATAACAAGAATAGTGAGAGCAGGGAAAAGAATGAGTGCTCAGTGCATTCCCAAAGGTCAGGCCGAGTAGTGCTGGCATACGCAGGCAACAGTTCCCATGTGCTGATACCTAGTGGGCTGGACCACAACAATCCAACCCTCTCATGCAGGGAAACAAGATGGAGAGTGCTGACAGCCAAGGTGTAGGGCAACAGGTAGACCAGTTGGGAGACTGTGTATCACGGTTCTACACCATGATTCTGTAGGGGCCCTCTTCATCAAAGGTGGCCTACAGAGATCCACAACAAAGAAGACAAAGAAAATCAAGGTGTGAGATCCAAAGTCAACAGCCAGGTCAACAGAGGTACCTCTGCAAATTCACTCACTGAAGCCGACACCCAGAAAACCCTTAATTACATGGTGGCAAAGAGACAGAAAAGCAATTGATGTTTCCTCTTCTCCTGAGGCTGAGCAGGGTGGGACTGAGTAAATGCAGTCTGAGTAAACCATCATCTGATTTAGTCATCCAACAAAAAAATGAATATGAATTTCCAGCAATAATCAAAGGACAAAAGACTGAAGCTGAAGACCTTAAGTGTTTGAGTTGTGCCCATGGACCAGATACCAGAACTATCTGCATTATTTTTTTTTTAATTATTTACTTATGCATACAAGAACTGGGGTGTAAGCCAGAGTTGGGGGTAGGGTGAGAGGACTCACTAGAGACAAAGTGGAGAGAAGAACTTGGGAATCTGCTGAAAGCACTGCTGAAGGGAGCAGTGGGCATGAGAGGAAAGGTCTCCTGTGCCATGTCTGTTAGCTCCCTGGCACGGGATCAAACTGGGCTTCAGTGGCTGGTGTTAGCTTGGTAGTGCTTTATCTTTAACCCCATGCACTACCAGGGAGGATCCTGTCTGCATTATTTATGCAGCATGGGGTTTTACTATCCTCCTAAAGCTCTTTCTGGGAATGACCACCTTTTTTTTTTTTTTAATTATTAAAACCTGTTTTCTCTCAATAAACCTTTAGAGGTTTGTAAATTGTTTCATAACTAGTCAAGTTGAGAGTTTAAAGAATCTCTTCTTTAATTGTAATAAAAATTTACAGCTTGATTTTTTCAAAAAAGTTAACTAACTGTAAGTACCTATTTATAAAGGTCTTAAATAACAATAATGATGATAATAATAATAATAACAACAAAAATAAAGAGATCAAATGGCCCTCAAGTGTAAAATGTCTTTTATCTGGCTGTTTAAGAAAATACTTGCTGACTCTGGGCCTAATCTATTGCAGCAATTTCATTCCTTAGGGAAATGTTCACCTCACAACTGTCTTCAGAGCCAATTCTGATTGAATAGGCTGACATCAACATATCTGATAACATTAAATAATTGAGAAAGGGAACTAAAGTTTCCATAATTTTGATGAATTTTATGTTGTAAGCAAATATTCAGAATATATTTATTATATTTGACAAATATATTAAGTATATCTGTCAGAATATAATTATTTGTGTATGTACACACATCATATATGTATGCATATGTACATACATGTATGCATACATACATGTATATACACATATACATACCCAATGCATGCATATATATACATGAATAAATACCTGTGTGTATATACACGATATATACGATATATTTACCAGGCAGACTAACAATAGAAGCAAAAATCTTACCTTTCAACTAAATTGTATCTCCTAATCTCAGTATTTTATAGCTATTTCCTTTCAAATAACTATTTTTTTTTTTTTTGCTTTTAAGGTCCTTATTTTTTTCCTCCAAAAGTAATGTTTAATCTTTACAAAGAATGTTAAGTAAAGACATATAAAGGGTAAATTACACCTTTTTATCTTTTCTCAATTCTGTGCTTCATATTTTGGAAATAGCCATTCTCCCTACTTCTTTGAATATCTTTCAAGCCATTTTTTCTAAACACATACACAAGTTCCTTGACACATAACACACACCATCAGAACAGACATAAAATGCATGTACATATTTATATATTTATAAAACACCTAGAATTTAGCAATTTGTATTACTGATGTAATGGATACTGGAGATAATTTCTGTCAAAATAGGTAGGTCAAGACAACTATTGTTTTAATTGATCATTTTCATTATTTTATGTCATATGATACTTCAACATCTAGCTACTTCAAATAGTATAACACCATACTAAGCATTTGTTATGCTTATCTTTAAATATTTTATAGGACAGATTAATAGAAATAGAACTTTAGAGTTAAATGGAATAGCCAGTTAAAATTTAGATAGGCAGTTATAAGTACCTCAAACCATAAAACACATTGAAAGAAAAAAGAAAAAAGCAAAACACTCCACAGCATTAGATTCCAAGGTATCTTTGTGGACTCATCTCCAATGACAAGAGAAACAGAAGTAAATATAAACAACTGGGACTACATCAAACTAAAATGACTCTGCACAGCAACGGAAACTGCTAGCAAAATAAAAAGGCACCCAACTGAACAGGAGAAAATACTTGCACATCATACCTCTGACAAATGGCTGATCTCCAAGATATACAACGAACTCATACAAGTCAACACAAAAAAAGCAAGTCAGTCAAAAAATGAGCAAAGGAACTAAACAGATACTTCTTCAAAGACAGACAGATGACCAGTAAGTACATGAAAAAATGTTCATTATCACTTATCAGGGAAATGTATACCAAAGCTATAGTGAAATACTACCTCATAGTTGTGAGCACAGACATATCAAAAAGTCCAGAAGCAATAAATGTTGGCAAAGATTTAAAGAAATGGAACCCTGTCTTACACTGTCTGTGTGATTGTAGACTGGTTCAGTTCCTATGGAGAGCAGTAGAGTTTTATTTTTATTTTTTTCAAAACATCAAAATTACTCTACCATATGACCCAGCAATTCCATGCCTAGGTTTCTACCTGAGGAATGTAAAAACACTAATTCAAAAGGATATGCACACTCCTAGGTTCATTGTGGCACTATTTTCATTAACCAAGTTATGGATATAGTCTACTTGCTCAAGAACAGAAGAATAGATTAGAAAAATGTAATATATACATACAATGGAATACTATTCATCTATAAAGAAGACAAACTCTTGTCATTTACAACACATGCATAGAAGTTGAGGGAACAATTCTAAATAAAATAATAAGTCACAATGAGAAAGACATATACCAACTGGTTTTACTTACATGTGGAATATAGAGGATATAACAACAAACCCTAAAAACCTGACTGTATAGTTGAGGCTACAATTGAGGCAGGAAGGTCAACACAGTGGGGGGGTTGGGCATAATAGACTGTGGTTGAGCATGATGGGTGCCTTGATTTTAGGTGTGAATATGAAGACATTCAGTGAGCAGTTGTGATCCTATATCACTGGTTCACATGCAAGTTTATAAGCCAGCATTACTTCAATTGAGAAAAAATTCACACAAGGGGGAGGAATCAAAATAGGGAAGGAAAAAGCACAAGGGATTATGGTGATGGTGCGTGGATGAATTAGTGCAGGGAATTTTATGAAGACAAAAGGAATGAGACTAATGTATCTGAGAGGAGAAAGTAAACATTATACAAAATGAACAATAAAAATTCAAAAAAAATCACAAAAATTGAGACATGAAGCAACAAATTGCTTTCCTACAGTTTATTATAACATCCTGTAAACAACACTAATGTTATTCTTGAGAATTCCTGTATATTGCTACCTATAACACTATTGTAAACACTTTATTTATTCTATTATACATTGTTGATAATATGTTAATATACTTGTTGGTTATATTTTTCCTCCCATCAATTATGCATTCATACATTTTGGTCTTTATTATTGCTATTTATATTTAAATTAATGGCTCATAAACACTCATGTATTATACTCATTTTTGCTTAAATATTGCCTAACCTCCCTAGAAAACTTTTATTAATATTTCTTTGACAGGTTGTCTTATTTTCAAATATTCAAATCACTTACAAACACATGCCTGGAATCTATGAATTAATTGAATTTAAGAGTTGTTTTAAAATTTCCTTTCAAGTTGTCCTTTAATGGCAATTACATAAATTTTGCAAAACAAACATTACAATATATGTTTGAAATTCTTAACTTATTTCAAGACTGTTGTTCAGTTTGCTCATACATAATTTTTACATATCAGGCCTGATTTTTTTTTTTAAAGGTTATTTATTTGTGCACACAGAACTGGGTATAGGACAGACGTACAGGGGTGGTGAGAAGCTTCACCAGAGACAGAGTGGGGAGCAGAACAGGCACATGGATGAAGTACACTGCTGAGGGGAGCAGCGGGCAGGTCAGGTGAGGTTGGCAGCGCCATGTGGGTCACCTCTAGGATAGGGATCAAACTCATGCTGAAGTGGCTTTAGCCTCTTAGTGTTGTGCTTTAACGCCTGCACCACCAGGGAGGGCCCTCAGGTCTAATTTTTTACCTGCTACATTTTTTCTTTTAAATGAAGTAACTTTGGTTTACCTTGTTGTTTGTATGTTAGAGATATAAGATCTTCCCCTTCAGGTATTGTTACTAGAACACAGCCACTACCATAGCACCCACAGTCCACCCCCATAGTTCATTATGCTCACTGATTCCTTATTTTTAAGAAATAGGTGATCTCACACATTTTCTCATGAAAGAAACCTTGGTTGGATGTCAAATTCTTAATTTTGAGAAATTGCTGTGATCTTCTCAATAAAGCCCCTCACTAAGATGTAGAAAGTTCCATCCTAGACATAGTTTTATCCTCATTTATGGCCTTCTGTGTGACCAGTGATTTTCACACATATTTTTACCCTAGATTTTATGATTTCTAATGTGCTCTGTATAAAAGTGAGGCCCAAGGCAATGAAGTCAATCTATTAACCAACTGATATAAAATCACATCAGAATATTTGAAACATGCCCTACTTATATTATTTTAGACTTATGCAGAACCTGCACTGGATTCGCCTTCCCTTACTGCTATAAAGTCAAAGCAAAAAAATAAGATATGAGCCTCCCTGGTGGCACAAAGGGTTAAGCCTCAGCACTAAGAAGCTATGGGCAGCCACTGCAGCATGAATTCAATACCCAGACAGGAAGTTGACCCACAAGGCACAGCAGACCTCCCCTGTCTCACTTACTGCTCCCCTCAGCACTGTATTTCAGTAGATCTGCCTGTTCTGCTCCCCACTCTCTTGGTGAATCCTCTTACTCACCACACCTCTGGCCTTTACCCTAGTTCTTTTATGCATAAATAAATATTTTTAGAAAGAATTAAAACTGCATGGTACTGGAACAAGAATAGACATACAGACAAATGGAATCAAATAGAAAAGTCAGATATAAACCTACAGGTTTACTGACGGCTAATCTTGGACAAAGGAGCAAAGAATATGCAATGGAACAAAGAAAGTTTGTTCAGTAAATGGTGCTTAGAAAACTGGCTGCTATGTGGAAAAAAAAAAGTTAGATTACTACCTCACACCATACACACACATACACACAAAACCCAACTCAAAATGGATTAAAGAGCCAGATGTAAGATATATAGAAACCATAAGATATATAGAAGAAAATATTGGTGAAATACTATATAACATACACCTCAGTAACATCTTTAAAGATACATCACCCAAAGCAAGGATAGTGAAGGAAAGGATAAACAGCTGGGACTATGTCAAACTGAAGAGCTTCTGTATAGTAAAAGAGGCACTATATAAAACAGACACCCCACTGACTGGAACTGAACACAAAGAAATACAAAGAGCTGACAAAGCTCAACACATATAAAGTGAACAATCCCATCAAAAAAATGGGCAGAAGAACTACAAAGGCATTTCAAGGAAGAAATGCAGATGGACAGCAAGCATATGAAAAAAAATGTTCAGCATCACTTGTCATAAGGGAAATGAAAATCAAAACCACAATGAGATACCACCTCACACCAGTGAAAATGACACACATTAAAAAAAAAAAAAGCAACACTCAATGTTTGTAAGGGAGAAAAAGGAACTCTCAAACTACTGGTAGGAATGCAAAATGGTACAACCACTATGGAAAGTTGTATGGAGGTCTCTCAAACTGTTAAAAATGGAGCTTCCATATGACTCAGAAATTCCACTCCTAGGTATCTACCCAAAAGACACAAAGACAATAATTCAAAAGGACACATACACCCCTATATATTTCTGCTTTATTAACCCAAATGCCCAGAAATAAAGGACTATATCAAGAAGTGGTATATATACATTTGGAATATTACTCAGCAATAAAAAAGATAACCTCATGCCATTTGCAGCAACATGGATGGAACTGGAAAAGATCATGGTTAGTGAAATAAGCCAGAAATAAAAATAAAAATACCAGATGGTTTTACTCATAGCAGGAGTGTAAGGGATCAGGGGAAAAAAATACACACACACATGTATATACATATATACATACATGTATGTATATACATGTACATACATATATATATATACACACACACATACATTGTATATTAGATGTATCAGTGGATAGATACACTAATTGTAATAAAGGAAAATAAGAAAGAATATCAACTAACCTGAGGAATTTAAAGATACCACCAAGTCACACTAGTAGATCAAATAAAATACTCATAGTAATTGTGATAAAGTGAAAAGAGAACATCAACTCGCAACTATAAACCAGAGGCATTCTATGGGGGAGCAGAAGGAAATAATGTCCTAACTGGGGTAGGAAGAACACATGGGACTATGATGAGAGCATATGGGTGAAGTGGTGGTGGGAAGTCCATGGGGATTACAACTGAGATGAAAAAAATGTACAAAATGAAGAATAATATAAAATACTATATATATATAAAAGTATGGAGAGATATGTGATAATACTGTAGTTTAATTCTCATTTTGATGATTCATGATTTTTAGAATTACAGCTAAGATAATTTGAGAATTAGGTATCTCTGTAAATCTTAGCTTTTCTACAGCAATATAGCATTCTAAACCATTTTAACCAAGATTAAAGTAGCAAATTTGGAACATTGTTTTTGAATTCAGTTATCAAAAAACTATCCCTTGATTTTGAGTGAATATTTTATTTCCTATGTAGACAACACACAAAATAATAGTCCTGCATGAATATCACCTGCATATATCTAGAAGATGAAACTTCACACTATAAATTAACTAAATGTTAGAAGCTGGCATTAGAAAAATGAGCAATAATGTTTGTGGACAGCTGAAATATTGAAAAAATATTTTCATTGTCTTTTTCATGAAATTAACATACAGGTAGATGTAAAAATACACATGCAGAGTATGCATTCTGACTAAGACAAATTATATTTTAAATTAACAACTGCCTTTGAGAAAAAATTTAAGAGCTGGATAGTCTACCAAAAAAATCTATTTGAATGTATGTCATGATTATCAAGACTGCCAGAGCTTGAAGAGTCAAGCTTCTATAAAGTATAGAAGTTATCTCTGTATTTAAATAAGCATAACAATTTACTATCCTTCAGTGTAGCATGGGCTAACACAGAGAACACAAAGGTTAAGAGACTAAGGACGTTAGTAGGGTTTTTGATGATTACATAGTGCTGATAAATAAAAACTGAAAATCAGGTTAGCCAAGGAGGTGGAGACCTTACACAAATCCTACAAGTAAGAACAAAAAGAAATTACTCCATCCCAACAGAGAGTGATAAGTTATGTCTACTTTACTCAAGCCTTAATAATATTTATGTGCTGTTCTTCTACTCAACACTCTACTCAACAATTAAAACCCCTCCAATTGTTTTTTTTTTTTTTTGATCCAAACTGCTGTATTCGCTAAGCAAATGAACAATCCCATCAAATAACTGAACCAAAAGAAGCAAATTCAAAGTAAAAATCGATTTGGGGTGTGGGGGAATGAAATAAAATAAACTGATCCTGTTTTGAAGGTTATCTAGGTATGGTAGTCTCCATACTTTCCTTTAAAATAACCATAATTAATATGCTATGTGACCTGATGAAAAACTTGACATTTGTATTCATAACTGTAATGCATACACAGGGAATACATTTAAATCTAATACTGAATAATTCAATACTTTCAATTATAAGACTTACTAGGTGAACATAATTGCAGAATTAGATAATATGGAATATAGAGTAACAATTTAAAAAGGGAGATACAAGATGATTTCATGACTAAAACATGGAGAAAAGTGGAAAAAATATAATAAAAAGAGTTAAAATTTATTCTTAAAACCAAATAATTTTGAATTCTCAAAAGAGTTGAACAAGAAAGAAAGTTTAAATCTGAAAAAATATTTGAAATGATAGTGTGCAGAAATTTTCAAAGTTAATGATTGGTATCAAGAAAAGGTACCAATTCAAATAGGATAAACAGTTACAGAAGAAGGAATAAACAGGCTCATTGTAATAAAATTGCAATGAAAATAAAACAAAAATCTAAAATGTACCCCCCAAATTTTTTTTAAAAGAAGCAGTGCAAAGACCACTAACTTCTTAGAGGACAATATGGAAGCTTGAAAGTGATAGAACGTTATTTAAAATGTTTCATAGTTTCACATGTTGACAAGGTTTCCTTAGAGATGGTCCCCCAAAAAAATTACTTGTAGAAAAACTAGGTAATAAAAAGACATACAGAAAAAAAGTGTCTTATGTCTTAAATCAACAGAGTTTATCAGTCTAATCCTTAAATGCTAATAGAGCTTTGAAAAAATAAGTCACAGAACAGATACTACTTCAGCTGGAAAGTGATTGCAAGGAAAGAAATATGTGAGCCAAAACACTGGGTTCTAAGAAAACACTTAATATATAACAATCCAACATAGACTAAATAAAAGTTAACATACTTTTTTAAAAATGAAAACATTGCTACTGAATAATTAATTATAGATAGATTTCAGTTATGAATTTTTTCAGGTATTAATTTTTTAAAAAGATTTATTTATTTAGGCACACAAGGACTGGGTTTAGGCCAGATGTGTGGTGTGGGGACTAAGATAATTCACCAGAGACAAAGTAGAGAGCATAATAGTCAGTTCTTAAATATACTGCTGAAGGGGGCAGTGGGTGCGACAGGTGAGGTCTGCTGCATCATGTAGGTCACATCCCTGACTAGAATCGAACTCATGCTGCAGTGGCTGGTAATAGCCGGATAGTACTGTGTCTTTAACAACTACACCAGCAGAGAGACCCCTCAGGTGTGATTTTTTATTAATCAACATCTAAATATCATACTTTACCATAAAATTGGCCCCTTTTATCAAGTGACTCATCCCACTGCTACCCTTCCTTACTAGTAACCACTAAGTTGGTATTTGAATCTAAATGTTTATATTGTTTGTTCATATACCACATATGGATGAAATTATTAAGTTTTTGTCTTTCTTTGAGTGACTTATTTCACTAACCATAATGTCATCTAAGTCCATCAATAAATTTTATCATTTTATAGCCTAATGGAATTCCATTGTGTGTATACACCACATCTTTGTTCAATTATCTATTGACAGACATTTAGGCTGTCTCCAACCTTTGGTATTGTAAGTGATTATGCAATGAACATGGGGTGGGTCCTTTATCTCTTTGGATTAATGTTTTTGTATTACATGGGTAAAGACCCAGAAATGGTAGAAACTGGATCATATGTTTTTTCTTTTTGTGTATCTACTACTACTCCTTTGGCTTACTGGCTTATTTCACTAAGCATGATCCCTTCCAGCTCCATCCCTATTGTGGTAATGGCATGAATTTATCTTTTTTTGATTGCTGAATAGTCTTCCATTGTGCATATATACCACATCTTCTTCACATCTTGATCCAGTTTTTTATTTTGTGGTACGTAGGTTATTTCCATATCTTACCTATTGTAAACAATGCTGCAATAAACATAGCTATGCAGGCATTCTGTTGAATTAATGCTTTTTCTGTGTTGTTTGGGTAGATACCTAGGAAAGGAATTGCTGGGTCATATGGACGCTCCGATTTTAGTAGTTTGAGGAATTTCCACACAGCTTTCCATAGTGGTTGGACCAGTTTGCATTCCTACCAGCAGAGAAGCAGGGTTTCTTTTTCTCCACATCCTTGCCAACATTTGTTGTTGGTGTTTTTTTTTGTTTGTTTGTTTTTTAATATATGCTATTTTCGCTGGTGTAAAATGGTGTCTCATTGTGTTTTTGATTTGCATTTTCCTGATTAAAAGTGAT
The DNA here is from genome assembly GCF_000260355.1 of Condylura cristata. Classification (NCBI taxonomy): domain Eukaryota; kingdom Metazoa; phylum Chordata; class Mammalia; order Eulipotyphla; family Talpidae; genus Condylura; species Condylura cristata. The sequence continues at coordinate 83,382,364 of NW_004567103.1, forward strand.
GTTGAACATTTTTTCATATACTGGTTGGCTATTTGCATTTTCTCTTTGGAGAAGTGTCTTTTTAGCTCTTCTATATATGGTATTTCTGTTGTGAAATTTTTGAGAACTCTCCATACTTTTTTTTCTGTAAAGTATGTATCATTCACTTTCTTGCCATCAGTGTGCAAAGTCCCTTTCTCACCACCAACCTACCTAGCACATTGTTTCCTGTCTTTTAGATAATTGCTGTACTATTAGGTGTGAGGTGATACTTTACTGTGGTTTTTATTTGCACTTCACTTTTTTAAGGGATGACAAATATTTTTTTAATGTGTCTGCTAGAAAACTGTTTACATACCTTTTTTAAGAAGATGTTTTGTTTATATATTCTGGCCATTTTACATGTCAGTTTCTTTCTTCCTAACAAGTATCATTTATAACAAAAATAACATACACTCTCTTATCAATGATCCTTAATTGATTTTTTTCCTAAATTCTTTTATTCTGTCCCTATGCTTTGCATAGGGACTTTTTTCCTTTTTTTCAGTTATTGGGAATTACTGTACAGAACTGTGGCTCCAGCCTCTTTTTGTTTTCTCTCATAGATGCTTAGGTGTGTATTCTTTAAGTGAGTGACATCTCTCAATGGATCAATAAACTGCAAGATGTGGTGAGCAGGAGGCACTTTAAGCCCCTGTAGGCTGGACAAATCCCTTGTGTTTTCAATTATGAATCAAAAATAGATCCCCACTTCTCTGTCTGGCTGTTTCCTGGGTAAAGCATCAAACACTGCCCTAGCAGCAATACATAAGATCAACATGATCTAGCCACAATATGCTTAGTACCAGTCTTCAGAAGTGGGGGAAGAGTAGTAAGAAAGGAAGGCAATAAAATGATGGGAATGGAATTGTATTTTATCGAGGCCAAATCATGGAAAATTTTACTCACCACCTATTGTGTATGGAATACTAATCAATATTCACAAGAAGTCTGTAATGCAGGCATTTACATTTGTCTTATTCATCTAACTGGTAATTTGCTTTTTTTGGAATTTTTATATTTTCATAGATGAACAAGGGTTTACATCAGAGGTGTGGGAGTAGGGAGTGAAAGGATTCACCAAAGTGGGGAGCAGAACAGGTGGATGTACAAAAACACACTGCCGAAGGGAGAAGGACTGAGACAGGAGAGGTCGGCTGTGCCATGTGGGTCAGCTAGCTGGCTGGGGATAGAACTCAAGACACAGGGGTGAAACACTGAGACTTAACTACTAGGTCACCAGGGAGGCCCTTAACTGGCCTGAATACAAGCACAGAATTATTTGAAATATAAACATTTTTCTTAAATGCAAGGTGGTATACAAAGTTTCCCATTTTATTTTTCTTTTCAGTTTACTAAATATTGATTCTATCATATTTCTAATAGACACATACACATCAGCATGACACATAGAGACTCTGTCTTAAACAACATTTTAAAAGATTAAACCTAAGATTATCATCAACACATTTGCCTTCAGACAGGCAACAGTAGAATTGTGTTGTGTGATAGCAGGTATTTACCTTTAGTTTTGTCACATGATCATGACATAAGCAGGTCATGATATTTTTATATTTCCTACTAATTCCACCAAAATATTTTCAAGGCAACCTGAAGACAATGAAGATGAGATTAATATATTACATTTGTCCTATCAGCCATATATTTCATTACCTCTTGTATAGATGATCAGTACCCCACCTGTTAATTTGACCAAGGACATAGCTTTTCTTAATCCAGTCTGGTTCTTACAAGTCTTCACCTTATTTGAATAGAGCTCTATGAGGTTAATGCTGTACCTATGAGACAAGCATATTATGTTATTCAGAGAAAGCAGTCAGAAAACAGTATTATTTGTATTATGTGTCCCTATTTCCTAATTGTAGGTACATACTCAAAGTTTTAAGTTTTGGCTAAAATCTTGGCCAAATTTAGTTTCATTCTTATCCATAAGAAATGAAGTAGAATTTTATGGCAGTGAAAATGTTAGCCACAGGTTGAGTACATTTTTATTCCTGCTTGTGCTTTAGCAAGTAGCAATAGATAATATACCATATCTGCTGCCTATGATATGTATTAGAATTTTGTTTTATAAAGATTTTTGCTGTTTCCCCAAAAGTTTGTATACTTAGTTTTTGACTCCCAGTTTTGAGGAGAAAAAACTCAAAACATTAGTTTATGTTTACTTTCACATTGGGGAAAATGCTTGAAAGGGAAGAGGCAAGCTCAGCTCACTTTATAATCTAAATAGTTGACTTTGTTGAATTCCACTCATTACTACATTGAACAGCTTGAGGCAAACTGAGAAGGCAAAGTCCATTCCATTCTCACTCAGCAGCCACCAGTGAGCAGACACTCTGAAACACGAACTCCCCCCCCCCCAGAAACTCTGCAAGCGTGGCATGCTTCCCAAATCTCATCTTTTAAAGCAAGAAACAGTTATCACACAGCTTTCTCTTGTCTTTCTTTCTTCCTGTCTCTCTCTCTTTCAAGATTTATTAGTTATGCATAAAAGAACCAGGGAGTAGGCGAGGTGTGTGGAGGGTGAGAGGATTCACCAGAGATAGAGACAGGCAGATTGAACAAAATGTACTGCTGAGGGGAGCAGTGGGCAGGGCAGTAGTGGTCTGCCACATCATGTGGGCTACCTCTGTGACCAGGGATCAAACTGGCATTTCAGTGGCTACAGACAGCCTCATAGTGCTGCGTTTCATCCCATTTTTCACCCCAGGGAGGGCCCATATCACACAACCTTTTTTTTTTTTTTTTAAAGATTTATTTATTTATTTGTGTATACAGAACTGGGGTACAGGCCAGAGGCTCAGGGGCGGTGAGAGGCTTCACCAGAGACAGAGTGGGGAGCAGAACAGGCAGATCTACGAAGTACACTGCTGAGGGGAGCAGCCGGCGGGCCAGGAGAGGTCTGGCTCGCCATGTGGTCTCCTCCGGGGCAGGCGGCAGGCGGGAATCAAACTCATGTGGAAGTGGCTTCAGATTCTCAGTGCTGTGCTTTAACCCACTGTGCCACCAGGGAGGGCCTCACACAACTTTTTTAGTAGACACAGGATTTATTTCAGTTCTGCTTTGATAAATAAATTGTTTTGACTAAAGATTGTGTTTCAAGAGCACTGTGCAGAGCAACTATCAATACTCTTTTATACTAGCCTGTCAGTTAACTTACTTTGAATTTAGTGAATTTGTCCCAATTATTAGAGATAAAATGGCCTAAGAAATAGATATTACCACCAATGTGAAACTTGGAGTTAAATGGAAATAGATGAATATGAACATTTTGTTTCTTGCAAATAACTACAAATGTTCAAATTGCATTTATGACGATTATTAGTAAAATATGCTTAGTCTGGTGTTCCAGGAAAATATTTATATGAAAGTATGTTTATACGAATATATGCACAGCTTATATCCCTTATGAGGTTCTTGCTATTTAGCCTTCCCACACAGCCTTTATGGAGTCTTGTTAACATAATGACAGCTCTACCCTTGGGTATGGACACTGCTTACTCTGTTTGTTTCTGTGGAATTTATGGTACTGGGTAGTAATCAGGCATTGCTTTCCATGGACACCTGTATAAAAGGCCAAGTCCCTGAGGCCAGCATGTGTCTGTCATGCCAGCACAGCATTGGGAACAGAAAATACAGTTAAAACATATGCACTGAATGCATTGGCCATCGCATGTGCAGAATAATGTTTTCTAAGGTCCTATATATTTCAAAAGTCTGAGAGGATTGTATATTATTGTGTGAAAGGAAACAATCCTTAATGTGTGTCAAGGGGCAAATCAAAATGTTAGCTGGAAGTAGAGAGCAAATATTAGACATTGGGAGGCATGGTCCCCTAACAGAAATACAAATCACTTGTTTGGAAGGGAAACACTTTTATGAGGTATGAGTCTCTTGTGTTTACTTTCATTACCAATGATCTCAGGTGTTTTCTTCAAACTCCTCATTTTCTTCTCTTGATTCTCTTTTCCCCGAGCTTTTGAAATATTAGCCAGATCTTCTGATGGGCATCTACATTATGAACTTTATCAAGCATGACACTCCTCTTAGTCTCTAATATTCCTAACAGATGGTGTTTCTCAACAAGAACTACTTTGTCAAACATGACATTTACTTACAAGGTTTCTGAGGGGTGGATTAGAGGTTCCTCATAATTCATACTGCTGCAGGTCATTTTTTTCATAATTCCTATTGATGACTCATCAGCTACACAGTCTTGCGTCTCTGGAGTCCAGTGTGAATCAGTTTAAAATCAGTGCTTCATAGATTAGCTTAAGTAAACCACTTCTGCTTTCATTTTAGTTTTCATTACCATTCAGAAAAAAAATATTTCTGAAGGCTTCAGAAATTCAAGCAAAAAAAAAAAATCAGTCTGTGTATTTGTATGTGTGTGTGTCTAATCATAAACTTAAAATATTATTTATCAAAATGTATGATCGATATATGAACACGAGTGTTTGACTATGGGAGCTGAAATGTCAAAATTATAGAATACAAAAAGTTATGTATGCGTGTGTTTCACTTAAAAAAATAGAAAAATTTAAATTATGTTGCCCGCATTTTCATAACTAAAGGTTAATTGAAAACAACTATTTAAAAGATAAATTTTTAAGCAGATGTTTGATGTCATGTAGAGATAGCTCCTGGCAATGTTAAAGTTGTGCTACTGACGTGTGGAGTAGCACTAATTCCCAGCACTTTCTTTTCTGCATGAAATCCCGACATTGGTACAATTGGGGCAAGTTCTTCTGTGTTCTGGTTATAGATTTGCCTCACTCTCTCTCTTTCTCTCTCTTTTTTTTTCATCTCTCACTAGGGAGCAACAGATCATAACCCCTGACCTGCTAATTCCTTCTCTGCACAATTCCAGCTTGGCCTTACAGAATTCTTTACACTGTCATCTGAAAAGACTAAACTTTTCCGAATATCATCTCCTGAACACTGAAAAGTGGGATAAGCTATTGATCTTGAGGGGCTAAGTTTTTGTTGGTCACACATGGTTAAATTAGCATTTTAGGAAATATTATTTGCGGAGAGAAAGTAATTGCAAAGATAGAAAAGAAATAAAAAAGCTTCCTGGACAATCAATGATCCTTTACAAAGGGAGTATTAAGATTCAATACATACTTTGTCCTTGCAAATCCACAGTGAATGAGAAAATATACCTAGCAAAATAGTTTGTGGGATATCAAGAGTTCAAAATATTATGTAATAAAATATCTAAAACATTAAGATCATTAGTTACTATGAAAACCAGAGCACTTTTATTCTTAAAAAGTATGAAAAACAAATTGTGACTATATTAATAATTTAAACACAGACCACACAAAAGGAAATACGACAGCAATTTTAGAAATTAAATTAGTCATGTAATTGCAATTTTAAAGGCTCACACTAACTATGGGGAAAGAAGTTAGGCATTAACTAAAATCATTGCAAATGGATTTTTATATTAGTTAGAATGGGCTAATTCCAGGGCTGGATGTTAACAGTGTTAATCATTTAAACTTATTAATTTTCTCATGTCTAACTTGTATCATTAATGAAGTTAATGAAATCAAGATAATAATCCAGAATGTGATTGTTTATCAAAAAGTATCTTAAAGATTTTTTTCCCCCACCGTTATCATTTGTTCTGGCTGCATGTTGAAGTAGAAATAACTGCATTTCAAATAAAGCTTAATTACCAGAATCCCATAGTGGTACCATGGAATAAAATATTATTTTTTTGCTCCTTTGTTTAGTATAATTTTTCTAATGAGGACAAAGATAGGAAAAACATACCCATTGTGTTTTTGGACTTGGGTCCAAGTCTCAGACACCTATTTATGAGCGTCCTCTTTTGCTCACCAATACATCCATAATCCATTAACTTTCGATTTACTTGAATATCATCTTTCCTACAAACACTAACACCATAAATTCACATCAGATTAATCTTGTCATCAATTTCATTATGATTATGTGCTTTAGAAAGTGCGAGAACAACTTCTAATACCATTCTGTTACCTACTAAATCATTTTAGGGTCAGTACATTAGCACTGAATGTTCTGTAAGACCAAGACTCAACTTATGTTTGTGGCCTTATTTTTCAATAAGGATTAGATATCCAGAGCAGGCTAGTAGATCTCCTAGTTACATAAGGACATGTGAGAGTGCCTGATGCTGATTCACATAACTGGAAAAATAGGAAAAATATAAGCTATCCTCAAGAGAAGTTTTCAGCTTCAAAATACCAAATCCTCAGGAAAAACTAAAAATTATTCTTAATAGAGGATTGAAGGAAAATAAAACAAAGATGGATATTAGGATTTAATTTTTGAACTCCTGCTATAAATAGATGTAACAATTCTGTTTGTGATAGGTTATATGGAGAGAGAACAATGGTCAAGAGGAACTCAGACTTTGAGGTTTTGGGAGCTGTTAAGTAACCTCCTTTAAGATATATTTATTCATTTTTGAATTTGAATGACTAAGATTCGCTACTCATTATTGTATTCCATACACACACACACACACACACACACACACTCAACCTATATATGCACACACACATATATACACATATCTGCTTTATATGTGTATACACATATGTGCACAGATGCATATAAGATATGCATGTTTGTGTGTGTGTGTGTGTGTGTGTGTTTGTGTGAGAAGAGGACACATATGTATGGGAAAAGAGCAAGCCACAGAAGGAACACACACACTAAATAACCTGGTGGGAAAACCAGCATCTTTGTCATAAATAGACTATGTTTAAACTATCAGGAATAGTTTCATTCATCAGGAATCACAAGTAAAATTTAATCATTTGGTGAATTAATTTATGGAGTTGCATATTTCCTTTAAAGACATAGAACACATTATGGCATGTCACAACATCACAAAGGCAGAAGCATTTCCCCTGGGCCTCCCTCCTTACCACATACAGGAGTCCTCAGGGAAGTGTCCCCATCCCCCCCTCCATCTCTTCCTTATTTATACAATTTTAAGACAATGACTTCTACCCTGGTCAAATTTGAAGAGGCTTCTTTGTAAGGTAAGTAATGAATATCAAGAAGAAGACAAATCTTTGCTGCCCTTAGTTTCAGAAGGATGTAAGAGGAAAAATATAGCCATTTCAGTAAGGGACATTAGGTGGGGCTCAAGGCTCTGGCTGCAGCAGTACATGATTGACTAACTTAATTATCTGTTGTGTAGGACTCTTCTAGCAAAGTGACCTAAGTGACCTGGGTTAAAAATAATGGAGCCATTAGTCTTCTATTATAATTATCTTGGTTTGCATATTATGCTTTATTTTATTAAAGTTGGTTTCTCAAATTATTCCCCTCTATGGGGCTTACTACATTTTAAGGCTGGGCTGAAACATATTCCTATTGCCTTTAGATGTTTTATTTCACAAGGGGTGGGGATTCAGTAATTATGAACCCCAAGAGAAGAGCAGGGGCTATTTCCAAGCTTGGACAAGTTGACCTATCAAAACTATCACCTTCTGGAGTGACGCACTGGGTCACAAAGTCTATTATGAGTGTTATTAAGTCAGGCTTTAAGCACAGTTATTGCCGAATTTTGTAACTTGTGGAAATTACTATTGAAAATGTGCTAGGATCAGTTAGGGTTTATGTAGATTTAGACTGGCATATGATACAGTGCTTTGTTTAAATCTGTAATGAGCCATTCATAGAGATTCCTAGATTTCATGTGACATTATGTTTGTGTTCTTTTCAGTCTTTCTGTCCTGAGTTCTATTTGGGGACAGAAAAATCTGCTCAGTCTAATTATAATTAACATTGGAAGTTACAAATGGAAGCCAGGGAGGGGAAGGGGCTTAAGAATAGTATGTAGGGCCCTCCCTAGTGTTGCAATTGGTTAAAGCACAGCACTATGAAACTAGATGCAGCCACTTCATGAGTTCAATTCCCAGCCAGGGGGGTGTGCCACATGGTGTGGCAGACCTCTCCTGGCCTGCCGCAGCTCCCCTCAGCAGTGTATTTTGTTGACCTGCCTGTTCTACTCCCTGCTCTGTACCTGGTGAATCCTATTACGGCCCCTGAACCTCTGGCCTGTACCCAGTTCTGTATACATAAATAAATAAATCTTTAAAAAAAAAATAGGATTCATCCCTATGGTATGATATGGTGAATATACATATAAATGGCCAGGCCCAGGGAAAATATAGTTGCATAACAAATTTCATGGGACAATATAGCTGGGGAAGATTATAGATTCAATGAAATTCTAATAAAAATATCGGCAGGCATTTTTTTTTTTTATAGTCAACAATCTGATTTTAAAATTTATGTGGAAAGGAAAAAAATAATATTGAAAAGTAGCAAAACTTTTAATACCATCTCATTTAAAATTTATTATAAATCTATGGGAATCACTAAAAGTATAAAATTAGTAAAAAAATAGACAAAATGTTAATGGAATAGAGTCCAGAAAAATGTCCACATCAATATATTCTTAATTTTTGACAAAGTTACAAGAACAACTAAATGAAAGCAAATATTCACTGCCCTTTGTTTCAAAGAGATCTGAGTGGGAAGATATAGTAGTCTTTACAACAAATGATGTTGGAAATAATAGACATTGTTTAAATAAAAACTTCAACCTATTCCTAAAATTAACTCAAACTATATCATAAAATTTAAAGCTATGAAACTTTAGAAAAATAAAAAAATATCTACATCGGCCTTCAGTTAGATAAAAAGATCTAATATATGAAACTCCAAAGCATGATGCAGAAAACTTAGGAAAAGTTTTCAAAAAATTAAATCTATAAAAACCTCAGTGTTCAGAGAATAAAAAGCTACCGAATATTTGCATATCATAATTGACAAAGGAATCACACACAAACTATATGTAGAACTTTTCAAATTCTAACAATAAAAATAAGTTCTATTAGAAAATGAACAAAATGTTTTAAGAGACACTTTATCAAGTAAGATATGAATACTGACAAATGAGCACATGAAAAGATGCTTAACATTATTAGTAAAATGTAAATTAAAGCCACAAAGAGATTTCCCAAGACAACTACAAGAAAGTCTAATATTACAATCAGATACACATGTATACATCTGATTGTACAGTCTCATACATTGCTGGTAACATTCAAAATGATGCAATCATTTAATAAACAATCTGGGATTTTGTATAAAGTTAGACATAAACAGGTCATAGTACCCAGCAACCCCCCTCTTAGTCTTTACCCAAGATAAAGGAAACATATTCATACAACATTTTCTAATACAATTCTGGAAAAGCAGAATCATAGGAAAGGGTAACAGAGAGGTGGGTTCTAGGACTTGAAGCTGGGGACATCTGACCACAAAGCATGGCATGGGGAATTACTTGGGTTATAGAACTTCTCTTTTTTGTTTTTGTGGTATAGATAAATGAGCATGTACTTATCAAATACTACCATAAATAAGTTAAACTTTCTATGAATTAAAAAATAAAACAATTAGAAAGTATACATGTTGGTATGACAAGGTAAAATCTATTTAGTTTGGTTTAAGTATCACACCCTACATATATGGTCTGAATTTATTGATGGTCTTTCAAAAGTGGAATTGAAAGCTGTGATACTCCTGGGTTGATGGGAGTAAAGGAAAGAGCAAGAAAACGAAACTTAAATCTATTGAACACCAAGCTTTGGACATGCATAATTTATCTTATTTTTGGTGAGTGTTATTGATAGATAACGACAGTGAGGTTTATACATTGGGTTGCGGGGGCAAAAAGAAAAAAAAAGAAACCTTTCGCAGGACACACTGATAATGAACATGTCAGGGGGAATGGAAATGAAGGAATACATGAGGTGACAGTGAGCAGAAGGCTGCTTGATGTTTAATTTCCCATTGATGACTCCAGACTGTTGTGGGGATATGGTAAAGAAACAGAGCTACTTGATGATGCAGATGCATGGGTGTAGATATCAGCCCAAGGAACTGTTCACTTTCTAATGGAAGAGTGTGTTCTGGTGACCCCTACGCACTGTGCTCTGTGATCTAAGTCACAACTCAAGGGAGATCTTCTTGTGTAACTTATACATTGGAAGATAAAACAGGCAGATAAGATATTTTGTATATTGGAAAGTATGAGTACAGTATTACACAAATAAGCATCCTAGTGCTTATTTGCACCACCAGGGAGGGCCCTATTGCAAGTTTTGAGAACCCAAATTGGACTGTTCTGTTGGTCAAACTGTAACATGATCAGCTGTGATCAACCATGAGATGTGTTAGTTATGTGCTTCAATTTTAGCTGTATTAGTGTCTGTGTAGAGTAGAAGTGACATTAGTGGAGATGTTGATTCTGTTTCTCTACACGGATCTGACTATATTTTTGAGGTTGGATTTTAATTTTAGTGTGTGTGTATGTGTGTGTGTGTGTGATTATTGATGGTAGACAAATAGCAGCATTCTAGATAGAAATGAAAATTAGTGGGAAGACAGTGAACGTCAGTTTTCTTATCTGTTAAATAAATAATTATTTCAATTGCTATTTATTGAGGTCTTTCCATGAATGCCAGCCCCCAACCACAGGACAGAGTGATAGCAGAGAAACTAAAAGATAATAGAATCTGCCATTCCGTACTATTGTCAGGATCCATGGCACCTGTTTATTACAGATGTTCAATCACTGCTAGGTGTGATAGTTACTGGCATAGCCAATGCGTTAAGACAAATATACATTTTATATCCTGATGACTTTAGAAACTTCACGCAAAGTGTTGACTTGCCAAGATGGGATGAAACAATTTCTCTAGTCTAGGCTGTTACTTCAAAGATCACTTTGGGCATTTTAGTGAAAACCCTATTAAAATGTCTCCTTCTGATCAGTGATTCATTCTAAGTGCATTGCATGCCTGGCAGATTTGATATTCTAAAATGGTTTGAAACTGACAGGAGAAAATAGCATTCCAATGAAGGGCCAGTTTGAACTGTCAGCCCCTTTGGGCTGCTTTATCCTCTGGCACAGGTGAGAAGGTTTCCCTCAGCAAGCAGCCTCAGAGCACCAGTGCCAGGGTCTCCTGAAGTCTGATAACCTGGACAGCTGAGAAAATCCAGACAAAAAAACTGCAACATGGAAGGCTCACAGGGAGGCAATTAGAACACTCTGCCAGACTTACTAACTGCTCAACAGAAAGAACCCTATGGGCCACTCTCAAATATGGGACAGAACAGAATTACTTACAAAGGAAATAAACAAAGATAAATTCAACCCCTCTGGAAAAGATAACAATGACATGTATTAACCTCCTTTCAATTACAAAGGGGAGAATAAGACTGGTTTAGGTTTTGACTTTAGCTTTTATTTTTGGCCAAGTATTTCTAAATTCTCTTTCCTTCATGCCATTATCCCTATTTTTAATCAATATTAATAAGGAGTGTTCACTCACATTAAAGCCAGAAAAAATCATCCTCATCATCCAATTGAAGGTTTCTTTGAGAAGCTTATAGAAACCTCAGTAGACTGGCGGTTTCTCAGGTATTTTCCAGTTATGTTATCGTTCTGGCATATTTGTTATTGTAAGAATAACTAGGACTTTGCATTGTGAAATGTACCATCACAAATACATTTCTGTTAGGCATGATCACTGAGTACTTCCTAAAATGCCCTCCCCAGTACAAATGGACTCTGTGGGCAGAAGCTTTCTGTGATCACAGTGGACTTGTGGTGTCTGGGGTGTTGGGTTCATTGGGCACTCAAAAATATTTTGAATGGACAGCAAAAATCAATTCCGGTCAACTATTTCTTCTTTCTACTATTTGATGATAGGAACAAACAAGGCGTTAAACAGTTTATCCTATGAACCTTTTGTCTGTGTATGAATTTTATGAACTTTTTCTTCAAGTGCGTTACTACACGAAAAGCATTTAGAATTGTGCCTAGCACATAGTAACTACTCAACAGAGATATTAGCTATTATTTTGCACAAAACTATTTATTTACAGTTTTCTTTGTAAATTACATATGCATCATATATGTTCATATGTAGTATGTACATACACACAATATAATGTACATTTTCCCTTATATGTGTCGGTGTATGTATATATAAGGTCTTTTTAGCTTACAACACTGTATATGATTCATGGGTATATAATATTCTTCAGGTGCTGTTCCCACAATGCACCTACCACCAAAACTCCCACAATCTTCCAGTATAGACATTGTGATCCTCCCTACTTTGTTCATTCCCCACTCCTTTTCCTCCCCAGTAGTCCCATTTCTATAGTCAGATTTCTAGGGTTTGTTGCTGGTTTGGCCTTATCTAGCCCTTTGTTTTGTTTCTCAAAATTCCACATGTAGGTGACATTATATGGTATTTTTCTTTCACCTTTGAACTTACTCCACTTATCACAACCTCCTCCAGTGTCATCCAGGTTGTCAGAGATGTCAAATATTTATTTATTTATTTAATAGCAGACCCACATCTTTCTAATCCTCACATCTGCCTTAGGGCACTCAGACTGTTTCCATAACATAGCTATTGCAAATGGTGCTGCAATGAATATAGGAGTGGATATATCACAGACCAGTGGAATAAAATTGAGTCCAGAAATAAACCCACAACCATATGGACAGTTAATCTATGACAGATGGTACAAGAGTATACATTGGTAAAATGAATGTCTCTTCAGTAAACAGTGCTGGGAAAACTGGACAGCCCCGTGCAAAATAATGAAACCAGATCATTCTCTCATGCCACACACAAAATTTAACTCAAAATGGAAGACCTGGTTATAAGACCTGAACCTGAATCTATAAAAACACTAAAGAAAACATTGACAAAACACTCAACAATATAAGCATCAGTGATAGCATTGTGTGTTCATCTCCAAAAGAAAAAAAAAAAAGAAAAAGAAAAACAGAGAGAATGTAAAAAAAAATTGTGACTTCATCAAATTAATTTTTTCTTCACAGTGAAACTATCATTATAACATAAGAACAGTATTCACTAGAAAATATTTGCTCATCATCTGACAAGGTGCTGGTGTTCAAAAATCCATAGAAAGCTCATTCAGCTCAATGAAATAAAACAAACACCACCAGCAAAAAATGGGCAGCAGAGTTAAATAGATACTTATCCAAAAAAAGGCATATGGATCACCAACAACTAGTGAATAAAGGCTTATCGTTACTTATCATCAGGGAAATAAAAAAAATCAAAAAGCAAATGAGATGCTATATCATACCTGTGAGAATGGCCCTATCAAGAAGACCAGAAGCAATGTGGCAAGGTTGTGGAGAAAGGAGAGCCCTGTTATACTTTTGGTGGGGATAAAGACTAATCTAACTCCTTCAGAAAAAAAGTATAGAGTTTTCTCAAAATATCAATTTTTTTTTTTAAAGGAAGAGAAGGTAATTTGAAATGCTATTTGTGTAACTTTCATAGAGGGGGGAACACAATAAGGTCCTCACTGCTTCTTTGCCACATCAATATGTTTTTGTTTGTTTGTTTGTTTGTTTGTTTGTTTTTTTGGCCTTATATGACAGATAGGGGTCAACATTTCTGGATGCTCGCCTTTGTCAAGATTTACTTTCAATGTAGCTAGGAATGTGTCAGTATATTTATCCTAGAGTCAGAAATTAGGGCCATGAATTCTAATGGGGGTCAAATAAGAATGAAGTGACTGAGACAGATAGGTGTGTTTTACACTTAGGAACTATTTTCACAAATCTAGACCTAAAGACCAAGCACACCCAAACCACATCTAGGAGAAGCTTCTGGGTCACCACCACTGGTTATGAACATTGATAGCTATCTATCTTTTTCCCCTGTATGAGTCAGTTACTGAGAGTCTGATTTGACAGGTCCTCTAAATCCCTCCACTTGGTATGGTATTCTTGTTTCTCTCAAGCTGTTTGCCCATTAATGGAAAAGAAAGAAACCCACAGAGTCACTTACAGTGTACTATGATGACTTATATATTTTTTTTTTGTCAATTTTATTTCAAAGTGAGTAATAACAGTTGGAAAATCATCAGAAAGAGTTAAGTTTAGCACTGAAACTTCAGGATCAAGTGTATTATTACTTAAATGAATATTACAAAGATAGATATGGGTTTAAGTAGAGAATAAGAAAATATTTGAGGCAGAAAGGCTATGAGGATGGTTTCAGAGAACCTTCCCTAAAAACTTTAAGAAATAGGTTTATAGTCAGGTAGTAGCAACATATGCAATGAAAGGGTAGGTAAGAGTTATAACAAAGAATTTTTGCTAGGGAATTTTTGTTTGTTTGTTTCTAAATGTAGGAGGAGATTTCAATAAACCAGGATGTTCCTTTTGCTCCGTGGTATGACTGGTGCATTAAGAGGGGACCTTTGTTGATGGGCAGGGACATAAAAGCGGTATCATAAATTTGCTCCTGAAGACCTCCATTTGGGAACTATGCAAACCAATGAAACATGGATTAACTATAGAAAGCAGATCTTACCTTGTCAATTTTATGCCAGACTTTCACACATGAATATATTAAAAAAGTAGGACTTTTTTTTAGAATTGGTCATAAAGAGAATAGTACAATGATCACAAGTAAATGAACCATACTAATTCTGTAGGTTAGTATTTCTGCAGAGTTGGTTGAGCTCTGAAAGCAGAGACCTAACAGACAAAGAGCAAGTAGTCTTATAGTGAATATTTTATGTGTAGATTTCATCTGCATTTTATACGCTGGTGAGGGAGGCTGTGGGCTTCAAGGAGTTGAAAAAGAGTTCAATAAGGCTCACATATTTTGAATATTGTTTTGCATTTGCACAAAATGCAGCCCCTGAAGTCTTCAAATCCCTGACAAGAGGGTTGTGGGTTTTCTGAAATAATTGGTGGTTTTGTAGAAACTCTGCAGGAATAAATTGTCCCACCCTGCTCATTGCTGGCCCGATGGTCTGCAAAACTACCTGCTGCACCATTTCCTTAGTGGTCCTCGTGTGCATTCTTTTAGAATTCTGTAAGTACAGGTCATTGCTTATTATACTTGAACTTGATCCCATAGAATTTCTCTGGTGCACTCAACCACTGATCTTTGGTTTGATATTCATCATGGATGGAGGCTTCAGGGAATGTAAAACAAAGCACATGTCATCTGAAGGTTCATTAGTCTCAGGTTTGACTTTAGGTTTTATTCCAAAGGTTTTTGTTTGATTCTTTTGAGTAATTCTCACCTTAGACTTTTTCCATAAGAAAATTTGGAATATTAGTAACATTTTGTGCTGTGATTTTATATGTCCCTCAGTAGTCTGACCTCACGAGGCCTAAGAGAAGAACAATGGTGGCCTGTGTGTGTCAGATGGAATCTCCTTCACCTTTGTTCCATGGAGGATCTAAAATGAATCCAAGTTCAGTGATGTACTGACTCTTGACTCAGGTAACCAGGCAACCATCCACCATATCGCTACCAAACTCCTACATCTACCAGTAGGGACATGAGTGAAATCTAATTTAAAACTTCTGCCCTACCTCTTTCTTATAAAAAGGCAGTTTCAACATGGTTGATGTAGAAAAAAAAATGTTTAGACTTAATGGTTTTTGCTCTAAAATGCATCTTTCACTAACCCTACCGTACCATTGTAATGCCAAGTTAGGGCCTCTCAGGTGGTGCAGGGGTGTTAAGCCTCAGGACTATCAAGCTATCACCAGCCATTGTAAAATGAGTTTGCTCTCCAACCAGGGAGCTGACCCAGTTGGTCCAGAAGACCTCTCCTGTCTTGCCTGCTGTTCCCCTCAGCAGCACATTTCAGTCCATCTGCCCACTCTGTCTCTGGTGAATCCTCTCACCCTCCTGACCTGCACCTCTGGCCTACACCCCAGTTCATATATGCGTAAATAGATAAAAATAGAATCTAAAACTAAAGAAAAAGAAAGCCGAGTAAAACCAGGGTGTCCCACATTTTAGCTTTTCCCATGCCATCTTAATTTTTGTCCCCTGTACTAATTTGCATTTAATATATTTTCTATCATGCTTTTTTCCTTGAATCAATGTTTGATAGTGATGCTGGCTCCAGAACATATTATTCATCACATGCACTTATAGATTCAAGACATGACTAAGGAAACTACATGAACCTCAGACTTTTATTTTGATGGCAATGTCAAATAAATTTATGTTTTAACCAACATTTTATTTGAAGTTGTAAACTGCTGATTGTGACAAGAGGAATCCAGGGTAAGAGAATCATGCTTCTCCATTAACCCTTGTACTGGTCATAATTTACACCTGTTTTTGTTATTGTTGTTTGTTTTGTTTGTGTGAATATGTGTGTGCAGAAGAACCTGGGTGTAGGGCAGAGGAGCCTGGGTGAGAAGATTCACCAGAGACAGAGTAGGGGGCAGAATATAGGCAGATCTACTGAAATACACTGCTGAGGGGAGCAGCAGGCAAGGCAGGAGAGGTCTGCTGCACCATGTGGGTCACCTTCTTGGCTGAGGATTGAACTCAGACCCTAACAGTGACAGTACTGACACTTAACCGCAAGACCACTATGGAGGACGGGTTGCCCTGGCTAACAGACACCATCAATCAGTCAACATGGCCATGAAAACTTCTGATCCAGAAAATAAATTCTATGACAGGAGAATTTAGCAGCTGCTGCAGAACCAATAATTCTCATTCCAGTTGGCCTTGGAAGATATATCAGACCAATTTGGAGGAAATAATAGAAGGCTTATGCAGAGCTTATATTTGATTGTTTATTCTCCTTTTCATTGGTTATTTTGTATAAATGTGATTGAAATTCAGATGATGGAAAGACACACATGTGATGTAGTACAAAGTAAAACATTTCTCAGAAAAAAATTAGTGTTTATCACAGTAATGAAGTTAATTGTCCACTTATTTGCCAGGAATTGTGCTAAGTGCATATATCATTTCAGTTATTGTTCCCACCAAATACATGACACAAATGCATATATAAATATAAATAAATATATTCTATTTTAGAGAATAAGCAAACTGAGTCTGTGAGAAGTTAAATAAAATGCCTAAGTTTACATACATAGCCTGCTAAGAAGCAAAGTAGCTAGGTAATTGCTGATCTACTGTAGTCAACATATTTCAGATGATGAAAAATGTATTTTATTGGCATAAAAAAGCATGTAGGTGGATAATCTAAAGAAAGATCTAAATTATTAGCTAATGTATCTCTGCCATATACAACGCAACATGTCATAAAAGAGAGATGCCAAAGAAATATTTGTGCATGAAGCCGACTGTAACTATAAGTTAAACAATAAATTAGATTAGAAATAAACAAGTAATCCATGGTGGGGAGATTCTGAATAATGTAACATTTAGGCTGATGGGGTTGGTGTGTCCTATATGTGAATTGTCCATTTTCTAATACTGCAGTTAGAAAACACTTCCTACCCATGAATAATGTCTTGATTAGAACTATATCTTATTTATTGTCCACATTTCTTTCCCACCTTCCAGAGTTCTTAGAATGCCTCACACCCCTCTATTTATATTTAATCCCCGACAATCATTGTCTCATTGATAGCAAACACCAACATTTTTTTCCCAATTTTTTAAAGTTGCCACAAATTCTCATTCCATTTCTTTCACAGAGATGTATACACAGTTATTGAATGAAAACTAACAGTCAGCATAGTCCAGTTTTTATTAGTGGACCTCCCAGGTGGTGTAGGGGTTAAGTCTCAGTGCTAACACTGCTGTGGCCTGAGTTCCATTGCCCACCAGGGAGCTAACTCATACCTGATGAGACCTCCCTTGTTTCACCTGTTGCTCCCCTCAGCAGTGTATTCCAGCAGATCTTCTTGTTCTGCTCCTCACTCTGTATCTGGTGTATCCTCCAACACACTGAACCTCTGGCCTTGACCTAGTTCTTGTTTTTATTTTTTTTTTTATATTTATTTATACATACAGAACTGGGGGCCAGAGGTACAGGGGCAGTAAGAGTGGGAGCAGAACAGGCAGGTAGATGAAGTACACTGCTGAGGGGAGGAGCAGGTGAGACAGGAGAGGTCGGCTGCACCATGTGGGTCACATCCCTAGGTGGCCAGCTGTAGCTAGCTTCACAGTATTGCATTTTAATGTGTTGTGCCGCCAGGGAGGGCCCTGGATCCCAGTTCTAGCAAAACCCAAAAAAAATTGATTAGAGACATTAGAAACCAGTTCCACATAGTCACTACTATTGTACTTCTATGATAAAATTTCCAGCTAGAAATGTCTTATGTCTGTGTGCTCTGAACAGAAGAAAAACTGGCCACAAAATAGGTTGGTACCAAAGACTTGCTGAATGTGGTTAATGAGATTAATGTGGCAGAGATCCTCACCCTTTGGGATAACTAGACTAAGTCCTTAAAGAATACACACTCCCTTGATGGGGGATACCACTGGCAAGGACAGATATGTGTTATTTTTTTTTATGAAGCCTTATATTTATAAAATTTTGTGTATCTTCTTTAAGAAAAAGAATAAAAATAAAATTAGATCCATAAAGCCCTAAAGATGACAAAGCTGTAATGGATTCTGCTGGGAATAGAGGTGATTTCCTTTTTTCAGGTTGTGAAACATTTTGAAAAAGAAACATGAAATAGGAGCTATTTATGCCTTAGACATTTTTTTGTAAAAGGCCCATTAAATTTTATTTCTATTCCCTGCTGTTAGCACCATTGACAGAGGTCTACATGGTGTCTCAACAGTAATGGATCTCTGAGAGCCTGATCCCTGTGATCACATTCATCTGTCCTGTGATTAGACAATGTTCCTGTGCTGAGCAAATTATATCACATTTCTTGCTCCAATAGAGGTGTGGTTATCATTAATGATGTTCACCAAATATTTCCAACATATGATGCTAACTAAACTTCTTCACTTCTTGTAATCGAGTGCATCACTATGACTAGTTAGGCTGAAGGTGTGTGGAGGGAGCTGATAAGTGTCACTTTTGGACTTGAACGCTTCATGAAGAGCTCACACGTGTAGATCTTCCCAGGATGCTCTCCACCTCAGACCTGCTGACTGATGACATCAGAATGTAGCAGCCCATTCATCCCACCTGGAGTGACAAGGCATAGAACAATGTCCTGTGTTGGGCTGACAATAGACTAGAATTTTAAACTGCAACTTTCTTATTAGCTTCAAAGGTTATTACCACAAAACAACCTGTGTCTCTGACGTTACTGTGATCTACACAGAGCTCCACGAAGATAAACTTTTGATAGGCCCATTATACCATTCCCCTTATTAAACATGCAAATTATTGAACAATCCTTAAAAATAGATGTGCTTCAGGCTCCAGGAATACTGTATTGAACACTTATTTCTGACAGGGTGAGGGTTGTTCTGCAAGACATTTCCATATGTAACTTAGTCTCATCAGTAGATGCATATTGGGTTCCAGTTGTATTTCTACCAGTAGACTTGAAATTAGTAATTAGGAAAAATGACATGGATTCAACCACATTGTATTACACTTCTATATCTTACATTATCTTTTTCCTCAAGACCAGAATAACCTAAATATTGGGATAAGTGAAGCTGGCACTACTTGGAGAGAATTTTGATGGTTAAGCAGAAGACTGGATCCCATTTTTCTTTCTTTTCCTCTGAATATTGCTAGGCTAAGGATAACCTGAACTTCTCACCAGCTTTGGCCTGGGAGACATCAGAGGAACCAGGGAAAGGCCTAGGAAAGGAAGGTAAAAGGAGTATTTACACTGGATCTAGGCTCTCAGGGAGAGAAGTTAAGGAGAATTTGAATGATTGAGTGATCAGCCATGCTTTTCATATTAAGAAATGACAGAGGCATTTAGGAATACAGAATGTTCATTGACTAATTGTATCCAGTTTTGCACTTTTCTAGAAACCCCACTTAAAAGAGATATGCTCATGGAAAGAAACTGAGATCAAAGCTGCTAATTGGAGTAGTAGGATTTCCTTGGAGATGTTTTTGACTGATAATATGTCTAGAACTCTGAATGGAATGGAATGGCATTATATTTGTGGCAAACCAGTATTTTTTATGAGTTTACATGTCCTGTGTAGCAGGAAACCAACTTAATTCCCTTTAGGTTCCTTCTTCAAGCCAACTATCCTTGGATCATGATGTAACTTTCCACAGCTTTGAATTTTCTTTTCTTTTCTTTTTTTTTTTTCTTTAAAGATTTGTTTACACATACAGAACTGGGGTACAGGCCAGAGGTGTGGGGGTGGTGAGAGGATTCATCAGACAGAGTAGGGAGCAGAAAAGGCAGATTGATGAGGTAACTGATGAGGGGAAGAGCGGGCTAGTCAGAATTGGTCTGCTGCACCATGTGGGCCACTTCTGGGGCAAAGGATCAAATTCACACTGAAGCGGCTGTGGCCAGCTTGCAGTGTTGCTCTTTAACCTACTGCACTACCAGGAAGGGCCAGCTTTGAATTTTTTTCTGTACCAAAATCCACTGGACTGGGAGACTGAGTGTGGTCCCTCTCCCTATGAAGTCCCGCACACTCGTTCTGTCTAGAAGACACTCTCTAGAACTTATAACAGCATCCCAGTCAAGTGCCTAGTCCTTGCAGTTTGAGTACAGAAGAGCTTTTAGAACTTAGCAGTTTCCAATAGATGTACATTTTTAGCACTTTAAAAGGGAGAACAAACCATTTAGAAGAGGAACATGATCCAATCAAACATGTTTGCGACGGCTAAGAATGGGGGACTTTTAGGTCTCCATTGGATCATGGGGGACTCATAAACTGAGGGACTCATAACAGCATTGCTTCTTCTATATCTTAACAGTCATTCCCTGTCTACATCAGAGAACTTTTTTTGAACTTAGAAGTACATTTTATGTCTATATTTTATTTTTAAGTACCTACTTTTTGTTATCTATGTATCAAACTGAAACCTTTACTCAGGGTGATATTAATTAACATGGTGGGAATCAACTTTTATTTTTAATTTTACTCACTACCATAAGGATTTTATATATTTGATTTTAACAGGTGCAACAAAGTTATTTAATTGATCTTCATCATATGGGTCTTTTACTCTTTACATTATGTTTTTTAATTAATTTTTAATTAAATTAATATTCAGATTTTCCCATAAGGTATTACCAGTTAGTACAAACCACCCTCAAATCACTCACAGTCCAGCACTGTATCCATTGTGCTTCTTTCTCTTCTAGGTCTTCTCCCTCCTATAACCACAACCTGGGTACTTCAATTCTGTAGTCAGTTATCCAGGGTTAGTTTTTCAGCTTGTCTTCATCTGACTCTTAGTTTATTTTACATTCCATAGTAGTGATGTCATCTCACATTTATATTTATATTTCCTTCTTACTTATTTGGCTCAGTGTTACCCTAGGACCATCTATGCAGCCACAAATGGCATGAGCTAATCATTTTCTGGATCAATGAGTAATATTCTATAGATACTCCCTCTTTTTCATCCACTCATCTCTCTAGGGCACTGTAGGATGTTTCAATAGTTTAGCTATAGTAAATAGCAGTGTGAAAAACATAGGAGTGCAGGTTTCCTTTTGAATTAGTGATTTTGAATTTTTGGGTAGATGCCTAGAATTCCTGGGTCAAATTGCAGATCCATTTTTAATGCCTTAAGATACCTCAATACTGCTTCCCATAAGGGCCAGGCTAGCAGTGTAGAAGTGTTTCCTTTCTTCCACATCTTTACCAGGACTTGTCTAGGTTTTTTTCTTTAAAAGTCATTCACACATTGGCCCTCCCTGGTGGCGCAGTGGGTTAAA
>NW_004567103.1:83404409-83421126 GCF_000260355.1 Condylura cristata
TTTTTTTTTTTTTTCATGTGCCTGTTTGCAGTCTGGATGTCTTCTTTAGAGAAGTGCCCATTTAGTTCTTCTGCTCATTTTGTGATTGGATAATTTGTTTTCTTAGAGTTTTCTGAGTTCTTTGTCTATCTTGGGTTTCAGTCTTTCTTAGATATATGGTATGCATATATTCAGTTGGGTGTCTTTTCATTTTAGTTATATTTCTTTTGCTGTGCAGAAGCTTTTTGGTTTGATGTAGTCCTACTTGTTAATGTTCTCTTTTGTTTTCCTAGCTGTTAGGAATAAACCCCTGAAGGCATCACTAAAGCTTATGTTGTGAAATGGAATGATAATTTTAGGTTGTATATATACATGCAATATACTTGAATATATACATATTGATCTAAAATTATACATGACTTGAAGATGTGATTAGTTTCCAATTGCTGTATAAAAAATAACCTTAAACATTTCTTAAAACAACACTGCTTTTGTGAGTCAGAGTCAAGGTGAACCACTGGTCTCTGCTCAGGTAGGACAAAACTAGAATCAAGCTGTTAGCCGGGCTGAGCTCATATAGGAAGCCCTGCAGGAAGAATCCATTTCCTAGTTCTTTCAAGTTGTTGACAGAATGCATTCCTTTTGTAGTTATACAACTTAAATTTCCATTTCATTGCTGGTGCTGGGGGAGAGGTCTTTTTGTTCCTTCACTGTACCTGCATAGTTCTGTTCTTACATAGTTCTCTCCCTCTAACTCTGCAGGAGTAATATGAACACTTCTTGTACTGTAAATGTTTGATTTCTTCTGCTGCCTTCTTCTGCCTTTTAAGTAGCGGTATATGTAATTAGATTAGACTCACCCCAACAGTCTCAAATTTTGTGGGCAACTGATTTTAGTCTTAACAGCAAAGACACTTCACAATAGCACCTAGGTTAGTGTTTGACTAAATAACCAGAAAATAGTTATTCAGGGAATGGGGAGAGAGAAGACAACCCTTGGAAAACTTCCTGCACATAGTAATATTCTCAAAGTACTATTATTTCTTGAAAGTAAATGTACTGTGGCCATGCAACCCTATATAAATTCCTAATCTAATAATTTTTCTACTATTATATAAATTCATAATGTAGTATTTTTTCTTCTTTTCTGTATAGATTTCATTCTGTTTTAGGAAGATAAGAAACCGTTTTTCTAGTGACAAACAACGTATTACCCCTCTATTCCTAACACACTGTCCTACCAAAAACAAACACAGTCCTGTACTTCTTAGGCAACTCAGAATATTTCTTTACTTTTCCAATGAGGAAAAAATTTTACCATTGAGTATGATAACCCAAAAAATCAACAACAACAAAATAAAACAATTGGGAAATGACAGGGCACTAATTTGGGATTATTACTAATTTGTAAGGACAAGCAAAGATATTAATGCTTGCAAACATTCCCCTGACACAGTATCACGCCCCCAGTTTGAACTCTCTGAATCAACTCTAAATCATGTCAGCTTTACAATGTGCTTTTGTTATGAATCCTGATTAAAGTGCCAATGCCCTTCAATGGATTCTCTTTGTAAATGCTGACTGCATTGTGCTTTTACCAATTCAAGGTATCCTGTTAGAGCTCAGATGTCATAGTTGTGAATAAATGGTTTCTTTCACTCTTTCTCTTGTCCCCAAGAAGCTGGCAGTCAACTACGGCTGGTTCTACTGGGCAACCCCTCATCCCCATAAGTGTGAAGTGGCCCCAATGGAGTGGTCAATGCTTTCTGACATCTCTTCACACATAGAGACCTTCCTGAAGTGTTAGACATTTCTCTTCATTTCTTTCCTATACTCTAATCAGGCAGCATTTTACTTCTCTCCTATTGATACTGTTAATTTCCATCTCAGAATCTCTACTACTCTTGTCCCTGCCTGAATACTCCCTTCTTCCTTCCTACTCCTGTCTATGTATAAATTCTTGACTCATTTTCTCTAGAAGAGTCCTATTCAAGGTACTTTTCCTTGTGTCAGTTTTAGTAGTTTGTACCTTCTAAGGAACTGGTCCATATTTCTTCTGTAGTCAAATTTGTGGGCAACTGTTCCTGTTACATAACATTATTTCATTATTTTAATGTAAATGGATCATTCCTAGTACTGGTGATTAGAGTTTTCTCTATTTCTTGCTGACAAATAAAAATAAACCCAGGATTTGTTTTAGTTTAGGAGAGATTGTATTAAAAAGACTATTAAACTCCTCAGCTCCAAACGCAGGGTCTACAAGTGATTCAAATCAAACAGAAAAAAAAAAAAAAGTTTTCCTTTTATAAAGAGGGTTAAGTAAGAATAGCAGGAGCAATGGAAGGGAAATTGAGTAGGAGGGAACAGACAGCATCACTAAGGTGGCATGACAGAAAATGTTTCTGTTGCTCACTATGTTCAGCTGATTATCAGGATGAATTGTTGAAGAGGCCAATATTCAGGGGGATGAGGAGGAGGAAGGCCACCTGCCTTGTGATTGGCCACGCCAAAGGGAATGGTAATTCATGGGCCACTGTGAGTACGTGGCCAGCCTGGCGAGAAGTTTATTGATTTTACTGATCCTTTCAAAAAAGCAGCTTTTGTTTCATTGGTTCTATTTCCCTGCTTCCAGTATCATTCATCGATTTTTGCTCCAGTTTCAATTATCTTTTTCTTCTAGTTGCTTTAGGCTTACATTGTTTTCTCTCTTCTTAGAATTTTTTTATTGTTGTAATATCTTTCCTCTTTTCTAAAGTTTTCATTTAGTGCTATAAATTTCTATCTGATTATTGCTTTTGCTGCATCCCAGACTTTAAGTTCTATTTTAGTTTCCATTTAACTTGAAATGTTTTTAAAAATTCCCTTCTGAAAACTACATTTTTTGACCTAATGTGTTATGTAAAAGTATATTTTTAATCCCAAAATAGTGAGGATTTTTTGGTTATCTCAGTTCCATTAGTTTCTAATTTAATTCTGATGTGATCAAAACATAAACTCTAAGCTGTTTATATTTCTTAAAATTGATCAGCGTTACTTATTTATTAGCTGATATCACTTATTAGCAGCTCATTAGCTTCTATCTATCTTTGTGAATATTCCAAGGAAGCTTGAGGAAATTGTGTATTCAGCTATTGCTGGAGGGAATATTATAAAGTGAATAGACACTGCCATTCAGATTATCTAGATCCATACTGACCATACTAATATTTTATTGGCTTGAACTATCAAGTTTATATATGTATCAGTATAAATTTTGTTAAAATGACCAACTAAAATAGTGGATTTGTTTATTTCTCCTAGAAGTCCTGTGCATGTTGGATCATTTTTGATCCTCTACATGTTTAAGTTAACTATATCTTGGAAAAATGATGATTATTTGTTTTCCTTGTCATAGCTTTCTCTGAAACTGATACAAAGTTTCCAGCTTTCTTTTGATTAATATATTTTTCTTTACTTTTAGTTTTTTCTATGTTGATAATTTTTGAAGTTTCTTGTAGACCACATACAGGTTTTATTTTTTATTTTCATGAAAATATTTGCCTTTATTGCACATATTCCTTTTACATATTAGAACTGACTCATTGTAATAGGTCAAATAATGTTGCCTCAAAATATTCACATCTACTACTGAAACTAATCAATATGTTGAATGACAAAAGGTAATTTGTGGATGTGATCAAAATCCAGATGGGGAGATTTTTCTGGATTATCAGGGTAGACCTTATCTATTTATCATGAGAAAGGAGTGGAGAGGGAGGGAGAGAGAAAAGGAGGGAGAACGAGAGAGAATGTAATATGAGGATTCCACTAGCCTCTCTGTGGTTAAAGGTGGAAGAAGGAATCCATGAGTCAGGAATGTCCATACCACTTGTAATTAGAAAAGAGAAAGAAACAGATCCTCTGAGAGTTTGCAGAAAGTGACAAAGCCCTAATAACACCTTGATTTTAACTCAGAGACTAGCTCACATTTGATTGTAGAAATGTCTGGTGATAAATTTGTTAAACTCTTTAACTTTGTGGTCATTCGTTATGGTAGCAATAGGAATCTAAAAGGCTTGGATTTCAGGAGGAAACCAGACTAAATCTGTCGAGTGTACCACAATCTCACCTTGATTTCTATACTTTTTCTACTGATATGCTCTCCTTATCATTCTTAGCTCTTCTGGTTCATGTATAGTAGAATGCATGAAGCAGAAATAGTGTTAGTGCTATTGATATAATTTTTTATCAAGCTCCATATAGCAAGATTAGCATTTGTTCTTACTTGTTTTCAGATCCTATCTATTATGTCAGTGCACACAAGAAATATATATATATATATACATATATATATATATACATATATAAAGTAAATTTTATTGAGAAGAAAGGCTATATACTGACATTAATCATTGATACTGATTACATTTTATTTAACATAACATCTCAGTTTCCTCATCTGTAAAATAGAGATAAAAATTCTGATATTTGAGAATATTTTAAGTTTTAAAGACAGAAGCATGTAAATTGCCAGTGAGTATGTGTTTAGATATTAGATATTCTCAGTAGTTTTTTTTTCTAAAAACAAAATAAACTTGATACGTATGACCATGAGATTTTCATTTCTGTGGTTTGATTTGAAAAATTACAGTGGGAGACAAGGATAAAGTTTATAGCTAACATTTTCTTCTTGATTTTCCACAAATACTGTAATTCTTGAGTGTCAACAGCCTTATCCACTAGAGAATTTAATGTTCAATTCAATTATATAAAGCAAACTTGACACTTGTACAAACATCACTCATTACATGGCCTGAAAGATAAAAATTAAATTGTTTTCCCTTCATTTAGCTCCTACTCATTAGCTAATTGGACATGCATTACATTATTTCACAACTCATTCTTGTTGTCAAAAATAGGCACTTCATATGAGCTTTTTTATTTCAATGTATTTTTGGACTACTAAGTATGTGATATTTACAAAATGGATTTTGTTTTCACCGTACAAAGAAAAATGTTTTCATTAATTTGTGTTGTTGGATTTTGAAAATAATTTAAATGGCTATAGTTGATATGAGTTATTGATAGTTCAAAAACAGATGTAGAAAATGTTAGCTACAGACTTTATCCTTGTCTCCCACTTTAATTTTACTTATTTATTTAAAGATTTATTTACTTATGCATACAGAGATGGAGTACAGGCCAGAGATGGGTCACCTCCGGGAAGGGATCGAACTCATGCTGAAATGGCTTTGGCTTCTCAATGCTGTGATTTAATCTGCTGCACCATCAGGGAGGGCCCCCAAATCTACCCTTATTCAAGAAGCTCTTCACATATTAACTCATTTATTGGTCACAAATGCAGTATGCAGGTTTTAAATTGCATACTTCTTTATAAATCAACATTTTCTTTCTCTAGCTGATATTCCTAATTTGTGAAATTAGTGTTGCCTTACATGTTTCTTATCAAGATGGAAGGTATGAAGGATGTCAACATAGCACTATTAACAAAAGTTTCTTAAACTTTCCATTCCAAATGCCTCTGGAATGAACATTTGTCCAAAGCCATGGAGCTATACATTTACATTGTAAATTTTATCATATGTAAACCAATCCTTATAAAATAAATAAGAAAACATTTTATAAGATAGTCTTTATTTTCTATAACCCCTCAGTTTCCCCAGGTCTTCCAGCTTTAAATGGGGGTATCAAAGTTTCAAGGGTACCAGGAAATCATCTATTGGGGGACTGTAATATATAACTTACTATGAATTTTTCTATGTAAATAAATTTTACTTGGTCAAAAAAGATTGTAAGGGACTGAGGCTAGGAATAAAGGTAAGAATGAATGAAAAACAGATTTGAAAGCTATTTAAGATTTGGGCAACTTTGAAGTTTCTTTCAATGCAGTTTGGATTTAATCTTTCAATTCTGTTGAGTTGACATCATAGTACTGACAAAGAAAAAAATAACTGTGGAACAGGCCACACAATACAGGATGCTGCTAAAAGAGTGAGATTCTGGCTTTTTATTTATAGAATAATCATATGGCATCATACCGAGGGTAGGAAGACCAGAGGAAAAGGGTGGGTGAAACTAAAAATGTGCTTATCTTATCTAGGGCTGAGGGATGGAAGACTGCAGACAGTACTGTATTAGAAATACAGACCCCTAACCCTGGTTCCAGTCTTTTCAGCAAGGTCTTCCCCTAATCAGCTCTGGGATGTCTACTTATACATCAATCAAGAGTCTCCAGGTATTCCCTGGGCCTACCTTGTGATGTATACCTTTGTCCGAGGGTGATCAAGCTTTCTTCTCTTAGTTGATTTGAAAGCAACTTGAAGGTTGGGCCACATATTTTTAGGATCCATAACTGACTGGGCGATAGTGAATCCTGGAAACAGAGACAAGAACATCTAAGATTAATAAATGGGTGGAAACATGTCCACGGGATAAGGTATTTTAGTGCAGAACTGCCCGTAACCAAAATGGTGATAAAGCTGTCTGTTTAAGTCTAGCAGACCCACACAATTCATGCATCTTTCCAGTGATTAGAGCACAGAAATAGATGCTTTTGCTCAGCACATCATCAATGTAAAAACACTTCCTTTATTTTTAGACATAAAAAAAAAATCAGTCATTGGCTTTGTTATTAATTGACCAAAACAAATTTAGAGAGTTTGGATGAACTATCACATACTTATATAATTCTCAGTATGATTCGTGTTTAAGTTGCCATGGGAAATATTAGCTAGTAGTAAATATCATCCTAGGCTTATTGTTACATAATGCAATGTATGAAAAGTTAGATGATTATTATGAATAGAATTATCTGCTTTATAAGTATCTTCATAACCATCATTATCTATATTTTTTGGTATACTGTTTAATGTACATTATGTAGAAACTCAAGAAGTATTTTCCTTTATGTTAACTTTCTCTAGCCACAATGAAAATTATGTTGGAATTTAAGTTGCATATCTGCACTGTTCTAGTCACTTCAGGAGGACATGGGACTCATGATATCTAGTTTCCATTTAACACTAGCCATACAGGCAACTCAGGATCATGGGTTTCAAAATTAAACTGTGTTAGGGCTAGATAAAAATTCCCATATGTACTCTAGTGATGTATTTGTCCATCATAACCAGACAAATCAAATAGGCAAAGCATGTTTACAGGATACTGCAAATGCCCCCATATTTTTAGGCATTGTAGACTTCAGAAAAAGGGGTGTGTATAAAGATGCAGAGATGGGTTTCAGAGGAAACAAATTTTGCTCAAGAGGATTCACAGTGGGTGGCAGAGAGGCTGATATTGCTACTCACTATACAACGGTCCTATATATTGTCCATTCTGTGCCTGGTGAAGCTGATAACTAAAGTTTTTGGTTGATTTTTTGAAAATCATATGATAGGTAACAGTGCTAAAACTTTTTGATCCTGGGTCAACTGGCTCTAATGGGCTAATGTTTTGTTTTGCTATATGCTTTATAGCTATAAGGATGGAAAGGCTGTTGTTGCTCACCATTCTATTGCCTAATACCTCTTGCTTCTTCCAACTTTGATTATTTTTTTCTTAGCACTTCATTAGAGTCAGAAAATCAGAAATCAATTCTAACCCCAGGGAGTACAATAATAAGCTAGACTAGATGACTATGGAAAAAGGTGACAGCTTTTTCATTCTCACATATCAAACCACCTTTTTCTTTTACTCTCTTCCATTCTCCCATTCCCTTTTTCCCTCTCTCTTCGCCTTCCCTTTACTTTTTTATTTTTAACTTATTATTGCCTTCTTTCATGTATAAAGTACCATCAAGAAGCTATTTTGAAGGTTAAGGAAATGAGAAATGAAATATTTGCATGTGAGTGAATCTAAATGCACAGGAACATAGGAAAGAAATTCAGTTGACTTAAAAGTTGGGACAGTGTGAAGGAACATTTGAGCTTCTTGCCTTATTTTTCCTTCACTGAGGTAACATTGATATGTTTTAGGGGAATGGGCTGGCACCTCCTCAGAGGTATGTTATCTCCACCTAGAATGTGAATACCCCTAAGTCCTTTACCCTAGGTCACTGGACCCATTCTCTATTGCCACCCTCTTCTTATTTCATCCTCTAGTAACCTCAAAGTTGAGATTACTACAACTTAATTATTTTTAACATCATTATTTATTAGTCTTTTGTAAAACAGTTGTTTTAATGAAGACTTAGCTAAAGTGCCAACTGAAAAATCAAGCTAACAATCCCCACTATTTTGGAGGATGCTGTCTTCTAAACTGCACAGTTTCTCTCTTTTGGCAGAAATAAGTAGATCTATGAACAAAGTAATGAAAATGAGGACCAGGGGAAAGATGTGACTCTACTACATTTATTGACCTATTCTCAAGTTTTTTTTTTTTCCCAGTCCCTATACATTCGTGCTCTGTTTAGGTAGATGTTTTATTAACCTAAGGGAGAAATGCTTTCACCACTAGACTCAATAAATTATGCCACTCAACCCAGAAGTTGAACCTGTCATAAGGCTATTTCAGGTTTCTTATGGCATTCAGAGGAAAAAGGAAAAGGGGAGCCTTCAGGGATCCAAGCTTTATCACACACATTGGGAAAATGTAGTTCCTATGAAATATTTTGTCTGGTGTTATAAACAATAAACACTGCTGGATCATTTATAGGCAGAACATTGACCTCTTAAAAATGATATTTTTTTGTTACAATGGAATAGCAAAATATGGACCAGTTGAGGCAACTCCTAAGGGTGAAAAAACATACCTGCATTGCAGATATAGTAATAAATTTACACAGAACTTATAAAACTGATGCAATTCCATACTAAATATATGTGCATTCTGTAGAATATAAATTATATCTCTGTGTAATATATTTAAACAGAGCTTATCACATAGACACATAATACATGTATTGGTTCAGTATGTTTATCACTATGTATATATAATGTATACATTTATAGAAAATTTGAAAGACTAAAGAACAGAAACATTTACCAATTATCATAGTTGAACACTTTAATCCACATCTCAATATGTCGACTAATTTTAAGTTGATATTAGCAAATAAAATCTTTTAATACATGAAATAGAACATTATGGTCAAGTGGGATTGTATCAGATGTGCAAGATTATTTGATAATTAAAAATCAATTAAATCAACCCTCTTAACATTAATGACTATTCCTAACCATTGCCTTGTCAGTACATAGAAAAATAATCTACAGAAAAATTGAATCAATTAGTGTTTTTCATTTTTTAATGGAACTCATAAAACATAAACCTAATGATTTTAAAGTGTACATTCAGTTACATTTAGTACATTAACACTGCTGTCATTCTAAAAATTTTAATCATGTCAATGGAAAACACTATAACTATTAGGCAGTGACTTTCCATTTTCCCTTCTCCAATTTCCTAGCAACCACTAATGTACTTCCCTCTTTATAGATGCTATTCTGGATTTTCCAGAAACGTAATCATAAATATGTGCTCACTATGGCTGGTTTCCTTCACTTAGCATAATATTTAAAAAATTCAAACAACTATAATATGAATTATTATTCTGTGGCAACATAGTATTCTATTATATGGATAAGACATATTCAAAATCTCCATCTTTTGCAAAATTTGGAGTATTATAAATAGTATCACTCTTAACAGTTACGGACAAATATTTATTTGAATACATATTCTCATGACTTTCTACTACACATGTGAAGTAGTGTGATGAAAATAATATACAGTGTTAAATATACACATGAGAATTGAGAAAAATTTAAAATCGATTTGAGCCCCATTTCAGATGGTAGAAAGTGCAGAGTAAAAACAAAAAATAAGCAGTAGAAAGGAATTATTAAAAATAAATAGAAGTCATTGAAAAAGGAATAAATTTATGACAGAGTTTTTTTCTTTTTTTTTAAATCAGTAAATTTGGCTTTATTTTATGACTAGCAAAGTAGAAAAACATCTGATATATTAATTAGGGGGATGAAACAGGGAATAGTACTAAAGACCCTGCATACATTAAACAGATAATAAAAAAATACCAAAAGCAATTATACAAACACAAAGCAGATAACTTAGATGAAATCAGCCAATTCTCCCTAAAGCACAGATTACTACAACTTATTCAATACATAATTTAAGAAGCAGTAGAACTACCATGGTAATAGAAATAATTAAAAGTATCAAAAATAAATTTCCATACTAGATAACTCCATATTCACAATGCTACCAATATAATGCTCTATAATAATAAGCTACAGAAGAAAACAATGATTATATTATCATCATAGAAAGAACATTTGACAAAGTTTTTATGTCATGAGTCAATATAGAAATAGCAATTGACCAACTATGATAAAGACTTTTAAGGGGATAATGGGAAAATGTCTTCAAAATGATAGAGTATCAAAAACAAACCATTACATAATGTTTAGTGAAATAATTTACCTTTGTGAAAGAAAACAAAGGAAGGGTTCTAGGACGTTGAGATCATGACAGTGCAATAAGACATGGAAATAAAAGGAATTTGCATCAGAAAGAATGCAACTATTTTCAGTTGATGTTACTATCTGCATAAAAATATCCCATGTAATATGTCCAAAACCTCCTACAACCAATGCATACTCATGGTCACAGAGCATAAGATAAGTATACAAAACAAAACAAAACATGTGCTTCTATGTTAACAGTAGATATTTGTGCCACAATCACAAAATAAAAAATAGCATAGGCATAAATCTAACCAAATATTAGTAAAACTTGCATACTGAAAACTATAAAACATTGATTTCTTTCACCAAAGCATAATCAAGTAACTAGAGAAAAAGACATTTATGGACTGGCTAACTCACTAGTAAAGTTCTTTCCAAAGTGATATACAGATTTAATTTAATTCCTATTAAATTGTTAACAAAATGATTGAAATTGAAGAAATGTATAAGACTATTCTAAAATTCAGAATGAAATTCATAGTGACTAAAATAGCCTATTTTTTTTTTGCAAAAGATTAATAAGATAGGAAGAATGATCTACATGCTTCAAGACTTAAGTAGTCACAGCAATCAAGATATTGTGGTATGGGTAGATGAGCAGGAACATAGATTATACCATCAAATTTGACAATGTTGCAAAGACAAGTCAACTGAAAAAAAGGCTATACTTTTCAACAAAATGGCTGGGAAAATGAGAGAGTTATAAACAAACGAATAAAGAAAAAAATGTGGACTTTAAATTTCACAGCTTATCCAAAATTAATTTAAATTGCATAATAATCTTAAATGTAAAATGTAAATTTTTGATGCTTTTTAAATTAAAAGACATAAGGAAATTAATAAAATTATGATACATTAAAGGAAATAATAGTAATGTAGATTTCATTTAAAGCTCATTGTGAAATATATGCAACAAAGATGAAAATATAACCCACAGATTGGGAGAAAATATTGTTAGCATTTGTAATTCATTGTTATGATGCACTAATAAAAGGGTTAGGATTTATAATTCATTGCTATGATGCACTCATAAAAACTCAACAGTTTAAAAACTGATTATTAAGTTAGAAAATGGGCAAAAGACACAGACCCAGGCACATTTGACCAAAGAAAATGTACAGATGGAAAAAATCATGAATGAAATTCAGCATTGACCATTAAGTAAATGCAAGTGGAAATAATATGAAAAATACCACAATGAAACTACTCATTAATTCTAATAGCTAAAATAAAAATAGTGACAATACTAAAGGATGGTAAGGATACAGTCAAACCTAAACACTCATGCACAAGTCAAACGGGAAGTTATTTCTTAAAAAAATAATTATGCAACTTCCATACAACCAAATAGTTGTATGGTACATAGCTAGGCATTTATCTCAGATAAATGAAAATCTGTGATCATAGAAGATATATTTTGACAGGCTTTCTTTGTAATACTTAAAATCTAGAAACAACCCAGAAGTCCTTCCATGGCTATACAAAGTATGATATGCACAAACCATGGATACTACTCAGAAATAAGAAGTACAAACTAGTGATAAATGCAACAAATTTAGTTAACTGCCAGAGATTTATGATCAATAAGAATAAAGCACCCCAAAGTGTGTGTGTGTTTGTGTGTGTGTAATATATTTTAATATATATTAGCGTTTGTGGTACAAAACTGTAAACTGGAAAACATTTATGGCTGCTGAAAATACGGTGTGAAATCATATAGCAGTGAATGTACCCATAATTGGGAACATTAGAAATATATGTATTGATATATATGTGTACATTATCACATCTATGCATTCAATGTATCATTGTTAATCTCCTGATTGTGATATTATACTATAGTTTTGTCAGCGATTCACAACTAAATTGAAAATATAAAGTTTGGATTATCCCTTATAATAGGATGCAAATGTATATAATTAGTGCACCATAGAAAAGTTTAATAAAATTTACCTGATAAAATTCTTTACAAAAGATGTTATTCCATTGATCAATACTTGAAATATTCTTTATATTTTATTAGTGCAATTAAAATCACAGTACTATCCATACTCATAGAAAAAAAAAATCTAACTTTTAAAATGCACACAGAAGGTATCATCACCAATATGGTGATATAGGAGATGCCATACTTTATTCATTAGTGGGAAAACTAACAATTATGTAGGACACTAAACGGATAGAGCACTACAACTGGGGTGAAGCTGAAACATCCTCTGCATGCAGAACGCACAGTGGAGACAGGGATGAGATTCACACTTTATTGGAGAGGCTGTGCCGTGAAGGGTGGAACAGAGCTAACCTGGAAAGGAGACCATGAAAATGGTATGAGGGAGTTGCAGTCCATACAAAGGAGCTGGGTATTCCACACCGGCCACCTTCCCAGTAAGGAAAGAAGGAGAGGGCTTCGGGATGGTACTTTCCTTTCTGCATCCTTCAAACTGGTACTGAACAACTGAAGGACACTGTCAGCACACACTGCCAAGCCTCCTGTCTGGAACTCCAGAGAGGAGGGATAAAGGTGGAACCACAAAAGCATAAGCCAGCAATAGCAGCTGGACACCCACAGGCCCTTTTCCCATCCTAATGACTTCACAACTGCAAAGACAAAATTTATTATCTATAGAAGTATACAAAGGTCAAAAATAAAATAGAGCACAATGGTACCTGTGGGAAAAATAAAAGTAGTCCAACTTCCTAAGTTACTGCTGCAGATATTTTTTAAAACTAAGAAAATTTACAGTAGCAAAATGAGCAGACAAAAATTCTAAGATTTGCAACTGGAGACCTCAAGGGAATATTACATCACAAGAAGAAAACAACTCTCTAGACTTCAACCACAATAATCTGTATGGATGTACCTCCCTACTAGATAGAGAGTTCAAAATTGCAATAAAATAACTAGAGCAAAAAAAATGTAGAAAGGCAATCAAAGTGATAAGAATTCAGAAAAGTTTTCAGAGATATGACAATACAATTAAGAACAAATTAATAAAATCAGATATAAGATTAATAAATAGAAAATAGAAATAAAACTCCAGAAAAGAGCAAAGATTCTGTTTTTAAAAATTAAATCAAATTAAGAAATTGAGAGAATGTTATGGGAACAGAATAGACCAAATAGAGAAATAAATCAGTCACTTTAAAAATAGTAATAAAAATTAAAGATTCAGGAGGAAGAAGAGAGATAAGATAAGATGTAAAAAACTTTGAGAAACACTTTAAGATTATCTGATACCAGTAGAAAAGGCAATGTAAGTATGGGTAGACAAGAATTATGGATTTATAGGAAGGGAGAGAGAGGGAGAGAGAGAGAGAGAGAGAGAGAGAGAAAGGGAACACAGAGCTTCTTCAAAGAAATAACTAAGGACAATTTAATAATCTGTGATAGGAATTATATATACAAGTTCGTAAAGCAAAAGGAACACTCAGTTATCTAAATGTAAAAAGACTACATAAAATATATAGTAGTGAAACTACCAAGAGTCAAGACAGAGAATAATGACGGTGTTTAGAGAAAAAAAAAGTAGGTAACTTGTAAAACTCTCAAATTAGGCATTCACCAGACTTCTCAAAATAAATTCTAAAAGCTATCAGAGAAAGGACTGAAATGTTAAAAATACACAAATATCAAAATTTTCAATAAAAGACACAATCTCCTTTAAGACTTTTTATTAGATTGAGGGGCAAATAAAAGCCTTGGGGGAGGGGATACTCAAGGTGTTGGCTAGCACTAGACATATCATAGAATAAATGTTGAAAGAAGGCCTTCTGACTAAATTAAAGTCAACAAAATTCATAAAAAAAAAATGAGCCAGAAATAGATAGAACCCAAACTACAGACAAATAGCAGTAGCAAATACTGATACATCAATCATCACCATAAATGTAAATAGGCTAAATTTAACAATCAAAAAGCACAACACAACCCTAACTTCTGCTGTGTCTAGGAGACCTATCTTGAGCACAAGGGTAAACACAGGCTCAAAATAAAAAGGTTGGAAAACAATATTACAAGCAAATAGTTCAGTAAATAAGGAGGGACTTTAGGTAACAAACACTTCCAGCTAAAAAAAATAAAAAAGGGATTAATCCATCAGGAAGATATAACACTCATTGTTACATTGTAACTAAACAAAGAACCAAAGATGGAAAACAACTATTAACAAACCAGAAGCAAACAAATCAACTGAACAGTGAACATAAATAAACATAAATAAATAAAAATGACACTCACAAAGGGGAGAACATTTTTTCACATTTTATATCCTACAAGGGATTCTCATACAAGTAACTCAATCACAAAAGGGGCAGAAATCTAAACACATACTTCTCCGAAGACATACAAACGACCAACAGGCACAAGAAAAAAATCCCCATCAGCATTTATTGCCAGGGAAACACAAATTCAAAAAACAATGAGATACCATCTCAAATCTGAGAGAATGCCCAATTAAAAAAAAAAAAAAAAGATTAGAAAGAATTGTTGGCAAGGATTTGGAGGAAAAGGAACATTCATATGCTGTTGACAGGAAGATTTGTTACCCCATATAAAAATATATTGCTTTTTGACCCTCCCTGGTGGCACAATAGGTTAGGACACAGTACTGCAAGCTGGTGGCAGCCACTTCAGTGCAAGCTCGATTCCCTGCCCAGGACGTGACCCACATGGGCCGCAGACCTCTCCTGACCAATCTGCTGCTCTCTACAACAGTGTACTCTCTCGATCTGCCTTTCTGCTCCCCGGTCTGCCTCTGGTGAAGCCTCTCACCACGCCTGTACCTCTGGCTTGTACCCCAGTTCTGTATAATTAAAATATATATACATATATATATATGTATATACATATATATTTAAAAAATGGCGTTTCTTAAAATATTAAGAAAACGATCTATGATCCAGCAATTCTATATCTAGTTATTTATTCCAAGAGGAAATAATATTAATTTGAATATGCACTACTTTGTTCATTGTAGCACTATTTATAATAACCAAGTTATGGGAACAATCTAATTGCCCAATGACAGATGAGTGGATATAGATGAGGTCCATGTACATAAGAGAACCCTACTCTTGTGTAAAAAAGATGAAATCTTGTGACAATATGAATGGAACTAGAAAATATTATGCTAAGCAAAGTAAGTCAGAAACATACAAATAAATGATGATTTCAGATATGTGTTGAATATAAATAAAGTTTCGAGCAAGCAAGTACAGAAAAAGTTCACTATCAATTTGGGCAGATGGGTAGAGTCCCGAAGATCTTGCCGGAATTTTTAGGCTTTAATGGCTCTTTAGGAACCAGGGACACTTGGCATACCAGGCAGGGAGGCTGGGCAGGCAAGGAGGCAGGCACAGGCAGAGGAGGCTGGGAGGCAAGCAGACAACTGAGCCTCCCCCCGCCCACCAGCCCCCCGGAATCTTTACCTTATTTCTCTGGGCTCTCTCTGGCATTCTCTCTGGGTGGTTTAATAGTGTTATCTCTTCTGTAGATACACTGCTATCCTCCCAATAATAATGCATATGCCACTGCTTTTATCCCCACCTCTAAACTAAGTATGGGCACTTACGCATGCGCAAATACCCACACTCCAGGTGTCCACAATCAGGCCCAATGCTCCACAACCGTGGTCCCAAGCACCTTCTGCATTAAGATAATCAAGGTTGCAGGCTGAAGGTTGCAAGTGATAGTCATGGAGGCAGTGGCATAAAGAGCCCAATTAACTTATTTAGCTCACACAAAGGAACAGGCAAAAGGAGATCAAAACAATCCTAGAAATCTGAACAAATGTTACCAGTATGATTGTGTGAGGGGTGGACTAAAGAGGGGAGTGAACTCAGTGGGCTATGTTGGAGTATTATGGATGCTCTGGCGGTGTGGAGTAGTAATATACATTGGAATATGTGTGATCTAATACTACTAAATCATATACAGTGCTGTAAACAATGTTACCTTTGAAAAAAAATAGAATTTAAAAAATGAGTAAAAATAAAATGAAAATAATTCAGTATAATAATACACATGCAAGGAAAATAAGTAAAAGATATACAGTATCAAAGTGTTTTGAATGTGGAACAGGCAGACTTATACTAACTGGATACAGGAGTAGAAAAATGTATGGCCTTATTTGTTATCTCTGCTAATACAGAATGTATGGATTCAGTATAACCCTCAATTCCATTCTTAGATATATTTCCAAAAGTAATATATTCACAAATTTATTAAAGACATGTACAAAAACACTTTTTTTTTT
>NW_004567103.1:83421416-83423603 GCF_000260355.1 Condylura cristata
TTGCATTATGTAACAACACTTTATGACAGTTAAATTCCTATAAGCACAGAGAAAATATACCATGTTATATTCACAGGATACATACATGTTTGAGAATACAGTTTGTTTGGTTACCTGAAAAAAATAATGCATTTCATAAACATAATGTTTAGTAGCCATGGAA
The DNA here is from genome assembly GCF_000260355.1 of Condylura cristata. Classification (NCBI taxonomy): domain Eukaryota; kingdom Metazoa; phylum Chordata; class Mammalia; order Eulipotyphla; family Talpidae; genus Condylura; species Condylura cristata. Next base: position 83,421,580 of record NW_004567103.1, read on the forward strand.
GGCAGAACAACAAAAATGTGGAGTTGTGATAGGTTGATTTATATCTTTTTCCAAAAATTCACATATTGAAGCTTAATCTGCAGTACCATATAATGTGACTGTATTTAGAGATAGGAGATTTTAAAGTGGTAATAAAATTCTTGGGGCCCTCCCTGGTGGTGTAGCGGGTTAAAGCATAGTACATCTCTTCACTGCCCCTGCACCTCTGGCCTGTACCCCAGTTCAGTATGCATGAATACATAAATTACATGATGAAACTATGTTTTTCCAGTAATGTTTCACAGTATCACGAATATCCATTGACAAGCACAGCGGACTCTTAAGCCAGTGAAATTGTTTTATATAATACTATAATGGTCAATATAAGCCAGTGTGCTGTTTTTCAAAACCCATAGACCTTGCAACTCTGTGAGTGACTCCTAATGTGAACTATGGATTTTTGGGTGATAATGATGTATCAGTGTAGGTTCATCATTTGTAACAAATATGCCATTTTGATGTTAAATGCCAACACGGGAGGGGTGTTGGGGGGGAGGCTATGCATAAGTAAGTACAGGGGTTTTGAGGAAATTCTCTAGATTGTACTTTTGATATGAACCTAAAACTGCTTTTAAAAATAACTACATTTAAATTACAAAAATATTGCTTCCTTTCAATTTGGTGAAATCAATGTTAAATGGGAAAATAATATGATTAAAGAAAAAACCATGAAACATCCCTGCTTATCATTTTGCTAATTATGAATAGGCCATATTGATCACACTTGTCTTCTTCATAGATTTTATCTGAGCATTATATAAAACAATATATAAACAGGGGAAAATAGAATACATTTTAAAATTTACAAATAATGATTGTTGATGTAACTTTTCAAATACAAAAATACCGTTCTTGTCAAAGGAGTATATATAAATAATGTATATTATCCATTTATATGCTATATCTTGGCATATAGCCAATATTATCCACTTATATGGATATATATATTAACAATATATAGCATATAATACAAAATAACAACATATAGTACATAATACAATAAAAGTAATATTGCATTTATTGAATTTTAATTTACATAGTGTTTTTTATAATATCATAAATGAGGTAAAATAAATTATTCTATTGAAATATTTAACAATATACAATTAACTTATTATATGATATAAATTTACATTATAATGAGTATCACAACTATACATGCCATAATACTTAAGAAACATTTATTAGCCGTGTGATAAAGCAAACAGTACAATAAAATTATAGATAACACTTCAAAAACTCAAGTGATAAATTCTAAAACTGAAATACATCCAAAGTACTAAGTAAACTTTAAGGGAACTTTAAGAAAAAAGGAATGCTTTTCAGCAGAGATGGCATTTACATGGTCTCTTGAGGAAATGCTAGGAATCTCATTGTGGAAAAAGCTGACTCAAATTTTTCTGGTAAACAGACCATTGTTGGAACAATCACAAAAATATGTAGGAACATGCTTTCAAAATATTGAATAATTGTGCATATCAAGAATTTCTTACACTATAAATAATATTAGAAATGGAACCATTTCCAACAGTATGCAAAGAAATTATCAAACTTAGAAAGGTATGCAGCAAACTATCAAAAGGGACCTAAGTGGCCTATTCATGACAATATATGGATCTATTGTTTGTTTTTAAGATTAGAACTAACATGATCATATATGGTTTTCTGATCAACACTTAGGTAATAATAGTGGAGTTGCAATCTTCTGGAAAGTTTAAGATAGGGATCTGAATAAGTCATCAAAATAGACCAAAAATGAGATTTAGAAAATTCTATGACAATAATGATTTTAGATGTGAGTTGGATTTATGTTGCTGATATCATCTGAATATGGAGAAGTAAAGAGAAGATGGGTGCCGAATGATCATTATCAAGGAACCCCTTTCTCCTTGCAGAGAGGACTGTGAAGATATGTAACTAATGAGGACCCACACAATACTGAAAACATTAGGCTCCTTTTAAATAATTGCTAAAAGTTTGAGGCA
>NW_004567103.1:83423703-83434893 GCF_000260355.1 Condylura cristata
TCTGAATATCAAGAATGACCATGGTATTGACCTTCCCATAAAGTAACAGAAAATATAGGAGTGAATTGTAGGAGAGTGTACTTAATGAAGGAATATGCTGAAAATTAAGAGTAATATATAGAGTGACAAAGCTGAACTAGTAAGAGAGCTTGGCAGATATATAGAAGAGAAAACCCAGGGTGGCATCTAGAAAGGTTGCATTTTCAAGGGGTTAAAAACTGTAAATTGACTTAAAGGCAATGATCAGAACATGAGAATTATATCTATGACTGAATGTTGAACTCAGGTAAGATATACCCAGCTGGCATTATAAAGTATCAGAGGGAACTACTAAAAAAGGAAATTCAGAAGTGAGCTAGTGTAGGTAATTAGATGATATTTATGAGCTTAGGTCAAAATGAGAAGACAGTGGAGAAGTTCTATAGAGTCACAATATCATTGTAATATGAAAAAGGGAGCTGTCCAGGAACAAAGTCGTTCTGTACTCCTGTGGGTTTTCTAGACTGACAAATAATTTAACAAGTGCAGACAGATTGATAAGAGACAAAGCTCCCCCCCAAATTGATAATAAATATATACATCCATCCTGTACATGGGAGAGACTCAATGAGTTTGAATAAGTGTAGATGTTGCTTGCATACCCTCTTAAATAATCTCAGCTAAGACAAAGGGTATCGTGGGCAGAGAAAAGTAAGTTCTGTTAATGAGGATATTACCAGGACAGTCACAATAAGCAAAGGCATGACTGCTAAGTAGATTTACTTCGGCCTTCTCCATGGAAGAAGAGTTAAGGAAATTAGTTCTGCCTGGTTCACTGAGGGAACTGCCATTGTAGAGACATTCTTTTGTACATGTAAATGCCTCTTTCAGATAATTTCCATCCAACCTTCACAGGACCCTTCAATGAAATTACCTTTTGCTTAAAGGTTGTATTTTGGGAAGCACTTTGTTCTCCTACAGGTATAATTCTTAATCCCCCAAACATATATATAATCCTTAATCATAAAATTATATCCTAGCTTTAGACTGTTATTTCCCAACAAATGGAGTTGTGGTATTAGAACTAATTTCTCACATAACTTTTATCTATTTTCTTTTAATCGTAACCTGTTTATAGTAGCTAGAATTTCATACACTGTGCTGTTTGTTTTATTGTGCTGTGTAGTGGCTAAAGTCTGTGTATGTGCTTGTGTGCCCCCACTGGTTTGTTTTTAGAAAAGCTAAATGCAATGTACATTGCTTTAATTATTTTAAATACCTCCAGATACAGTTTATTGCATTCATTGCTAATGAGGGAATGTTAGACGGAGGCAATAATCAAATGAATATTTAATACTTTTTAATTCTGTAGTCTTTGAATACCTATCACTTTGCTATTTTCACAACTCAGCAGTTCCTGCCCAGTTAAGCTTTCCTTTGCCTAAATTCCAAGCTGCCTGGAGAATGAGAAAGCATAAAAAGACAGATTGTAGGTTCAGTTCATAAACTGATAATCACCTGCAGCATCCCATAATTTCCCTAAATGCAGGGGAAAGATATTTCTTAAGTCATGTAATTATGGTTTATGTGATATCCTTCACATTTCTATTTTTGTGGATCGCGATTCCCAACAGCCTGCCATTTGTTCCTAAAATTGAAATGTAAATCTAATTGGAGGCTAATGTGGGATTATCACTGTTGCCATGTTAGCTATTTAAATGTATGTATTGCATGTATAAAGAGCTATTTTGAATTTGAGCTTCTTGTATGACTTACTGTCAATGCAGAGGTAGTCTTAAGAGTAGAGCAAGAAATAGATCAAATATGCACTTTACTTTGGAGTCTCAAAATATTGATTGTGACAACGAGTTATTATATACAATTCCATATTTGATATCAGAGAGGTTTAAAGGTACTTTTAGTAGAGTACAGTATATAAACTATACAATATAATACTATCAGCTTGCTACATGTGTTATTCTCCAGAATGAAAATTTTCTTATAGTGAATTCAAGGCTCAAGTTAAGGAACAGCATAGTTACTGACCTTAAGATAAACTCACTGCTTGACAGCAGATATTAATCGACCCCTTCCTTTGTTAAACTCAATTGGTTTAATGGCTTGTTGTTTTGTTAGCTTGAAGTTCTGGTCTGATATTTTGACTCCTAGTTCAATCTTGAATTTTATTTTTGGAGAAAGAAGAAGAAAATTCTATCCTTTCTAAGTCAAACAGGTTGGAAAGGAGTATCAAAGATCCTATTTATAAGTTCCCTGACAAAATAATTCTATGAAGTTCAAACTTTTCATACAGTACATTCATTTCATATCAAGATTGCTAATTGTATCAGTTTTTCCACATAATTCCTTCTATTTTTTTCTACTTTCAAGCATTTCTTAAATTCGTTATCTCTATTTGCACAATACCACTTCTTTGAAATAGGTATTGAGAAGAAAATTATATTGGAGGCCTCCCTGGTGGTGCAGGGATTAAATAAAGTGCTATCAAGCTATCATCAGAAATGCAGCCTGATTTAGACACCCAGCCAGGGAGCTAATACAGCGTGGTCCCTATTCCCCACGCTGTCTCTGGTGAATCCTTTCACCCTCCACACTTCTGGCCTAGACCCAGGTTTTGTATGTATAAATAAATAAATATATCTTTAAAAAGAAAAGTGTCTCCTTTGAACATAAAGAGAAACTAAAGACCAATGAGGCAGTCTGTGAGACAAAGTCCAACATTACTTAATCATACAAGCTCTCTGAGGTCACGTTGGTGACCTGCATGTGTCCAGCATATAGTGCCTAAGACATGTGTTATTCTTACATAAATGTAAGATGACTGTGTGAGTAAGGCCTGAGATTGAGTCCACCTCATCCTTCCCTAATGCAATTCACAGCTTTTCATCTGTGCTACCTCACAGTGAGATTCATCCCTTAACTTTTTAGAGTCCTTCATTTTAAAACTTTTATCATACTATAATCCTATTACAGATTTGATCACAGATCCTGACAATGGAAGATATAAAAGAACTTCCTAGATGATAACTGCTTATAATCATGATCTTTTCTTTCTAGATTTAAAAGCTGACTCAGTTACAACCAGTGTCAATGTAATTAATATTTAACATTTTTGCTGTGCTCAAAATTTTCAAAGCACTTTAAAGTTATTTAGTGAATGAGCCAACATTCCCAAGAATAATGGCATTATTATTATCTGCAGGTTCATAGAGGAGGTTCTGCTTAAGTGAGGAAATTTGCCTAAGGCAGTTGACACATTTGTAAGGAAATTTGTCCAACTCTGTGACTAGAGAAGAGCAGTTATGATAACAGACAGGGTGCTTTGCTGAAAGTTGAGGACTGTGACTATAAAGCCTCCAGTTTTTGTGCTCTAACTGAGGTACACTGCTCATCACTTATATTTTCTCTCATCCTTATTCATGTCTTCACTTAAAAATATTTTCTTTGGGGCCCCCCTGGTGGTGCAATGGGTTAGGATGCAGTACTGCAAGCTAGTGCAGCTGCCTCAATGCAAGTTTGATCCCCCACCCCGAGGTAATACACATGGCACAGCAGACCTCTCCTGACCTAACTCCAGCTCCCCTAAGCTCCTCTTAAAAAAATATATATATATTCCCTTTGGATTCTCTACTTAAATGAGGGCAAATATCTACTTCAGTTCTCATGTTTGGAAAGCAAGATATTAGGAGAGAAATAAGAATAGTTGAAGGACTGCCTTCCACCAGGATTGCTTTTATATTCGTTCTCTGACTGCTATTTAGTGAGCTAGGAAGTCATTTGTCTCATTTGACAAATGGGACATCCAAGACTGAGAGGGACGAGGGGCCTGCCAAGATGTGGTTGGCTCAGAATTTCTGCTCTCTTCTCTGCACTGAGTCAGATCTTGGATCATGGACTTGTATTCTCACATCTCTCTCTCAAGGTCAGTCTTCTCATGACCTTGTTTGTGTCATTTCAACAAGGAAAAAATTCACTTGCTTTTTGATTAATAGCAACTCTATAAATATTTGTTAAAATTATATTATGGGGCCCTCCATGGTGGCACAACAGGTTAAAGCACAGCACTATGAAGCTATAGCAGTCACTGAAACACAAGTTCAATCCTAGCCAGGGAGCTAACTCACATGGCGTGGCAGACCTCTCCTGATCCACCTGCTGCTCCCCTTAGCCATGTACTTCAGTACATCTCCCTGTTCTGTTCCCCACTCTGTCTCTAGTGAGTCCTTTCACCTCCCACACCTCTGGCCTGTACCTCAGTTCTATATGCATAAATAAATAAATTTTAATAACATAAAATTTTACTATGTACTCAATTCTATAGTACTAAGGATGACATGGTGACCCAGATAGACCCAGTTCTGACCTTGACTCAAGTCTAATAATTGCTTTATTCTGGGTGTCATGGTGGTGGGGTTGATGTGGTAATATACTACTGAACAGATGTGATTCTATGCTTCTGAATCACTGACAGTATTGCAAACCAATATTATTTCTATGATTTTTAAAATATAATAGTTTATCTTTACATCAGTTTGTGCCTTTTTCCATCTCAGTTGTAATCCATGAGCTTCCATAGACAAATCACACATGTGCCATCATCATAGTTCAGTGCACTCCCCCCCCCACCCCCATTCTGATCCCATTCCCCACTCCACCCTTGTAAAATGTCTCTGGTATATAGTTGTTCATTATTATTATTTTTCCCCCAGTCCTTTATGCTCCTGCTAACTTCTATGATTTTTTTAAAGAGAATTTATAAAAATTAAAAAAATGCATTCTTAAGGCATATGCATGAGAATACCTTTTCTAATTTGTAGGAAATTCAGAAAATAATCCCTTTGGAATTCCAAATTTAACAGTATATTTTCTTGTCAAACATACTTGCTAATTGGGCCTGATACATGCAATACTAATTTTTATTGAGGTACTGATATAAGAGCTTAAAGATCAATTTTGTAAAAAAAGGCCATTGTGTCACAATTTTAAGAAAACAGTTTCTTTTTATTATATATAATGTAGTTTTAATTCACATTCATAATGGTGCTACATAGACACTGTGCATATAGGACCATGATATTTTTCAGTGAATGCTTTAGTTTAAATGCTTTCCAGATTTCTGTAATTAAGACATATATTTCTATCTATCTATCTATCTATCTATCTATCTATCTATCTATCTATCTATCTATCTATCTATCTATCTATCTATCTATCTACCTACCTACCTTACCTACCTATCTACTTACCTCATTGAAACATTACTTGAACAGCATCTATGCAAAATGTACTTACAAGGCAAATGATTTATATGTAGTATAGAAGATAACATAGAGGGCAATGAATTCCAGTGATCCACTGTCCAACAAGTTATTTCATATCCAGTGACCCGATTTTTCCTTCTATTAAGGAAATGTGCTGTACTCACCTTATAGCACAAATTAGAACCTGGATCACTACCTGACACATAGTAAGCACTCAACAAGTAATGTAATCAATAAAGAATTCACAATAATGGAATTGCAGAATTTCAGTAATGGAACTGTAATGGCAGAATATTAAAATGAAAACAGGAGAGATTTTAATATAAAATAGCAGCACAGTGCAGAAGCACTGAATGTCCTTAAGTTTTTTTTTTTTTTTATGGCATACCACATCTTTTATTGAATCACATTTTAATTGGATGTGGTTTCTATATTCAGTTATTCTGTATGGTCTTATAAAAAATCTCTCCAAGGAGTTGTCTTTAAAGATGCATTTCTTTGGGATAAGAGTGCCAAAATGTATCTATATTGTTATATAAAACAGATACTAAAAGTATTTATTTTTCAGAATAAGGTGGTAAAAATGCATTTATTTAATTAATCCCATTTTATCAAGTACTGGATTTAACAAGCTTCAGCAGTGAAGTTAATCACATGAAATAGCACAATAATGTAAATGAAAATAGTAAGTTTATGGTAATTCTAAAAATGTGATCCAACAATTATATTCCTTAAAATTGAAAATTTTTATTCACAGAAAAGCCTTCACACTGTACTTATGGAGGGTTTAGTCATGATTATCAAGTATTACAAGCAACCGAGATGTCCTGCTTAGGTAAGTGGACAAATTGTGGTCATCTGGGCAATAAAATATTACTTAGTGCTTAGAGGAATGAGTTTTCAAGCCATGAAAAGACAGAAAAGAAGTCTAAATTCATGATGTAACAGATACAGGTTTCATGGACTCTACCCCCACTCCAGATACTGGAAATACAAATCCCATCAATACCTATGAGAAGTACGCTGGGACATGAGGGTGGAGATGAGCAGCCAGGTTAGTATAAAACCAGACTTGTGGGCTCTGGGGGGTCTCTTGGCCTGGTGGATTGCATCTGGTCACTTGGCTCTATCAGTTTTCAGTGTGCTATTGGAATCCAAATTAGCAGAACTGGTAAGACATTCTAGTTAACATTTCTTTCTTTCTTTCTCTCCCTGGGTTGTTCCTTTACCTTTCCCCTTGTAAATAAACCCATTACCAAGTCTTTTTGTGTGTGTCCACCATACATATGCACATAATTGTTTAATGACTTATAGGTATGAAGAAAGAGTAAATACTAGTAATGTGATCAGAGATATACTGATATGCTAGACAATGGAAATAGAAAGAGATATAAGAGAAAGGTTTACCTTAAGTTCATGGGTGAGCACCCACAGACAGGGAACCCAGTTCACACGGGGGTGCCCTGTAACAATATTCCTGATTCATATTACCAATTCTTTTACTAGTAAAATAAAATAAACTGAAAAGACTACATACATATTGATTGATTCCAACTATCTGAGTCCAGAAAAATCTAACAATACATTCCTGTGATGACTGATGATGAGGGAAGAAGTTTTACTCATTAAAACTATTTTAGATGATACTATAATGGTAATTGTACACCATAAAGTATTTTGAATAAGCCCATAGAAGGCAACATGAGAATCTGAAACTATGGACTTTGGGAGAAAATGATGTATCAAACAAAATAGGTGCATCAGTCCTTACAAATGTACATCCTGTTCATGATGTTGATAGTGGCTGATGCTGTTATTATATGGGGCAGGACTTCTATGGCTAACATCTCCCTCTCACTCTTTGTTTAAACCTTAAACTGTTATAAAATTATTAAATATTTTTTAAAATGCATAATGTGAGAGTAACAAAGCTTCAGTGTTTCACTTATGTGATTGATCTCGATACTCAATTCTTCAGACCAGCTGATAACTTATATTCCTCCTTCCAGATTCATAAAAGTTAAGCAAGTATATATGGATCATATATCAGAATTCAAAAGTATGCCATGTATGTGTAAATGCATATACAAAACGTATATGCATTTATGTGTATATATATACATATATACATGGTTTAATAAATTCACTTAGTAATTTTAAAATAAATTCACATGTGCACATAATTGTTTAATGACTTATAGATATGAAGAAAGAGTGAATACTAGTAATATGATCAGAGATATACTGATATGCTAGACAATGGAAATAGAAAGAGATATAAGAGAAAGGTTTACCTTCAGAAAACTGGATATCCAGTTGTAGAAACAACATGAATGTGAAACAACTGTAAAGTGAAAACTTTGTAGCCAACAGTTTGTAGCCAGCAGTTACAGGAATCTCAGGTTCCCTAAAGCCTATTTTAGAAAAGTTGGTGAAGATGGTGTTTATGTGATTAAAAAGGATGCATTTTAGCAATCCTTTCCTCTGCCTAGATATTCACCTCTTCTACAGAGTGATATAATCCCATTTCAATCTTGTTTTCCATACAACTTGCCATTCTATTATCATATTACTTAGAGTGTATCGGTCGCTTTGTTCATACTGCGTGTGTCTCATTTGTAAATGACATTGTCAAGGCTATTATTGCAGCTGTTTGCAGAATGTCGGAAAGCTGTCAAACCCGGCAGAGTCAAACTGTTTGCAGCAAACAGCAAATGAAACCTACTCATAAATGATTAAAGGCACTTCATAAGTGATCCTTACCAAGGAAATGGAAATCTTGTCAGCCCAAGTCATCATCTGTTTTCTGCACCTGGGATCAAGCCAAAGACAGTCGCTGTTAATAAACAACTAGGGGATGCCTGCTTGTCTCTCAAAGGAAAAGGAAGATTTGGAAGAAGAAACTTTCCATTCAAATGCAGTGTTGTCACAGCAAGTTGGAGTTGCGTCTTTGTTTTAAGAATCAACACATACACTCTATTTTATTTATTTTTTGTGACATCCTTAGAGAAAATATGAATAATTTGAAGAACACAAGAATAAGGGAATATCAAAACAGACAAGAAAAACATGTACCCAAGTAGCATTCATGTAGAGGTAGCTCGTGTATATTTTTTCTTTATTGATGGTGTAGACAAATTTACAAAAGAAACTATATGTATTTAGTGAATTCTGTCCTCAATATGATCATTGAGAGTAAACTGTCATTGATAATGGAATTCCACTTTTCTGGTTTTCCTGTTTGAAGGCACAGAATCAAATCCTCAGAAGCTAATTTTCGTGATCATATCTAGTTTAATAAAATTGATAAGGCATTTGGTGATAAAGTGATGACTCCACCCCCCCATACAAGAGTTTGATATGAACTTAGCTATTCATAGACAAAACAATACTTATGATTTACTTTTCTGTACTAAAACAAGACTCAAAATAATCCACTTTCCTTTTCTGTACTAAAACAATACTTATAATTTACTAAGTGTTTTGTGACGGGCCTTATTTTTTAATTAAGTTTATTTATTTATTTTTAATTGAGTTAAATATTTGGATACCCCCCTCAGGTTTTATCGCTAACATAGTCCATTGTACTTGCACTAGCATAGTCCATTGTCCTTCCTTATCTCTCTTTTCTTACCCCTCCTAAAATCACAACCTTAGTACTTCACTCTTGCAATCAGTTAGCCAAGGTTAGTTTTCCAGATTGTCCTTATCTGACTCTTAATTCAGTTACTTTATATTCCACACATCAGAGACACCATTCAACATTTATGTTTTCCTTCTGACTTATTGCACTTAGCATTATCCCTTCCAAGCCCACCGATGTTTCCACAAATGGTATGGGCTTATCATTTTATATTGCTGAATAACATTCCATTTTCTTACCCCTCTTAGAACCACAAACTCGGTGCTTCAGTTCTGTAGCCAGGTAGCAAGGGCTAATGGTTAAGCTTGTCTTCATCTGATTCTTAGTTTAGTTGCTTTATGATCCACATATTAGAGACACCATCCAGCATTTATCTTTTTCCATTGTGCTTCCTTCTCTCCACATCCTCTCCCACACTTGTTTCCAGTCTTTTCCAGATGGACCATTGTCACAGGTGTGACATGATATCTAATCATGCACTTATACTTGGTAGGTTTTATTGTATATAAATTAGGCCCCCAAACTGTCTATTTTTAAAAGCACATGTGATTTGGATTTGCCTTCTTTATCTCTGTGTAAACACATCTTCTAAGTGTTTCTTTTTTCATTTTGTCTGTGCATAGCTAAACTGATATCAAACTTTTATTGGTGGGGAAGGATCATCACTATCAACAAATGCCTCATTAATTTTATTAAACTAGATTGATCATGGGCAACTAGCTTCTGAGGATTTGATATCTCAAATCCTCAACTAGATGATGATTTGCATGTCTTTAATAACAAGTGATAGTGAACATTTTTTTTTCATGGGCCTGCTGGCCACTTGAATGTACCCTTTGTAGAACTGCCTGTTTAGTTCATCTGCTCATCTTTTGATTGGGATATTTGTTTTGTTTTTGTGTTTTCCCTCTAGGAATCCAGAGACCGGGGGCACAAGTGTACAGGACAAACCAAAGAGGGGACTGCAAGGTAGAGCGTGTAGTGAGACTTTATTAAATACAGTCTACTTATGTATGCTTTCAGAACAAAAGGCAAATCTGTTCTCCCAAAGTTCTCACACAAAGTGTCCTTCAGTATATTAGTAACTTTTTTTTTTTAATTTGAGATAATAGAAATGTTATGTGCTATTATATTGATAAGGGCCACCAGCAGCAGAGCATTCTGCCTAGGGCCTAGGGCCACTTTCCATCCTTATGGTTCCAGCATTCTCAGCTCACAGTTAACCATTTGGCAACTTCTTTCAGGTCACATACAAAGCAACAGTTTTTGAGAGTTTGATGACTTATTTATGTATCTCTGACATCAGTTCTTTGTCAGATATATGGTGTGCATATATTTTCTCATATTCAGTAGTGTGTCTTTTCATTTTAGTTCAATTTCTTTCACTGTACAGAAGCTTTTGAGTGTGATGGAGTGCCAGTTGTTGATGTTCTCTTTGCTGTTGGGGATGGGTACCTAAAAGCATCACTGAATTTCATGTCATCACATATAGTGCTGTTTTCTTCTATGTATTGTATGGTTTTAGGCTTTACATCCAAGTATTTTAGCAATTTTGAGCTGATTTTGAGTATGGTGTGAGGTATGAGATTCTGGTCTAGTTTCATTTATTTATTTATTTTTGCAGGCAGTTGTACAGTTTTCCCAACACCATTTGTTGAAGTTTTTGTTCCTTTGTCACAGATTAATGGCCCATACACACACACACACACACACACACACACACACATATGCCATATATAATACTCCAATCTCCTTTACACAAAATCCTATCACCCTACACCATGGTCCCTGTCAGTAGCTTATCTGTTTCTCTTGCTATAGATTTGCATTTTCTAGAGTCATGCATAAATTGATTTTACGTCTGATTCTTTCACTCAGCATGTCTTTGTGATTCATGTTGTGAATATATTGCTGCATGTTTCAGTAGTTTTAATATATTCTAAACATTAATGTTCATTGTTTTTTACCTTATCATTGTTTGTCAAAAACTAGAAATCCAGCAATTCTGAGAGGCTTATAAGGAATGATTAATCAATTTTGAAAGGGAAATGCTAGGTCATTTGCAGGGTGTGCTGTACACATCTAATTAGATTCTCTTGAAAACCCTTCAAGGTAGAATTTTATTAATGAAACTCATCAGCTATTAAGTAAAATTATTCAGAATCTCAACAGCTACTCAGTACATAGGAAGTAGAAGGGAACTTTTATACTTTCATGAAAAACTAAGCAGTGACTACAGCACAATGTTCAGGCTATGTGAGTGTAGAAAGAAGAACTTTTTTTTTTAAA
>NW_004567103.1:83435373-83438028 GCF_000260355.1 Condylura cristata
CGCTGCTCCCCTCAGCAGTGTACTTCGTTGATCTGCCTGTTCTGCTCCCCGCTCTGTCTCTGGTGAAGTCTCTCACTGCCCCTGAGTCTCTGGCCTGTACCCCAGTTCTGTATGTACAAATAAATAAATCTTAAAAAAAAAAAATTGTCTTCTAACACAAAGGAATAAAACAGGTTTTAATCATAAATTTCATAAATTCTGTGCTTCATTCCACTGTAACATAATTGACTGACATATTTCAATCAAATTTTACCTTGGTCATTATCCGTTCCCTTAACACATAAAAAGATTACTCTTGTAACAGGTCAGTCTTGTGAATGGCATGACTGGTTTTTAAGAGAACAATCTAGCTTTGTTTTATAAAGAGCAGTCTTCCACTTTCTGTAGTATTAATAGGAGGCCAGTAACCTGGAAGTCGATGAGGTCATGTCAGAGTATTTCCCATAAGGCATGGTTCTGAGGCTTCTCTTCCTGACTTTTCAGATAGACAATATTTTAGGGAGCATATTTGCAGTAATATTTGCTGTTCAAGAAATTCAGGGGCACCCAAAAAAGAATATGTCATTTGATTTATGCTATTATTCATATAAGTGAGATCTATATTGTTCACGGAGGAAACAATTGATTAAAATAGATCAAATGACTAAGTATGCTTTATGTACTGTAATTACAAATTAAGTCCAAGTGTTATAAAGAACTTTGAATTTATGTGGAACAATCTCTCCATTTTCTGTTTCAATCCCATCCATAAAATCATTGCAGGTGATCACCCAGTCTATATGTAAATATTTGCAATAAAATAAGTTCACCATTTCTGAAAAATCCAATCTATGCTGAGGACACTATTAGGTATTTCCCTTAAACTAAGGTACATCTTACCTATGAATTTGTAATGTGTGCCATTTACAAAGGATTTATTTTGATCTAAGCCCTGTAATAGACATACAAATATTCACTGAGCCTTCCAACAATTATAAGGTAGTGTTATTCCATTTTATGGAGATAGAAATTGAGCACCAAGAGACAAGCAATTTGCCCAAAATCAAGTTTACCCCTTTTAAATGTGAAAATTGGAATTCAAACCCAGAACTGTATGACTCCAAACTACTCATACCCTTCTTTTAAAATATTTCTTCTTGAGCATTTAACATTGAGCTCAGCTTCTTCTGAGGGTGGTGTGCTACATTTGAACTACTAGTAAGGGATGAGCCTTCATGACTGACTTATGACATCAGGAGACTTAACTCCTCAATCATGTTGATAAAATACTTGCTATCAAACATATGGACTGTGTACTAGAGTTTGCAATGGGACTTGATTGTGGGTCAATTATAATTTGCTTTTGGTTGTAATTCTTCAACCATCTGTTAATTATGGTGTTTGCAGGAAAGAGAATCTAGTCTTAAGTTTAAGCAAAAAAAAAAAAAAAAAAAAAAAGTACTGGAGGCACTTTAGAATCTTCAGCTATGTAAGGGGTTAAGCTCTGAACACCCTGTAGTCATGAATGACAATGAGTTACCACCATAGTGTACTATCAAGGGCACTTTCTGTGCTACCACCTGGCAACGTTTTTTAACTTTGAAGATGTGGGCACTTCACAATAAACACTTTTACTATTGTCTTCCCAAGCCATTCACTTTCACACACACACACAAATGAAAAGTGAGTTCCGTGGAATTCATACTTGCCCATATTTCCTCTTTGCTAATGTATTCTAATATAGGTATAGAAAAGTACTGCAGTCTGAGACCTCATGGACAAGACTTTGGTGAAAGTAAAAGAAAGACTTGGGGAGAAAATACTGGGAAAGTCTCCAAACATGTGAAGATGATGCATGGTAACCTACCTTAGAAGAGGTATAGCGTATTGAGACACAGATTCTGTGATCAGGAGACTAAAACTCAATCATGTATTTGCAAAAGCAAGTGATAATTAGTGTTTCTATTTTTTTTTTTTAAGATTTATTTATTTATTCATACAGAACTGGGGTACAGGCCAGAGATGCGGAGGGTGAGAGGATTCACCAGAGACAGAGTGGGGAGCAGAACAGGCAGATGGACGAAGTACACTGCTGAGGGGAGCAGCGGGCGGGTCAGGAGAGGTATGCCACGCCATGTGGTCACCTCTGGGGCAGATGAGGATCGAACTCATGCGGAAGTGGCTTAAGTTTCTTAGTGCTGTGCTCTAACCCGCTGTGTCACCAGGGAGGGCCCAGTGTTTCTATTTTTATTATGTGATTTTACCTTGATATCTAAGTGGATTGTTGTTGGCAATGATTTATTTATGAGAAAGTTTGGGTATGACAACTGGATCTGTAAATTTTTTCTCTACTTTTTCAGATGAAATAGAGATGGCTTACTCTACTAAATGATTTATTTTTTTAATTTTCTCTGGCTATTTCTTTGATCAATTTTTCCCATTTTTCTGTCATTCTTAGGAAATGTCATAGCTTATGTCATTTCTCACATATATCATCTGGGAAAATAATCTAAGTGCAGGGGAGGATAAATTATATAGTACCTAAGTTTATGCTATTTACTTTTGTTTTTAAATTTTCTTAATTCATATCTCACAGTGAAATATTTTTTTTCTTTATTTTATCTAAGTGCATAAGTAGGAGAGACTGTTATTTAATCTCATTAAAAACCATAGGCC
>NW_004567103.1:83438563-83448173 GCF_000260355.1 Condylura cristata
AAAAAAAAAAAAAAAAACATGAACTATGGAAACCCAACTTAATACTAACTTTTCATATAGCCATTTCTGATCAACTTAACTGTACATGGTAATTCTAATTACTTTGAATTTTTCCTTTAAGACTTAATGGAAATTAAGACTTAAAGGGAATTAATTTTAGCAACAATTAGTTTTCATATGTTAAAATACATATATTTAAAAGTATAGGTTAAATATGTATCTTTATACTTTGTTTTTACTAAGTGATTTCTTATTGAGATAAAACTTTGGTTTACAATACTGTATATTTAAGGGTTTCAATACTGTATATTTAGATTTATACCTCTTCATATTAATATTACCACTCTATTGGGACCACTGATTATCAATAAAACCCCACCATAGTGCACTGGGACCTCCCCTCATTGGTATCTCAACACTATACCCTACTGTCTCACTCCCTAGATACTAAGATTTTGTTGTTGTTGCTGTTAAAGAATAATGTTTATATTTATTCACTTATTCATTCATTCATTTTCCAAATATTTATTTTTGCAGACAGAACTGGGGTATAGGCCAGGGGCAGTGAGAGGATTCACCTAGACAGAGTGGGGAGCAGAACAGGCAAATCTACTGAAGTACACTGCTGAGGGGAGCAGTGGCTGAGACAAGAGAGGTCTGCTTTGCCATGTGGGTCACCTCCCTGGCTGGGGATTGAACTCATGTTGCAGTGGCTGTGGATCACCTCATACTGCTGCAGTTTAACCTGTTGCACCACCAGGGAAGGCCTTAGGCCCGCATACTATTATTATTTTTAAAGATTTGCCTGCCTATTTGTGCTTACAGAACTGGGGTACAGGCCAGAGGTGCAGGGGTAGTGAGAGGATTCACCAGAGACAGAGTGGGGAGTACAACAGGCAAGTTGACAAAGTACACTGCTGAGGGGAGCAGTGGGCTGGTGAGAAGAGGTTTGTCAAGCCATGTGGGTCAGCTATCTGGCCAAGGATAGAGCTCCTGCTGCAGTGGCATCGAAGAGCTTCATAATGTGGTGCTTTTACCCATTGCGCCACAAGGGAGAGCCTAGACACTCAGATTTTAAGGTTTTGTTTTTGTTTTTGTTTTTTTTCTCTTTTCCTTTGCTTCCTTTCTTTGAATTCCACGTAGGTACCTGTCTTTCTCTTTGTGATTTGTTTTAACATAATCCCTTCATAGTCCATTCATATTAGTGCAAATGGCAAGATTTCCTCTATCTTTTATAACTGAATAATATTCATACACACACACACGTGTGTGTGTACTGCTTGTGTGTTTTATATATGTACACACACACACATATAACATATCATCTTAATCCAAGTATCTGTTTGGGGGCATGAGGTTGAGTCCATAAACAGGTTGTTGGAAAAAGTGCTGCAATGAAAATAAGGAGTGATTTGAGAAACATCACTTTTTCTAGGTGGTGTCTAATCTAAAGTCTTCAATACCCTCCTTTCAGGATTTCTCAGGTTTCTATCTGGTTCTCCCTTCTCAAATTTATTTTAAATCATTTGCTGTGCTTGTGTTGACTATGACCAAATTTATCCTCTCTATTCATAACTGTATTTGAGTAAAACATCTTTCACGTCCTCTAGGCAGCAAACTGTTTATACCTTTGATTTAAATTCTTAGGTGACAAAAATATATGATCCTCCATGGACCTCTACTACCTGTTCTCATTAAATGTGCTTGCATTGCCATATTGAATACATAAATACATAAGTATATACTTTTTATTTTGATGGTGGTGGTAGAGTAATAGATAAAAAGTCCTTCCTTCCCCCTTCCTTCCTTCCCTCCCTCCACCCCTTCCTCCCTTCCTTCCTTCCTCCCTCACTCCCTCCCTCCGTCCCTCCCTCCTTTCCTCCTTCCCTCTCTTCTTTTTCAGGAGATAACTGATGCAGTGAAAAGAGCTTAGTGTTAGATTGTTTATTAGAGATCGAGATCAGCTACTTTGCTCATCTGAAACCTGGGTTGCCTGTTCCTACTTAAAATTCAGTTTCTGAATGTAAAATAATGCTTGTTTTACATTTGTCTTGCCAAAATCAAAGGAGGGACAGAAAAGTTAGGTCTATTACAAGAATCAAACTTGTTTTTGTCTAATCTTGGAGGTATTGGGAATCTCACAACTGTCACAGGTGCCTAGTTAGAGATGTGGATATCTGGTAAGGAGTTCTAACATGTATCTATCCTTTACTTGGTCATTTTCTTTCCCATTCCCCCTTCTTATCTGGGGCTTTTGCTTAGTTTGAAAGTACAACAGTGTTTTTAATTAGTAACCACTCACAGCTACAACATATCAAAACACCTAGAGAGAAAGGAATGTAATTCTCACAAGTATTAATTACATTTCAAACTGCAACTCTAGCTAGCTGAAAACCAAACTAAACCAAAATATAACACTTTTCTCCCCTCCAAAATGTTTCTCAACTAAGAATGAAAATGGGAAGAAGCAAGGGTGGTAAGCTTGCAGCAGGCATATGTAAAAGTGAATCATGATACATACATATGTCAGGCCAGGGAAATAATCAGAAAGCCTGCCCAACACTGAAATAAGTTCCCAGGGACCTCTCTGGTGGCTGAGGGGTTAAATCTCAACGCTATCACTTCTAGGGCCTGTGTTCCATTCCCAGCCAGGGAGCTGACCCACATGGCACAGCAGACCTTACCTGTCTCCCTTGCTGCTCCCCTCAGCAGTGTGTTTCAGTAGATCCACCTATTCTGCTCCCCATTCTGTCTCTGATGACTCTTCTCATGCCCACACACCTTTGTTCTGTACCTCAGTTCTTCTACACAAAAATAAAGAAACACAATCTTTTTAAAAAGCCCTTAAAATGTAAGTTCTCAGAAGGGATGGCTGCCCTTTCAATTTAAAAATAATTGAAAAATGCATGTAAATGTATACATTAACACATAGGCACACACATGAGTCAATGTATGATCCTAATAAAACAAGCAAGCAAACAAAAAACAACTATGTCTATATAAAAATCACGTCAACGGAGTAAATGTAGTGAGAACCAAGATACATTTTCATTTTTGTCAATCAATACTTTTTTATTTAGTCATTCATTATACACACACACCCATAACATCAAGTTTCATTTTTGTACAAAGTGTGCATTCTCATCTTGGTTATAGTCCCATGAAATTCCCACCACCAGTTTACCCATAGTCTGTTGTGCTCTTCCCTCCCGTTTTGATCCTATTCCCTTTTCCCCCACTGCAAAATACCTCTGGTTTAGTTGCATGTTGATTTGGTGGCAATCACTTCCTAAATAACATGGGACTTCAAAGCACAAGGGGCTGTGGTGATAGGTCACAGGTGCTGTGGAGGTGGGCTAACTACAGAAACTACACCTGAGGGGAAAAGTCAAATACTGCCTCAAAATTAACAACGATGCATGAAGATAATTTCAAAAATTACATTAAAATATAAAATACCAGTTAAATTTTAGCATTGCAAACAATAAATTCAGTAAAGTTTTTTTTTTTTTAACCTAAGTATACAAATAATGGGATTTCACCACCTGTGGCAACTTACCTCACACCATGATGAAAATTATTTTTTTCTTTGTTCTTTTAGTGCAGATTTGGTTTCTTCAGGTTGCCTCAACAGGTCTAGGAGAGGACAAGAAGTGTGAGACACTGGGATTCTCAATAGTACATTGATTGCCTTGGGATGGGATCCCAGTTGCTGAGGGAAACTGGAGAAGATTGCTATAGTCAAATATTGTTTTGGCTTAAGTGTTTTGTTTACATATTGTATTTCCATGACTTGAATTTCTGAGTAGAAATATTTTTTTAAGTCATTGTACATTGCTTACTGCTAGATTTATTTCGATCTTAGTTGCTTCATTATTAGTATCTTTTTTTTTTAATTGCCAAAGATTCCGGCTGTTCAAATATTATCACTTAAGACCCAATTTAGAATATCTTGATGCAACAATCATAACTTTTTCCCTGTGATACTAGAGAGGATTTTCTTTCTATATTCTCACTTATTTGCCCCCAAGTGCTCATATCTTTTCACCATTGAAATGAGCCAGAAATAAATTTCAAACTTCTCAACTAGAAGTATGTTAGAAAAAAACACTCTAAACCTAGCATCCATCCAAGAGCAGCCGTTTCAGTATTGAGGCACAGATGGTAATGGAAATCAGGTGGGTCCCTAAAGAAGACGCCTGCCCAGGCTCAGTCCCAAAGCTTTCTAACTATGTGAAAGGTACTTAACATGCTCCACTGAGGTGCAGAACAGATGCTAAAAGCCCAGTGAGTGTGTGATGACTGTTTAGTGAAACTGACCCTATTCTTATATCTCCCCCTATTTATGGGTCAAAGAATATAAGCATGCTTGAACCCTACTTCTGTTTATGAATATAATTTGGGGAAGTGAAAAAGGACTACACATTGGGCACTGGGAACTGGCTCCCAAATATTTTTATATCTGAAAATATGAGTAGACATTGACTTTGCAATTGGGAAACATAATAATGTTTATTAATTCTATGACATGAAAGTAACTTCATGTTCATTTTCTTTGTTTCCATGAAGACAAATTATCATGCTTCATTTTTCCTGGAAGGCTCTTCTGATTCATTTAAAGGGTTAATTCTCCTGAAGGGTCCCTAGACCACCAGTGAATGTACATTAGCCCATACTATGTTGTGTGACAGATATTTCAGTAATTTTCTCTTATTCACCAAAGATGTCAGCATCAAACTTTCTGTGTTTTCTATAACTAACACTGGTATCACTTTAATGACTACAGCATCCATGCAGTTGCACAGAGTTCTCTTCTTTCTCAGGACAGCAACTCTGCAAGTGTACATTTCTATACTATAATTCTGATTTTCATTATCTTGCTCTCTGAATATCATACTGGATTTTAAAATCTCAGTTAAGGTTTTAATCTACACCCTCACAAATATTTAGCCATATTGGATGATCCAGCTACATGTTTTCTGCTTGTAGCTTCTCTGTGTTTTCATTTCCCTTCTAACTAACTCAGATAGAATAGTATGACTCTAACGTTTCTTTACATAATTCTCAACTCCCAGGAACTTTTCTGTTTGTCACCATAACTAGCCAAAATCAAGTCAAAATCAAAGGTAACACATTGACAAATTCACTTTAACACAACAGTAGTTGAATGGAATTAATATATGCAATATTATTATGCTTAGTATTTCTAGTTATAGAACTATGTATTATTTTATACAATTTAAATATTTATATTTAGTGTTTTATTTATATAGTTAGTTGACTTATACAAATATGCATATATATGGACTCAATTTAAATTTATGCTGACAAATTTCAAGCGCATTAGCACTGGTTGGTGATATCTTTATATTTTCCTAGATCTTTTTTTTTTTCAGTGGTTTGAGATGCCTGTTTTACACACTCTTGTTTCCTCTCAAGACTGAAATGCACATTTCTCCTGTGTATCCTCAGCATAAATTTCACTATTCAATCCCTAGAAAAACAGAAGTCACCATACTGGACCCTCCCTGGTGGCGCAGCGGGTTAAAGCACAGCACTAAGAAGCTAAAGCCACTTCAGCATGAGTTCAATCCCCACCTCAGAGGTGATCCACATGGCACAGCAGACCTCTCGTGACCTACCTGCTGCTTCCCTCAGCAGTGTACTTCATCAGTCAACCTGTTCTACTCCCCACTCTGGTGAATCCTCTCTTCACCCCTGCACCTCTGGTCTATATCCCAGCTCTGTATGCATAAATAAATAAATCTTAAAAAAAGAAAAACAGAAACCATATAAGTATATGCTACCTTTCCACCACCAGATATATGCACACAAGCATACAGATACACACACTTACAGACACACACAAGTCATGTCCATGTATGCACTGGGCTCCAATGACTCTTGTCTATTTAAAAATATTTTCCTTAATGCAGCTTTATACTTGTGGACATTGTAAATGTCCTTTATCTCTCTTTTCAACATGTAAAAGAAAAATATGCTAGGAAAAGTTCATTTCAGTGACTCTGGAATTTACCGTAAATTTTTTCCATGATTAAAACAAAACAAAAAAAAAATGAAAAAAAAAATTATGTACTATATAGCAGGAGTAATTTTAAAAGTATGATTGAGCTTCAAAAATATTAAGATAAATCCCTAGCACCGAAGTGAAGAGAGACTAGAAAATCTTGCTGAAAAGTTGGCAACACCGCTCTGGCTGTGTTCAGGTATTTGTTAATCTCAATTAACTCATACATATTGACTTTATTTTCTTTTTAAAGATATATATTTTTATGCCTATAGAACTGGGGTACAGGGCACAGGTGCAGGGGCAGTGGGGGCAGAGTGGGAAGCAGAACTGGCAAATCTATGAAAAGCAGTGGGCGAGAGATCTGCTTTGCTGAGTCAGGGGAGGTCTGCTGAGCCATGTGGGTCACCTCTGGGCCAGGGATCGAACTCACACCGAAATGACTGGGGTTAGCTTTGCAGTGCTGCACTACAACCTGCTGTGCCACCTGGGAGGACCCAGACATATTGAGTTTAAGTGAACTCAAGTGGAGAACAAAAAAGAGGGACTCTCACTTTAAGTGTATTTTCTAAATACAAAGTTAGATTTGAAGTAACATGTGTACACATAATTTCAAAATTAAAAATCTATTCAAGTAAACATGAGAGATAAAATGAGCACTCAAGGAAAGAGAATAAATCCAGGATTCTCAAAATGCTATCCACTCAATGAAAGATGGGAAAATAGAAGGTAGGGGTGCTGGCTGTGTCTGGTGGCATCAGTCCTCAGAAGATTCATACACCACATTCTGAACTCACATGTACCAAAAGGTTGATTTTAATCTAACCTCAACCCAATACATTATTTTCAAATGTCCAGAAACTTTGGAACTCCTGGCAGAATAAATGCAGACAAGCCCTGCTTTTGTGTCTTCTTACAGTATCTACATAAACCTCTGCTATTAAAAAACAAGTGCATGATCCATAGTTGTACACAAAAGGAAAGTCCAATTATGAATAAGTCAGTAAGAAAAGTACCTCAAAAGAATAGAGATAAGGATAATGCATACATACATCCATATGCACACCCATGTTTATAAAAATAAAAAAAAAAGAAAGTTGTAAATATGAACCAGAAATAAAATTTTAACTGATCAACACACACACACACAAATACAGAGTGGGAAGCAGAACAGGGTGACTGATGAAGTACACTGCTGAGGGGAGCAGCGGGAAGGTCAAGCAAGGTCTGCTGCACAATGTGGGTCACCTTCATGGTGGGGATCTAACTCATGCGGAAGTGGCTTTAGCTTCTTAGTGCAGTGCTTTAACTCACTGCGCCATCAGGGAGGTGGCAGGGAAAGATACTTTTAAGATTTAGGTGCTGTAAATTATTTACATATAATAGATAAACGAAATACACCCTTAAATGTGGTGAAAAGAAATATGTGACACAGACAATTTTAAATCATCCAATGAGAAAACCTGAGTTATCAACTAAGGTATGGAACTTAAGGGGCAAAACAGGAAACCACAAGATACAAAAATATTAAATTCCTCTAATACAATGAGGAAAATATTTCTCAAACCCAAGCTGATAAGCCACCTAAATGAACATTGAAAAATTAAATAAAAACATTTTCTATACAAACACAGATACAGTGCTGTAGGTTTTCATTCTTACGTGAAATATAAGGAAACAAATTAAATGAACAACAAAATAAAATAACACAAAAGCAAATGTCATCAATTCTGGGGGGTGGGGAAATGAGTGAGAATGGATAAAACTGATAAAAATATAAAATATATTTACTAGCTAAAGGAACCATCTATATTACATAACTCATAAAAAATTTATTTATCTATGACTTTTTGACATGGTTTTGCTGTGTACATTCTACCAGTTAGGATACCTATTTGTTGCATAATCACATGTGGACGATATAACTCTGTCTGGGCTCTAGTCTTTTCAGGTTGACATGTGGATGAAGCACAGTAGAAGTTTTATTACCCCTAGAAGTAGGCGCTTCACCATCATTGCCAGAAGGGAGTCAAACAGCCTTTCTGGATTACTCCTTCCCTACATTGTAAGGAAAGTGGAGGTGAACTATTGGTGGGTAGCTTAGCTTACTCCACCATTAGAGTTCAAGATGACCATTGTGTAGGCTCTATTTCTTGGAAGAATGATTTACTCAAAGCTAACTCATATTTTATTTTATATTAAAAATATTTACTTATTATTCATAGAAGAACTGGGTATAAGCCAAAGATGTTTATGGGGGGGGGTGAGAGGGTTCACCAGAGACAGAGTGGAGAGCAGAGCAGGTGACTCCACTGAAACACACAGCTAAGGGGAGCAGCAGACAAGACTAGAGAGGTCTGCTGCACCATATGTGGGTCAGCTCCCTGGCCAGGAATCGGACTTAGGCTGTCACAGTGACAGGGCTGAGATTTAATCTATAGGCCACCATATTTAATATGAACATATTAAGTTCATAATTATTGTGATTACACTCTAAGTTATTGTAAATCTGGAAAGTAGTTTAATAGTTTTTTTTTCATTATTATTGATATATTGCTCTTTTTTTTTCTGAACCTCTATTAAAGACCAAACACATGATACAAAAGTGTGGCCAGACAACAGAGGTAGCTGCCCCCAAACGCTGAAGATTAGTGGGAAAGTTAAGAGAATACTTCCAGGGCCCTCCCTGGTGGTATTGGGTTAAAGCACAACACTAAGAAGCTAAAGCCACTTCAGCATGAGTTCTATCCTTTATTTCGGAGGCGATCCACATGGCACAACAAACCTCTCCTAACCTGCCTGCTGCTCCCCTCAACAGTGTATTTTATCAGTTGGCCTGTTCTGCTCCCCACTCTGTCTCTGGTGAATCCTCTCACTGCCCATGCACACCTGGCCTATACCCTAGTTCTGCATGAATAAATAAATAAATCTTTAAAAAAAAATACCTCCAAATCCTCTTTTGAAATACAATTTTCTTTGTTGTAAATTATTTACATATTTATTTTTGTTTCCTTATGAAAGTAAAGAAAAAAATCTATAGTGCTTGTTTAGAATACTATAGGTGATTTTGGAGACTAGATTGATATTTGTTCAGATATGTTACTAAATGACCATCAAAGCACCCAGAGTCCTTTAACCTAGGCCATTCAGACCCCTCCCTATTTTGTTCCTACTCACAGTCTCCCTCCTCCTCTGCTAAACTCAATGCTGGTTAAATGACTAAAATTAGTGTGCATGTATCTTACTCTTTCTGGCTTCTATTATTTACTTAGTATAATCACTTCCAGCTCCATCCAAGTTATTGCAAATGACAAGAGTTCATTTTCTTTATAGCAGAGTAGTATTTCATTGTGCTAATGCACATCTTAATCCTCTGCTCTGTTGGTATTTAGATTGTTTCCATAACCAGGCTTATTTCTGGGCTTGCTGAGCTCTTCCCCAGCTCACTGAAGTTTGCTTCCAGAACTTGCTCCATGGGGGAGGGAGAAGAACAGTGGGTCTGCTTCCAGAAACTTTTCAGGTTTTTGTTTGAACAGCATTATAGAAGTGTATAGTTTAAATGCATTTTGAATAGAAAAACAG
>NW_004567103.1:83448908-83449456 GCF_000260355.1 Condylura cristata
TTTTTTTTTTACAGCGTTGTTAATTCTTGGACCATTATTGATTTATTGCCAGGTTTGTTTTTTTAATGTATTTATTTCAAAGATCATGCTTGTCCTATACTGCAATGTGCCATAGGTACTGAAATCTTCACTAGTGTAGAATGTAAAAAAAAAGGTAAGACATTTGCCCAATTCTGCTTTAAACTAAAGACATGTGAGGATAGAATAAGGGCAAAGAATGATGGTCAGCTACTTACTTTAAGGGTCCCTTTATAAATTCCAAGTGGTGCAATGGGTTGGGACACAGCACAGCAAGCTGGCTACAGCCGCTTCAGTGTGAGCTAGATCCCCACCCTGAAGGTGATCCACGTAGCAGGGCAGACGGCTCCTGACCTGTCCACTGCTCCCCTCAGCAGTGTACTTTGTTGATCTGCCTGTTCTGCTCCCCACTCTGTCTCTGGTGAATCCTCTCACTGCCCATGCACCTCTGGCCTATACCCTAGTTCTGCATGAATAAATAAATAAATCTTTAAAAAAAAATACCTCCAAATCCTCTTTTGAAATACAAT
>NW_004567103.1:83449556-83450095 GCF_000260355.1 Condylura cristata
CTGCTCCCCTCAGCAGTGTACTTTGTTGATCTGCCTGTTCTGCTCCCCACTCTGTCTCTGGTGAATCCTCTCACCGCCCTTGCACCTCTGACTTGTACCCCAGTTCTGCATGCATAAATTAATAAATCTTAAAAATGAATAAATAAATTCCAAGGAGGAAGGTTTATGTTTGTTTAGTGTCTAGTGGTCATTAAGTTGCTGATAAGTTGTTATAATTAATAAGGGTATAGGAAAATTAGAAATGACAAATGAGAAGATAACTTCATGAATGTTCAATCTAGTGATGCAAATAAATGTAAAAAAAGAACAGATATTTAAGTTAAAATTCACCTTACAATTCTCAAGTAAATTAAAATAAAACTCATAATTTAATATGAAAAACAAGTATGTGTGTATGTGTGTGTGTGTGTATTCATATATGACTATGAACTGAGAAAAAATATATGTTAACATGTGCCCTCCCTGGTGGCACAGCCTGTTAAAACGCAGCACTAAGAAGTTAAAGCCACTTCAGCATGACTTCGATCTGAGCCACATGG
>NW_004567103.1:83450770-83456456 GCF_000260355.1 Condylura cristata
TGACAAAGTGCAAAGTAATGTGCCAGATAACACACTTGTTCAATTCAGTTCTACTGTCTATATTCTCTGCCTCACTACTTTCATGGTCCTCGTAAGTTACCTGAGAACTTAAGAAGAAGCATTTTACATTTTTTTGCTAAGAATATGATACTCATTATACAAGTACAGGGAAAAACAGAAGGAAATATAAAACTGGCTGTTTATAAGAGGGCATAAAAAATAACAATTATGTTGTAAAGAGAGATATAGGACATTTATGCTTAATTAATGGTAATTGTTGATTATATTCAGTTACTTTTGTGATAAATGTGTAAATAAAAACATACAGATGTTGTATCCTTATATAATCTTTCTCACTCTGAATGCAAACTTTTTTGCATACTATCACTACCAAATACTATCACTTTAATTTGAAAGCATTACATTGTTCTTTGTTTTATTTCATTTTATTGTGTATTTTTTGTTCAAAATCATTCAGCCTCAACATCAGCCCTCTTGAGTTTATCTAAATGTTTCTTCTCTTGCTCTCTCTTGGCTCTATACCACTATGAATTTTCTTTTGTTTTAAGAAACAGGTATATCAGTGTTATGCTCTAAAGTGATTAGCTTTTTTTTTTAAAGATTTATTTATTTATTCATATAGAATTGGGGTACAGGCCAGAAGTGCAGGGGTGGTGAGAGGATTCACCAGAGACAGCGGGGAGCAGAACAGGCCAACCTACGAAGTACACTGTTGAGGGGAGCAGTGGGGGGGCCAGGAGAGGTCTGCCACACCATGAGGGTCACCTCCAGGGCTGGTGATCGAACTCATGCTGAAGTGGCTTTAGCTGGTGATTGAACTCATGCTTTAACCCGCTGTGCCACCAGAGAGGGCCCATGATTGGCTTTCTTACTCATTATACTTAGGAGAAAAATTTCAGAAACTCACCCTGCATACTTCATTCATTCATTCATATTTTACCCTTTACTAGGTAGCCCCTTATTCTTCTCAACCACTTATTTCTCTAACCATTCTCCTCTCATTTATCCTTTGTTCTCCACATATTACCTAAAATAACTATGCTTATTTTCAGGAACACTTCTTACTGTCAAAACTATGCATCCCTTTTAGTTCTGTTTGTCACTTTCTTGAGAAACATCAAGATCCACATAGCCAGTGTCTGCTTCAAGTGCTAATGGAAGATTTATAGGGAATGATAAAAACTATGCCTAGCATTTCCAAGAGTTACTCATTTTCACTTCTCGAGGCATGAGTTTCTTACCAGCAGGTTTGTTCTGGGGTTTACTTACAAGGGATGATTGCCTTGAGACACAGGAGTATGTCTGGTTGCAGGAAAGGGCTCCATATCCCAAGCTTCTCTCATGCAGCAGTTGGGCGTGTGCAGTCTGCCAAGGAGAGTGGCGCACCTGTGTGCAGTATGGGATCACTGTCTTAGCTCTTGGTATCCCACAACACCCCAGAGCCATCTGGAAAACTAAATGAGTGCCAGGGAATTAGCAAATTTGGGTACAATCCAAATCAAGCAACTTACTTCACAGATAAAGCAAACTTTTTCAACATTTTCTTTGTCACAAGGTGATGGTAAAAATGAGTTTGGAGGGCCCTCCCTGGTGGCGCAGCGGGTTAAAGCACAGCACTGAGAATCTAAAACCGCTTCCGCATGAGTTCGATTCCCGCCTGCCCTGGAGGTGACCACATGGCGTGGCAGACTTCTCCTGACCCGCCCGCTGCTCCCCTCAGCAGTGTACTTCGTCCATCTGCCTGTTCTGTTCCCCACTCTGTCTCTGGTGAAGCCTCTCACCGCCTCTGAGTTTCTGGCCTGTATCCCAGTTCTGTATGTACAAATAAATAAATCTTAAAAAAAAACAAAAAAATGAGTTTGGAGTCAAACAAACTTAGAATTATCACTTTGCTTATTAAAAGCTTTGCCACATTAGATTTAATTAACCTGTCTAATATTATGCTTATTACCTTTAAAATATAAGATATTAATATGTATATCAAGTTTCTAAATTTGTTTATATTACCTGTAAACCTCTGTGGACCATAACTCCTCTTAAAGTAAGGACTCTGCTTAATAAGTACCTTTTAAAGAAATTAGTATAGAAAAAGAGAGCAAAAAAATATCAATATCCCCTATGAACGCAGATACAAAAACAAAACAAACACACACACAAGAAACAAACAAACAAAAAAATCATAATAAACCTAAATTAATAATACATTAAAAGGATCATACATCATGACCAGTGGGATTTAGTCCAGGGGTGCAATCTTCATAATGAGCTCAAACCTGATTGGTCCATTTACAATCTTGGCACCAAATAATAAAGAGAAAATTCCAGACCCTCCCTGCACTTGGCCTACACTCAAGCTAGGGCAGTCTTATGTGCCAGAGTTGGTCTCATAGGGGCTGGAGTCACGCTGTGCCATCTTTTTAACAGCGTCAAGTTTCACAGTTCAGGGGGATACCATTCATAAGGACTGCAGGGTGGGCTGGGACTGGGGACCCACCATGTTAGCCTGTCATCATGTGGGCCTCTCTACCTGTGGCTCCAGGGAACTGGTCAATGGGGCCCAGTTCTCCTCCCTGCAGCCCCAGACAAGGTCCTGCAGGGTTGGGTTTGCCTCTGTAGTAGAGACCCAGGGCTGACCAACTCTATGGGCAACCATTGTTGGTGCCACTGTAGCAGCCGGGGCTCTGCCCAGCACGTTCTGGAATGGTTGCTGGAAGCAACAGGCTATCTTGCTGCTGGGAAACTTCTACCACTGCTGCTGCCTCTGCTTTGGAAGCAGCCTGGGAAGATGCCTACAAGCAATGTAATTCGGTGGGTGGTGCAAGGATAACTCTGCCACTTTTGCCACTTGGGAAACACTCAGAATCTCCAGTGCTCTAGCAATCAAACCTGACTGAGGCAGCCAAACTTGACATGCAGTGTTGAGACTGTGCACCTCGGAGCAAACAAAGCCAGCATGCCCACGTGGCCTCTGGCCACAGGAATCCAGTTTCAGATGTTTCTAAAAGAGATTTTACGAAGTGAAATAAGCCAGGTGAAAGACAATACCAATGTTATTTTTTTTAATGATTTATTTATTTGTGCATACATAACTGGGGTACAGGCCAAAGGAGCAAGGGCCGTGAGAGGATTCACCAGAGACAGAGTGGGGAGCAGAACAGGTTGATCCATGAAGTACACTGCTGAGGGGAGGAGTGGGTGGGTCAGGAGAGGACGGCTGCGCCATGTGGGTCAGCTTTGGGGAAGGGGATTCAACTCATGCTGAAGTGGCTTTGTTACAGGGTAGCCCAGAGTAGACTTAGGCTGCCTGTTTGTGGCACACCAAAACACTCAAAATGTAATTTTCTGCAGGCATAAACCAAAAGGGTAATGGGTTTATTTACAAAAAGGGGAAAGGAAAAGGAACCAACCTAGGGAAAGAGAGAGGGATACAAAGTAACTGGAATAGCTTACCAGCTCCGATGACTTGGAGCTCTGGTAACAAGCTAACTGAAAACCCCAAGTCACAGTGGTCCCAAGGGCCATGTCCTGAGGAAGAGATGTAATGGTGCCCTACTTGTTCCACAAAATCCCAGAATTCCTGCTTAGCTCCACCCTTGGGTCCCTGGTACTGCTGGGAGTTGTAGTTTTCAATCACTGGAGTAGGAGGTAAAGTCCAGAAAGCCGGAATAGGGGTGGACTCCACAAGAGTCTGCAGAGTTCCTTTAGGACATTCTTCCCCTTAACAGCTTTAGCTTCTTAGTGCTGTGCTTTAGCCCACCGCACCACCAGGGAGGGCCACCAATGTTATTTTTTTTATATGTGGAATAGAGACAAACCAAACAAAGGGTCAGATAGTGTCAAACTGAAAAACTAACTCTTGAAAATAGGGAGAACAAACTGGGAAGGAACACAAAGGAGTATGGTGGTGGACTGTGGGTGCTTTGGTGGTGGGAGCGCTGGAGTGACAATGCCTGACTGAGGGAACCTCATGACTCCAAAGTACAAACAATGAAGTGAATGAATGTTATATCAATAAAAACATTTTAAATATTTCGTTTAAGATGAAGGGTAGGGGAAATGCTTGAAGACAAGACTGAGGCTTAAGGGAGTTCACTAGTCATAGAGCAGGTGTTCTTAGATAGAAGGAGTTGAGAAGCAGAGAAGGAAGGTGCCTGGTAAGAGGGAAAAAGCAGGTTACAAGTCAGTAGCTACAAAAGAGGGGTGATTAGGTAATAACAAGGAAAGAGAAAAGCCAGGTATGTGCCAGAGTTAGTCCCGAATTAAGAGGGAAGCGGTAATGGTCGGATTTTAAGAGTTCCCTACTTTCTCAGTCTTATCTTGCACTCTGTTTTTATCCAATTCATCTGTATTCTTTTCTTTTTATTACATTATAAATATATATTTTTACATCATTCTTCATTTTGTACATTTTTTTCATCTCATTTGTAATCCCTGTGGACTTGCCATGTGCCATCACCATAGTTCTTAAAGAAGCTTCTCCAATAAACCCATGCAGGGTCTGGTACTAGCATATGTTTAGTAAATAATTTTTAAGTTAATAATGAAATGCCAAAAAGATAATAACTTTGCCTTATTTAGTAATCTATTCTAAAAGGTCTTGTTGAACAGACAGCTATCTTCAAATGAACTTTTCATTAACGTTAAATATAACTTTAATAATGAAAAATAACTTCATCACCTTTAAAATAATTAATGAAATCTAAATAAAGTATGAACTCTAATCAATGATATCATCTCAATATCTGGTAGAATTGTGACTTATACAGCACAGTATGGGAGGTTAAAAAGAAAGTTTGCATGTGATTTATATAGGGACATTCTAGAATTTCACAACTGTTCTATGTCTAAAATTTATAATAGCTTATATGAATAGTCAAATATGTAGGTATTCACAATAGTAGTAATCAGTAAGGGGTACGTCTCTAATTTTTTATCTTACCATGACTTTTTGGACAGAAGTTCAAGAAAAAACATTTTTAGAAATTCACTATACATAATCAGTTCTATCTAAAGGTGTTTTAGTAAAAGTTTTTCTAATTGAAACAATTTTTAAATATTTATTAGAAATTTTTGTTGTTGTTGTTGTTAAAAATGACTTTGTGAAGGCACAGTCTACAATTCCTTTTGGGAAAATAAAGTTAAGGAATACTTTGTGTATTCTTTGTTGAATTTGGATTTTGTTTTGTATAAAAAAATCAGCGAGCTTCTTGGATGAAGGTAAAATGGAGGTCATAAAATCACAGAGACAGGCAATTTATATTTTATGAACATATCCTCTTCAAATTTTGGAACAAAAAGACTAAACTTGGGCAGTTTGTTAAATCAAATGTATGTAATATTTGAATAATGCAATTTAAGAAAGTCTCTCTGGGGCAGGTGAATTTTGTCCAAAGAAATTTGGGGGAAGATACGAGAATATGATTTGTTTAATTTGTCCAATATGCTAGAATTTATAGATTTGTAACAGAAAACTGACTTTAACATGAAATACAATTGACTTTCTTTTGCACTCAGTCTACATTTGGACCACAAAGGAGAAGTAGTTATTAGCTTGGAGTCAGAGCATTTTGTACTATACTTGTAATATATACTCATTCAGATGACTGAGTAATCAGATGTTGGCAATCAGGAAAATCTGATTTTAAAGTTGAACTCAAATATCTGA
>NW_004567103.1:83457886-83468621 GCF_000260355.1 Condylura cristata
AACAGGAATTGTGACTTCTTCACACTTATTTGCAGTGATTACCAATATTTTACATGTAATATACATGATATATATGCATATATGTATATATATATGCATATATGTATATATATATATATATATATATATATATATATATATATATCATGATTAACTTTCCTTCTGGGCAATTTATCACTCATATTAATACTGGGGTTAATCAGTCTTAACAAGTATTGCCTCATTTAATTAATTACCATAATAATCCTGAATCCATTATTATCACTTACCTAAAAGGGAAACTGAGTCTTAGAGATGTTAATTACTTTCCTAATGACATTTTGTTTTAAGAATTATTTGACTTCAGAATCCAGGTTCTTTCAGCTAGAAAGACTTAACTCCTTTTCCTGACTGCCTATAGTTCCAAATGACAATATATTTTTTTCTAAGAATTGTCTCTGCTTGTTGTGGGGATAGACACAATAGCTACTTGACTACTAAAAGAAATTAATTAATTATGGTCACAGGGATGGACAAAATGATTTCTAATAAAGCTATTAAATTATATTAAGAAAAATTACATGAGTTGAATAAAAGCATAATGAAGCAATTCACATTTTCAAGCAGGTATACAGGATCTAAAGAAAAGCATAAAGTACATGTCATGAAGCAAAATCAAGTGTGCAAATTGAAGACATAACATATTTTTCATATTTTATGCAAATAAGTTAAAACTGAAAACACTAAATTTAATGGAATAACATAATCTTGCAAAATAAATTAGTAAAGCTAATAAAATATGTAATTGGTATACATATACATAATGGATGAAATAGAAAAAAAATATTCAGTCAGTCGTCCCAAACCACCATGTTCAAAGCATTTGCAGATGTAGTCTTTCAAATACTTGGAAAAAGATGATTCCAAAACTTGTTGAAATCACTAACCTTTATGTTTTTTTGTTTCATACATACATCCAAAACTTGTTTTGAATCAAGGAACAAGAAATTCTCTTCTGTACAACACTTTTTAATTAGCATGTATCAATCCAATGTAGAAGAGTGAACATTTTCTATAACTTTGTTTAATAATAATAATACCCTAAAGAAAATATCAGTAAACATAATTTAGTAGCTTCACTCTAAATGTGCACCCAAGTGACTTGCCACTCAGAGGGATAAACTTTCTCTCCTTACTCTCACTGTCATTTTGAAAAGTTATATAAAAATCTTCTGAAAACACTTCTATAAAATACAAAACCAAAAAACTATTGTACCTATAAATATATCCTTTCAAAGTGGAGCAAGAACTGGTTGTGAACAGGATACTCAGACTTCCAAATAATTCATATTCATGGCCTTGAAGCAATTTTTAACTCAAAATACAATGAGGAAATGCTTTGACTTCCCTGTCATCCTTATAGTAGAAGACATCTTCACTGCTCTGTCAAATAATTAAAGGGGTGGAGAGGTCATTCTCCACCCCATGTGTGAGAAGCTTGAGTTCTGGAGTGTTATAAAAGAAAACCTATCTCATGATTTTCAAATACTAAGTTAATTCCAATTCTGAAAGTTCTGCAATGATGCAGCCCATTTGACAGTTTAGGTAAGAATACTATAAAAGTCTACATGAATACTGAAAAAGCCAGGTGGTTAGGATAATATGGCACACAGGGGAGGTGATGGATCTATCTGTACTTAGAAGTAAACAAAACTGGGAGAAGGCTCAGAGACTTATGCATGGAAACAGGGGTGGAGGGAGAGTGGGAAAAGAGAAGGAAAAGAAAACCACTCTGAAGTGATCGATTATTTCTTTATACAAGATCACTAACCTTTATGTTTTTTGTTTCATACATCAGATTCTTCCTCTATTGCTGTGTAGAATATGGGATTGGGGGTGGGCTGGGAACTATAGAGAGGTAGAATTCATGAAAGAGATAATACTAATGGGAGAATATGAATGGCTGCAGACCCAGGAACTAGGTATAGGATGCTGGCACAAAAGCATGTTATGTGTGTGAAGTTACTCGGAGCCCTCTCTAGTACACATTCTGGATCGACAGTATGAGCCTGACTGGTCTGTCATGAGCTCTGTGAATTTGAGCAAATCATTTAACCTTTACAGGCATGATTCCTCTTTTGCAGCATAAGAATAATAACAACAGTGACTGTTTCACAGAGAGATGGGGCATACAAAATGAAATAGGCTTCTAAAACAACTGGTGCGATGCATTAAGACATTGATAATGATTTTGTTTGGGGCTCCTTTAAAGGACGCATAGCACGTAGATAGATCACCTAGTGGAAGGCCTCAGCCTCAGGAATGGGACTGAGAATCTTAAGATAAAAATGAATTGATAGTTATTATGCTCCTCATACCTTCTACTTAAAGGTTCAAATGCAGTATATGTAAAACATAATATAAATTATAAACAAAATATTTTATAAATGCCCATAATCATTTGAAAATAGGAGTTAAAACATTTGGATATAGTTTTGTTTGTTTGTTTGTTTGTTTGTTTAAGATTTATTTATATATGCATACAGAACTGGGGTACAGGAGTGGTGAGAGGATTCACCAGAAAGAGCAGGGAGCAGAACAGACCGATTTGATGAAGTATACTGCTGAGGGGTACAGCGGGCAGGTCAGAAGAGGTCTGCCATGCCATGTGGATCACCTCCGGGGCAGGGATTGAACTCATCCTGAAGTGGCTTTTAACTTCTTGGTGGAATGCTTTAACCCTCTGTGCCTCCAGGAAGGGCCCAGGATATAGTTTTGATTTTCCTTTTAATTGACTTCCTCATGATAATGTTTAATGTCTTTAATCTCATTTATTTTTTTAAGAATTCATAAAGAATTTTATCTTAACCTATACTGAACTGTCGAAAATGTAACGGTGAGATCCAGATTAATCTATCATAACTCTTTTTTATTGCTTATTTGGATTTCAAATTGAATCTAAAAAATCTTAGCCTAGCTCCCTTCCCCATCCCAGCCACACTGCTCCAGGCCCTAATGATCACAGACTTATAAGTGATGCAGAATATCTCACATCTCTTTACCCCATGGAGGTTGTGAGCTAAATATTGACAAGAGGCACTAGAACCTTCCAGTGGTGGAGTTTGGTGTGACTGGGGATACCAGGATTTAGCTCACTTTGCTGACACCACACACACCCACAGCTGCAGATGCCTTCCCATGTCAAAAAAGATTAGAACCCTGGAGTCCATTGAGGTCTTGTATCTTTACAAAAAGTGCTTCTGTACTAGATTATGTGGCTATATAAAATGTGATATCAAAAATAAATGATGAAGTTGCAAGAGATTTTACCAAACTCTCAACAGTATTCATTTAAAAAATATCAAATAAAGTATGGTAGAGGATAGAATGAATTAGCTTTGCATTGCTTTTATAGAAAACATTGTAAACATTGTTATACAAAGAGAAATTTAAAGACTGAAAAACCAATAATTTCTTCTCCAGGACGATGGAGAGACATACTTTCCCTCTCTTTCCTACTAAGAGCAACTAAAGTCTCACACTATTATATTAAAACAAAACAAAGCATCCCAGAAACCCAGGAAATGACATGTTCATAAGATCCCTAAGATTTCTTTTTGTACCAAAGAACCTAGGCTTAACAGCTAAAGAATCTAACAACCCCGCAATGTTAATGATGCAGGCAAAAATCCTCAATAAAATACTGTTGTGTCTAGACAAAAGACAAAAGACAGAAGACAGTCTTGCAAGACATGAAAATGTTGAGACAAAAACCACTCTACCTTAATCAAACTCCACAGGATCAATGAAGTTTACTCTACTCATGGGAGAGAGGTTAAAATGTTCCCAGAAAACCAGAGGAAGAGGCTGAGTAATTTGGAGTTTTCACTCCCACCTCTCATGTGGTGTCACTGAGTTCTTCTTTATCATATGTAGCATCTGTGGGGACTTGTCTAGATCTGTTGATGGGCTCCAAGCACAAAGCTAAGGAAAAGATCCCAGTCTCACAGACCACATTAATTGTTGCAAATCACACGATTCATTTAAATCACACAGTTTATCACTTGAAAACCGAGAAGCAAGGGAAAAGGGATGGTGAAAGGATAGAACAGAGGGCCCTTCCTGGTGGTGCAGCAGGTCACATAGCGCAGCAGATCTCTCCTGACCCACCCACTGCTCCCCTCAGCAGTGTACTTCATCAGTAGGCTTGTTCTGTTCCCCACTCAGTCTCTGGGGAATCCTCTCACCATCCCTGTACCACTGGCCTGTACCTCAGTTCTGTATGCATACATAAATAAATCTTTTTTAAAAAAGAATCTAATAGAAAAGGAGTGAGATTCATGATCTGCTTTCTGGTGCAAACCTCAGTTGTGCAAATATTCAGTTTGTCACATCAGCCTTCTTGTAGTTACAAAGAACTTAGGTTCAAACAGTGGGCTCACACAGAGGAAGTCCTTGGGCCAATAATGTGCTTGTTTTTTCCTGGGGACAAGGAATGACAGGTAGTGTCATATAACTGTAGCTTGATTGACAGTCATAGGATTAATTTATGTGCCTTGGGAAGAGAGCATTTGGTTGTCCCCAGTGTATGGATGAATTAAAGTCTCATGAAATTACCCACGTCCACTGAGTTGTCTACTAAGCACCTTGTGATTTTTATATGCATCTCATGGAAATTTTACTTTACCATGGATAAGTATCTCTTAATTCTCCCACATTTTTTACTTTTCTTTTTGACACACATGGTCCATTTCTTACTACATGGTTTATGCTTAGTATATCATATGAATTCTGCTTATATTTAAACACACTTTTTTATTAGCTATTAATATATCTAAAGTATTTTAAAGGTTTTGTTTGTGTTTGACAATGCCTAACGTGTGCAATAAAGCAAGCACACAAAATGATATGAAGAAAAGCAAAACAGGTTAAGCAATATCTCAGCCCCATATTTGTTAGTGCAATATCACTATTCCTGTTGCACAATGCAGAGCTCAGCCCTACATACGCCAGTATCTATGACAAACACCACGCCTAGCCCTGACGTACCTCTCATCCTTTACCCTTCTATGGGACCCTTTGTCTACTTTGTTCCTATCTCTGCCTTACCCACTACCTTCAGTAACCTTAATCCTTCCATCCAATTTCTAGGGTTTGTTTGATTTAGCTTTGTCTCTATATTCCATATAAGAGTGAAAACAACCAACATTTGTCTTTCTCCTCTGACTTTATTTTCTTACTTACTGTTTTGAGTAAGATAGCTAACTTAACAATGTAATTCTTCCAACACATGAACAAGGAGTGCCTTTCCATTTTTTTGAGTCAGCTTCCATTTCTTTAACAACATCTTAAAATTTTCCATTTTACAGTTTTTTTCACCTCCTTATTTATGTTGACTACTAGGTTTTTATTATGCTGCAATTATTTTATTGATTTCTCTCTCGGCTAGCTTTTTGTTTGCGTATTAGGAATGTAAATATTTTTATATATTGATTTTGTAGCCTCCCCTCCCACTTTATTAATTATTTTTATAGTAGCTTGCTTATAAACCCTAAAATCCTTAGGGTTTTCTATGTATATTTTCATGTCATCTACATACGGTAGTAGTTTTAC
Source organism: Condylura cristata (assembly GCF_000260355.1). NCBI lineage: Eukaryota > Metazoa > Chordata > Mammalia > Eulipotyphla > Talpidae > Condylura > Condylura cristata. The sequence continues at coordinate 83,463,479 of NW_004567103.1, forward strand.
TTTGTGAATGTGGTTGCCTTGTATTTGATCTTGCAGGAAATGTCTTCAGTTTTTCTTAACCATTGAATATGATATTAACTGTATATTGGCCTTATGTGGCCTTTATTCCATAGGCATATGCAGTATTTGAACCATTAGTTTACCTTTTGATTTACACACTTTCTTTGAAGACCTAGTTTATTCAAAATTTTGATATTCTTCCATTTTTATGTACATCCATATTTTGTTCTCTAAGCTCTTAGTATTATTCTATCAATAAAGCCATTCATTTATTTTTTAATATTTTATTGAATCTTCATTTAGTTTCTCCCCATGGATAAATGTGCACACACATGCACACACACACACTTTGTTAATATTTTAAACATTGAAATACACTTTGTCAGAAAAATGTAAAACACTTTTGACTTTCTCACCCTAATTTTATAATTTTCTTCTGCTTTTATTTTTAATGTAATGAGTATAGAAAGAAAAGTTTGTATATGTTTAATCTTAAGATCCTCTTAATCACAAGTTTTTTCATGTAGCTAGACTATATCTGTATTCTTCTAATCTCCTTTTTTCAGGAACAGGTGTGTACTCTTCTTCATACACATAATCACTCCATACCTTCTAGGACAATGAGAAATGCACTAACTTCATCTTTAGTTATAACACCTGCCACACACTGGCAACAAGTGATGATAAGTATGTGAAGTAAAAGGAACACTCATATACCGTTGGTGAGAATGAAAACTCATATAACAATAGAAAGTTGTGCGGAGGACCCTCAACTTACTAAAACTTGAATCTGACATATGATTTAGTGATTCCACTCCTAGGAATCTACCCAAAGGACACACACATATTAATTTGAAAGGAAACCTCCACTCCTATATTTATTGCAGCACTATTTACAATGGCTGTGATATGGAAATAACCTGAATTCCCAAAAACAGATGAATTGGTCACAAAGATGGGGTATTTATACACAATGGAATACTACTCAGCAGTCAAAAATGATAAGCTCATGCCACCTGTGACAACATGGCTGGAGTTGGAAGGGGTTTTGTTCAGTGAAATAAGTCAGAAGAAAAAAAATAAAAATATCATGTTTTTTACATAAAAAGGAATATAGGAAAACTGAGAACAGGGTCAGAAAAAAAAAAGATAAACCTTTCAGGCTAACTATAAAAATACATAATGGTATTTCCTGAGGTATACAGCAGGGAAGGGTGAGGGACAGGAATCAAACAAATAAGGGAAGAGCACAGGGGACTATGGTGAGTGTTCATGGGGGAGTTGGTGGTGTGAAATTTCCAGGGACTACACATGAGGGGATAAATCAAATATTGCACAGAAATGAAAAATGATGTAAGAAATAAAATAAGTTTAATCAAAAGAAATACTTATTAAATAAAACTATTATTTATCTAAAATAAAACTATTATTTATCTAAAATAAAACTATTATTTATCTAAAATTCAAAGCAAAAACCCTTTCACATACAAACAATAATATCTCCTGAAAAAGGATATGCTTCCTCTATATTGATGGAAAATTCCACCTAATCAATTATTAAGCTAAAAAAATCTTAAATACCATTTTCCCTACTACTTTCTATATATTACTTTGTAAATGATATGCCATTAATCCCCACCAAATCACTCATGTCGTTATTCTTCACCCCAATCTATAGATGAAAAATAGTGTGGTTTATAGGCATGAGGTAGTTACCCCTAATCAATGGGTGGATTTGAAGATGCAACTTCAATTTATTCCAAAAACAAAATCCAACACATCAATAGACATTGGCTCATGCATTTCAAATTATATGAAAATCAGATTCCAGTATCCACAGCAATATATGGTTGATATCCAAGAACCCATGGCAATCGTACTATGTCAAGTCATTTGGGACAACAGGATATATAGTCTGGTTAATTTACCATGAATGTGAGTGCCTGTAATCATTGTTGTGTTCTATGCATGCTGTACACATACAGGTGATCTGTGTTAGGCAGACATGCTTTCCATTTCAGAGACAATGACTTTGTAATGAACACACTGAAGGAAAATCAGTATGTGTTGCAGGCTGAGAGTTGGCAGCCTTCTCACGGACACTTCCAGGAGACAAGCACTGAAATCTGCTTTACACAAGATCGGTCTTCATGGGGACTCTGTGGTTTCCACTGAAATTGTTATATGTATTTTACTGCTTCTTTGTGTATATAGTAATAAAGGTTTCAGTGATATTTATTTCCTGCCTTCCTTCCTCCTAACAAGCTTGATATCACTGTGCAACCACATTGCAGCCACTCCTGAAAAGCCTCTCATCTTTCTTTATCCACTTCTACTTCACCTATTGTATTGCTGCTATTAATAATGGTAGCCGCCATATATTGGTTTTATCTTGTGTTAAGTGCTTTTCTATTATTTATGCTATTCAATTATTTCAATTAACCTATTATGTAGGCAATACTTTTTACCCCCCATTTAACAGTTGGGGAAACAGCAAAATAGAGAAGGAAATGGAGATCAAGGGCAGAGCTGGACTTTTCAATGTCCATTCTTTACATAATACACTACATGATGAAATAGTATCATTTCTAGATAAAATAGCTTGATTAAAATGTGCATGGTTTTTGAAGAACATAGCTTTTAAAATATCTTGTTTTTGAAGTATGCTTTGCACAGGAAAACAGAAAGTACAGACCTTGGTGAGCTTTTGCAATATGAATATACTACTACCACCATCATCCCCAACACACAGGCCAAGAAAAACACCTTATTGGAAACCCTTCCCTCTCACCCCATGTAACCCTCAGTTCCTCACTCCAGGGGAATGGAGAATATTACAGTGAAATTAATTTTCAGTGCTAGTCATACCAGAGGGACACCACTGCTAAGCAGGCAGAATGAGGTCCACTGTACACCCCAGAGTGGATAGAGAGATGCAGGACACTTTTATCAGTAATATTCGGAGAGTTGAAAAACGGGAATAATTCCAAGTCAATATAACCAAACTATTGTATCACAAGTTGAATTGGATTCTGTGGTCTACACCAGCACTGCTATAAACCCTAAGCTGCCACCAGCGGCTAGCCTGGCACTGAAGTGTAGACCTTTGTAAATCACAGAGTAGCATATTAAGTGTCTACCCTGGGAAGTATTAATTTATGCAGAAGCAGAATCAATGTTGGCTATAGAAAAATCTCTTTGAATAAAGTGGTAAAAATATGACTGACTAGTAAAAAAGCTGGAAAGAAAGGTGAGAAATTTTTAGGAAACCAAAAATATCCTCATAAGGAAATAACTAAATAACGTCAAGTGAAAGTATCAGCCAGATACATTTTTTTCTGTTATGTGTCAAACTGCTCTCTATAATTGTTTGCTTTGAATCAACTAGATACAAAAAGATTGATAACCTAAAGATATCAACTGCTACTACATACGGCTGTTGGCAGTATATAAAATATGGTTATTAAGAACCCATATAGGATATAGAAACAAATGTCATTCCATCTAGTGCTCCAGACTTAAGTGGAACGGGGATGATATGGTTATATGATATTTCTTTATGTTTGTTTCACAGTGGCAGCATGAGGAAGAGATGAAATGTGTGTGTGTGTATGTGAGAGAGAGAGAGAGAAATAGAGAGAGAGAGGGAAAGGGAAAGAGAATGCACATAAAGATGGTTAAGGATTCAGTTTAATCAATCTTTATAACAAGAATGCTATACTCTAGGCCATATGCTATAACCTGAACTAAAAAGGTCCCTCTGCATTATAGATGAGAAAAAAATAAAGTATATTTTCTATAAAATATACTGACTATCATGAAAGGTGATGATCCAAGGTATAAGGGAAAAGGGCACGTAGAATAATGAGTTGACCTGAGGATTTTCTGGAGGTGATGACACTAAATTAAGCCTGTCAACTGAAGCAAGAGAAAGACATTCTAAACAGGCAGATTAGCCCATCAAGGGCTCAGAGCTAAAAAAGAACAGATATATAGGATGCATTCAAGATCCACAAGTTAATAGGTGCTCCAGGTGGCTGGGTATATCAGCCATGAAGGTCTTGAGGGTGTTGCGTGCATGGCAAACATGGGGACTTGGGTATTATTCCAGGGTCAGTGTGAAGCATCTTAGGGCCACGAGGCTGGTATTTGAGGACTTGTGTTTTAATAATGCATTTCTGGGAGATGTGTAGTGATAAGGACTGAGAGGCCCAAATTTGAGACTGAGCGCAAAAGAAGAGTGTATCTTATACACTGATAATTGATTTGGGATTTTGTGTGCTTAGGAGACCAGAAACCTGGAGGGTTCACAGATATGCATTCATTCATCTGGGCTCACTTATGTGAAATAAGTAAGTGGTTTATTTTCATAACATGTGGTGCTAAAGATGTGGTTGCTATAGAACCTGCATTGTCAGCAGCTAAGGGCAAATATTATGGCCTTACTCCTGAATCAATAAAGTCAACTTTTCTTGTGCAAATGGTTGGTTGATTATTTACTTATTTATTTATGTATTTATGCATACGGAATTGGGGCCAGAGGTGCGGAAGGGGTGGTGGTGAGATAATTTACTAGAGAGGGGGTAGCAGAACAGGCAGATATGCTGAAATATACTGCTGAGGGGAGCAGTGATTGGATCAGGAGAGATCTGATGCACCATATGGGTCACCTCCCTGGGCAGGGACTGAACTCAAGCTGCATGAACTCATGCTGTAGTGGCTGCAGACAGCTTCATGGTGCTGCACTTCAACCTACTGTGCCAGCAAGGAGGGCACAATGGTTGACACTTTAGGCAGTTGTTTATATTTTATTCATGCAAACGTTTTGAGAGTATTAAAAAACTAAAAATTTCTAGTAATATTAAAAATATAACAATAAAGGGCCCTCCCTGGTGGCACAGTGGGTAAATGCAGCACTAAGAAGCTAAAGCCACTTCCGCATGAGTTCAATCCCCAGCCTCAGAGGTGACCCACATGGCGTGGCAGACCTCTCCTGACCTGCCCGCTGTTCCCCTCAGCAGTGTACTTCGTCAAGTCAGCCTGTTCTACTCCTCACTCTGTCTCTGGTGAATCCTCTCACTCTCACCTCTGGCCTGTACCCCAGTTCTGTATGCATAAATAAATAAACCTCATATACATATAT
>NW_004567103.1:83468756-83484101 GCF_000260355.1 Condylura cristata
TCAAACACATTTGACCAAGGAAAAGTGATGTGTGTGCATGTGTGCATGTTTGCATGCGTGCTTTCTAAATAGTACATATTAGCAAATTCTTCAGAAAAGACATTAGGTACACAATTGACACAATATACACAAGTATTAACAATGTAAATGTAAGACCTAAATCATAAAATACCTAGAAGAAAATATATAAATAGTTTCTTGATGTTACTCTTGGCAATGATATTTTGAACATGATAGAAATAGCATAGGGAACAAAGATAAAATAAAGTGGAACCACACAAAGCTTAAGACACTTCTGCATACAAAGGAAATAAAATGAAAAGGCCATCTATTGAATGGGAGAAAATATTTGTAAATCTTCTCTATTAAGTAAGTGATGAATATCTATAGTACATTGGGCCACACAACTTAGTAATAAAATGACTGCATATCTGAAGCCCCTAGTGGGAGAGATCTGGTGGAAACTTAGGGGGTGGGGCCCAGTGGTCCATGTGGAGGATTATAAGTACTTCAGTGGTGGGTGTGGTGTGGTAAAATAGATCTCAAGAGATGCAAACATAGACCCTTAAGTCATATGTTACAAACCAATGTTATCGAGATTTAAGATACAAAATAAGAAAAAAAAAAAGCAGCCTGATTCTATAGTGACCTCTCAAAACCAAACATTTCTTTAATAGGAAACAAAATTTACACTAGCAGTTACAATTATAGAATATTTATCATGCATATTATATATGAAAGGCATCTGTCAGGTGTCATTTCAACATCACCACAACTTTAATTATAAGGTTCTATTGAAATTTATAAATAAGTCTAACAGGATGGTAAATTAATTGTCTAAGGGCAATCAGGTAGTTGTAGTGGAGTCAAAATTAGACTAGAATTTGACTTCAATCCAAATGTAATTCAGTCCCACAGAATTTATGAAGAAAAAAGAGCCAGTAACTACAATTGGATTATTAAAGTAAAAGTACTTCCAAAACTGGCACAGAACCCAGGGATCTGAATTTTAGTCACAATCTAATAAGTTGGAGACATACATTTACCAAAATTTTTCCACTTTATTCGTTTAGCTTGAGTGACTATTGAAGAAAGAACTTAGGTCAATTGAATGTTTTAATTCTTTTAGTGACATTGCAACTGCTGGAGAACTTCCCTTAGTTATCAGTGTCATATCCCAAATAATCAGTTACAAGGAGCTAATAATAATAATTTTTTTTTTTCCTCACAAGAAACAGTCACTGTGTATGCTTAGGGATATGGGATTTTGTTCTCAAATTCAGATTGGTAAAATCTAATTGAGCACATAAAGCAAAGTTCAGAAGTACATGGGTATACTTAAGTAATTTCTCCAATAGAAAAAAAAAAAAAGAAAACAAGTTTTATAGGAAAACACTTATTAAAATAAAATCAATAGAATGTATCATTAGTTTTAAAGGTTTTTGAATGAATAAGAAAATGACTAAATTACATATTACCTATTTGAAAACTGCAGATGCTCTGAAACCATTATGAGAAGGCAAGTGTGTAATTTAAATTTGCATCATCCTTTCAGTATACTTGGATCTCTGATAAAATGCCTGATCTTTCAGCTGGTGGTTTAGGATTTCAGTCAATTTTGTTTAGATTATTAGAACATATTATGGGTAGAGATAACAAGCCCTGAAAATAATTACAATAGAAAAATACATAGTGAAGAGATTACTTGCAAAGGAACAATGCAAATTTCATTAATTAGATAGTTTCATTAGAAAGAATAATACTAGTAAAGGAAACAGAGACAATCCTGTTTCTTTGGATTAACTGTGTACTAAGTTCATGGTAAAAATATTGTCTAAGTATACATCCTTCTTCAAATAGTCCTCCTAAATGCTCAAGGAAATTATCAGTATAAGCAAAAGGACTGGGTAATTTTAAAGATAAATGACAATTTTCATGACTTCACTTTTATCCCAAAGGTCAAAACATAAAATGTAACAGTCTTTGATATCAACAAGCCAAACAAAAAATAAATACTAAGTCTAGCAATATTTAGAAGGAAGTTGAACAAATCAACACATCTTCTGAGCCTCAGTTTCCTCTACTAATTTAAGGGAATTTTTCTGGAGATTAAATGTAAGTTAGATAAAATTATTGATACATTTTCACATTCTATTATTATTGAAAATTCCTTTCCTAAATACTTTTATGATGTCCGCATTCTCTTACCCTTAGCTCATGTACAGTTAAGGAACAGTTCAACTCTTTTCACATATTTGCTGAATATAATTTAATCGATTTTTTTTAAAAAGAAATCTCACAAACAAAATTATACTTAATATTAATTCAACCGTATAGTGATCTTCTATCATTTGGATCATTTGGACACAATTCCTGCCTGTCTTCTCCTATAAATATGTAACATATAATCTAGAACAGTTAATGAAAAATGTAGAGAACTCCAAGAGATATGAATATTATGTCTCCTAGAATCAATGATAAAAACTGAAAACAGTGTACCGGCAGCCTTTTACAATGATAAAATATGAGTTTAGAATAACAGGAAATCTGGCACTGGATTTTCAGAATTCACAATTGTGTTCTTTATAAAGTGGCTGCAGACACAAATTGTATCTATTCACTGCTTGTGTGAGGGTCATCAGGAAAAATCAGCTTAGAGCCTGGTGGCCAATTAGGGCTTTATATGTCCTGTTCCCAATCCTGAAAATAACTACTGGTGATCACATAAGGTTTGGGTAGGATTTATTTTGAAACTGGTCCTATTTATGTGCAGATGAGCCAAAGGCAGGAGTCATACTCTGTGTGAAATTGAAACCCTTGATGATAATTATAGAGTATCTTCTGCCATCATTTCACAACTGATTGACTCAAGGTTTACCAAATACCTTTCTTATTTCTGAATGTAATACATCTTCAATATTCCTTACATTCTGTATGTTCATTATTGTTAGCTTTTCGGGGTGTGGGGAAGTTGTCATTTTTGAGGATGCAACGAAATGTTGATCCTCCATGTTAGAGACTCTGCTCGGTCCCAGACACCATTTGCTTTTGTTCCTGACTTCAGCTTTTTGTGTATGTAGAACTAGAGCGCAGGCCAGAGGTGTGTGGGATGACATTATTCACCAAATACACAGTGGGAAGCATCAGAGGAAGATCTGCTGAAGTATACTGCTGAGTGGAGCAATGAATTAGATAGGAGAGTTCTGCTGTGCCATCTCGGTTGCTTTCTGGGCAGGGGTGGAAGTCAGGGAATCGAAGTGATGGCACTAAAACTTAACCCCTAGGTGACCAGGGAAGTCCTGAAAAACTATATTCATCAAAGCACTAATTTTTCCAAAGCTCCTTTCTGCATGAGTAATAACACAATAACTCCAGCAATTGAAGAGTCTGGTGTTGTGACACACTGAATGTCTTAGAATTTCAGAACAGGTTGAGTCTATCCTGCCAAAATGCACTTTAGTTCTATTTTTATGAAAATATACATTTTCAAAAAGATATTCGTAAACCAACCATACTCCAGTGAGATTTTTTTTCCTCTTTAAACAACAATGAAGACATATATCTGAAATTATCCACTATGTAGTGAATGAAAAAAAAAATAAACACAGAAAGGTAGTTTTATAACACAATTACATTATTTTATTGCAGTACAACACTGAATATTATAAGGTAGCAATCAATGGAAAATCAAAAATATAAATATTTTTAAAACCATAACATGGTAATGCATACTTGGAATTTACATTGAAATTAGAATGAAATTACTTGGCTGACTTCTTTACAAAAACGTGAAACATGGAACACTATAGTTGTAAATTTTCTTATAAACAAACATCTATGAAATAATTCACAAGTAATATTAGAATGAGGAATAAGTGTGTAGAAACATACAGAAAGATCCCCCCCCTTTTTTTTTTTATTTATTTATTTGTGCATACAGAACTGGGGTACAGGCCAGAGGCTCAGGGGCGGTGGGAGGCTTCACCAGAGACAGAGTGCAGAACAGGCAGATCAACAAAGTACACTGCTGAGGGGAACAGCAGGTGGGTCAGGAGAGATCTGCCACACCATGTGGTCACCTCCGGGGCAGGCAGGAATCGAACTCATGCGAAAGTGGCTTTAGATTCTGTGCTGTGCTTTCTTGCGCCACCATGGAGGGCCAAGAAAAAATATATATATATATATCTCAGTTCCCTTAATTGTTGTCATTGCAATGCTTTCTCTCATCTGACCTAAGTCATCAATTTAGCTTAAAATGGCCAATGAATAAATAATATTAAAATTCCAGTTGTTTTTGTGCCAACCTTCACTTTTGCTGATAAGCCAGATGATAACTTGCAATAAAGTGAGGGTGCATAATCAAAATAGCATGTGCTTTGGAAATGGCACTTGGTACTTCAGTTCCAATCCTGGTTTCACCACTTATTGACTGTGTGACCCTAAACAAATTTCTTTAGCCTCTGATCTCAGGGTCATTGTCTCTAAAATGTTTATAACAATGACCTCATGAAATTATTTTAAAGTTATAATGGAGAATACTGACAGAAAACTAACTAATGCAGAGCCCATATCTGGATCTTAGACTGACCCCATTCTTACAGGACATAAAGAAGTGAGCATGAAGCACTGGAACCAAGGGGACTTACGTATCAAGACACAAAGCCTGAGAAATGCAAGTGTGGGCATCTTGCTCTATTAACAGATTCAGGGAGAATGGTTCTTTAATTCAACAGATTTCTCAGCCTTCAATCCCCATCTCCTAGGGAAGTGACATGGTCTCTAAGCACCAATCTACTTGGCAATACATAATTTCTCATCTTCCCCCCTGGGCAAAGAACAGTTCATTCTCTCCTGCTCCCATATTATGATGAGTAGGACACTATTATTGGTTTAATTTCCTCCTGCCTTATTAGTGTATTGTATGTGGGTACATGCCATCTTTTAGACTCTAGAAAAACTTGAATGTTTATATCTCTGCTGGATCTATAAATTGGTGTAAATCTGCCTGTATTTTTTTTAAGATTTATTTATTTATGCGTACAGGAACTGGTATATAGGCCAGAGGAGTGGGGATGAGAGGATTCACCAGAGACAGAGTGGGGAACAGAAAAGGCACATTGAAGGAAGTACATTGCAGCTCAAGAGAAGTCTGCGGCACCATGTAGGTCAGCTCCCTAGGCAGGGATTGAACTTGTGCTGCAGTAGCTGCAGATAGCTTCACAGTGCTGTGCCACTATAGAGGGCCCCCACTTGTATTATTAATCCATTCTAATGTACTCTCACATTGACCAGAAAAATAATGAATTATAACAGTCTGTTCCTAATGACACTACCACTATGTTGTGAAAAAAATGAAACAATTATTTTTCAGTTACAAAATGAGATTTTCATCAAATAAGAGGGCAGATCTTCAAACTGGAAATATTTTCAATAGCATTCACTATAATGGTGATTTTCCTCAATGTCAAAAGGCCTTTCTCGGCATTGTACTAGCTCATGTTATGTTGAAATGTAAGAAAGAGATCCAATTCTCAAAAGTAGTTCTGTCTTAACAAAATTTACCCAGATTTTAAAAAGCAGGAAGATAATTTATTCAATTACAATAATATATCAGGAAGACCCATTATTTGAAGTACTCATTACCATAATTTTCTTATGATTTACTTTTCACTATGAGGAATTACTATCATGTACAAACTCAGAAAAGACATTTTCATTATTAACAATCTCTTCTTTAGTTACTCTACACAGAACAGAGATAATATAGCTTTTCTTCTGATTTAGGCAAAGCAGAGAAAACATAGCTCCCACCAAAATCATGAAGTGTTTCGTTATTCATTTTTTGTTTAATCTTTGCTTTCAATAAACAGGACCACTACCTCCCAGTTTTTTGTTTTTGTTTTTTTAATTGAGGTATATATAACACATAAGTTTCAGGGATACCAAATGTGGATTTGTTGTATTTACATATTGCAATAGGATTAATGTTGTGTTAACTAACACCTCTATCACATCACATAATTATCACCTCTACTTTGAGGTGGGAAGAATTAAGATCTAATTTTTTAGCACATTTGATATTTATAGTAAAATATTGTTACATATCACTATACTGTGACTCAGATTTCTAAATGTTTTACCTGGTAGTTTCAAGTCTACCCTTAAACATTTCCCCAGTTCCACTACCCCACACATTACCCCCAAGGCAAACACATTTTACTCTCCTTTTATGATTCAGATATCTTTATATTACACATATAAGTAATGTCATACAGTGGTTATCTTTCTCTGACCTCTTTCAGCATAATTTCTGTATGCATCATAGCTGAGTCATACATATATATCATGTAATGCATACATATATATTACACACACACAGAGACAATCTAAATTATTTTTGTAGTTGATCTTTCTGAACTCTGGTTATTGTGCAGGAATTTAAAATTCACTTGTAAACATGTATATTGCTTGCAGATATTTTTTATCTATTTAAAAAAATTTTTCATGTTTTTGGGGGCCTTGGTAGGGTTTCCAAGAGTACAGTAAAAAAGACCTCAGCTGAGTATAATGGACCAGGCGAGAAAATAGCAAAAATAATGAACAACCATATACCAGAGACATTCTGTGGGGGTGGAGTGGGGAATGGGATCAAAAACGGGGGGAGGGGAGGGAGGGAAATGCACGGGACTATGGTGGTGGCACAGGGGTGATTTGGTGATGGGAAACCTGCGGGGATTACAATCGAGATGGGAAAAAAATGTGCAAAATGATGTAAAAATAAACTTTGTAATAAAAATAAAAAAAGACCTCAGCTGTGGATTTCAGTACTATGGCAGCTACAGTCTAGCTTAACAATTGTTTTCATACGTTCTATCAAGGCAGGATCTATCATATACATACACACACAAGCACATAGACAAAATTATTTAATAAAGATAGCTTTGAATATATGTGTATTAAACTACATTTGGGATAATAAAGCCTCCTTTTCAGTGACTACTAGGCATAGATAAAACCTGTCATTTTCAAATATTATGTGAGCACATACATCATTCATCTTTGCTCCTTGAGTGTTTTTAAAAATTTGCTATGTGCTCATGTTAAAGACTAAGTTTCTTTTACTAGTAAATGGAAAGAACAAATGAGAAGAGAAAAAAATAAAGAAGCATATAAAACTTATATTTAATGGGTGTCTATTGTCAGTCTACTCAGTGCTAAGGGATTAACAGAGTACCTCCAGCAACTAGCCCAATCTAAGCCTCATAAGAATGGGTGTCACTGACTATATAAAGTGCTCAAAGGTGCAAGTTTTAACAGGGGTAAATAGGTGGGGGTAAGGATTATTCTTTTTTGGTTGAATTTAAAGTTTGTGTTAGCAGGAGTAAGTCTGATGTGATGATCTCCTTTCTTCAAAGTATATTCTCAACAAAGAATCAGGGCAATGGAGATGAAATATTTGTGAAGACTTAGAGTGCCTTCCACTTGTTATTCAACAAATGGTATTCATTTGTTTGCTGTGGTGTCTAAGGAAGACATTGAAAACGGAGTTCTGAGTATTTCTGAATCTAGGGCACACAGATAGCATATAACAACTGACACACTGTCTAATATATCATGTAGAGTAAAACCAATGTTCCAAGAGGCACACAACATGAATCTTCTCTCTCTTTGGGCATTCTGATTTATGCAGCAACTCTCAGCTTCTTCAACTCTCAACTTCCTCAAGTTTCAACTCATCCCATACACTCAAAAGTTTTTCTCAGTCGTGATTTCCAAGTCTTGGTTGAAGTATAGTGTGCTTGTGCCCAGCTCTGTCTAAATCCCTTTAATTGCTTGCTCACTCAGAAATTCCTGTGGAACTTCTATTTCAGAAATTCTATTTAGTGAGGGTCAGATAGGACAGAGTAGTTGCTGCAAACTTCTAAACTAGTTGGAGGGCAAATGTGTCCCCAAGGATTGTAATAGGGATGAAAACTGGTCCTAAATAGAGTTATTGAAACCCCAATGTTTAATTTTTTTTTCCTTACAGAAGACTCCAGAGATAAACTTCATTTTCAGCAGATTTATTGTTATAGTAGTTGTTCAAACTTCTAACATGTCCCAATATTTATGAAGTAAAAACTGTGCAGGGGGGAGGGTTGATTCTGAACAATAAATTAAAATTATAATAACCTTAGTAGACTGATTCCAGGAAGCTCCATATAAAGAGGGTTTCATCTCTTTCATCCAAAATACTGCCTTAATGTTCTACTTAACTGACAATGAACTGCAGACCAACCAACTGGTTTCACATTTTATTAGCAGTGGATTTTTCCTGAGAGACCTGTTTCCTGACTTTTGAATGCCTGAAATTATACAAGATTCCATTCCCTAACTCAGGAAGGGAGTGTCTCTGGGACCAGGAAATAAAAGAAAGGTACACATTTTTACTATTTTCAGGTATCAAATTCAACTTCAAGGCATTTTCTAACACATTACATTTTAGAAATGTTCACATTTTCCTGATGGGCAGGTAAATGTTTTTATGCCAATTTTACAGATGAAAAACTTAAAAGCCAAGGTTAAGTGACTTGCTTGCAGCAGCACTGGGAGCCAATGTCAAAATCAGACTTCCAGCATCAATGTTTGATTGCTTAGACCACTCGACCACGACTCTTTTTCAGTATAACACAAATGTTTAGAAAATGGTTTCAACTGCTTTTAGGAATACAAGCATGCTGAACTGTATTTTGGGTCAGAATAAACTTTTGCAAATACCTTATATTGCCTGACTACATAGACGTAATGAAGACAAATGATGACTATTAGATTTAACTGAGGTGACTACCATTGTAAATAATTTTGTAGGTATATATATTTATCCATGTTTTCATACATTAATTTAACAAACATTTAGCAACTAATAGCACAAGTAGCAAATAATCTAATTAAGACTTTTAAAGTGTTGGTATATATACTGTTTGCATTTCCCAAAGAATATGTACAGAAAACCATAGTTACATGGAAAAAATATTTCAACATTAAAAATTATTAAGAAATTGTAAGTCAAAACTATAATGAGATATCACCTCACACCTAAAATAGAATGATGATTACCATAAAGATAAGAAATGTAAGCATTGCTGAGGATACTGATAAAAGGAAACATTTATGCATTTGATGATGGAAATGTAGGTTGGTATAGCCATTATAGTGGAGGACAGTTAAATGTTAAAAATAATTATTGTATGATCTAGTAGTGTCTAATCTAGTTATGTTAATTATATTATCTATTTTTAAAAGAACATTATATGTCTGGTGATGTTGCCCATTAAGAATGAAGGAAAAGAATGAAGATACACCTGGAAACAAATCAAAGTTGAATAAAAGCATTGTTAAAATATCTTCTCTATATAAAATGCTAAGTCGCTAGACAGTAAGACAAAGATTTTTGAAGAAATATTTTTTAAAGTCAATAAAGGTAATTGCATAAGGAATTATTAATGTCAGCACTATAATAATTTTTGTTTTTAAAAATTTGTTATAAAGTTTAAGGACAAATGCACAAAAGCCATAATCATAAATAATTATAATGTATAAAGATATAATTTGTTTTTTTAGATTTATTTATTTATGCCTACAGAACTGGGGTATAGGTCATAGGTGTGGTGGGTGAGAGGATTTACCAGAGACAGTGGGGAACAGAACAGGCAGATTGACAAAGTACATTGCTGAGGGGTGGGTCAAAAGAGACCTGCCATGCCAGGTGGTTCTGCTCTCTGACCAGGGATCAAACTCATGCTGCAGTGGCTTTGCAGAGCTTCATAATGTGGTGATTTAACCCTTTGTTAAAGGAAGAGTTCTAATTTCTTTTTTTAAAAAAGATTTATTTATTCATGCACACAGCGGTGCAAGGGCGGTGAGAGGATTCACCAGCGACAGAGTGGGGACCAGAACAGGCAAATTGACACAGTACACTGCTGAGGGGAGCAGCAGGCGGGTCAGGATAGCTTAACTTCATATAAGCAATGTTTTTTTGAAGCCAATTAGTATCAATTCTGATGAGCTATGATCCTAAACCTTGAAATCATCCCTAAGATTGTAAATCATTATTATCTCAATAAAAATGATACAATACCAAATGAAAATAAACATGTAGACAATGGCTAACATCTGAAAATAAGCAAACTAAAATACTCCCAAAACAACCAAAAGAACATAGGCAGTCTTTGAGCAACCATGAAGGAAATGCACTCACACACAAGCAAATTAGAAACTGAAAATGGAATAAAATTGGTACACTGAAAAAATGTATTGGTCCATTGAATGTAGTATTGGAAAATTCAAAAAGAGAAATATTACAAAATTGCATTAAAGCCAAGAGTAACATGGCAAAATTAGCTGCTTCTTTATCAGAAATAAATTAATTATAAAATAATTAAACTCAATGTTTAGAAGATGGTAGATGATGAAATTGAAGAAATAATATGAACCAATTATATGTTAATATAGACTAGTATAAATCCAAAGACATAAAAAAGTTTGAAAGTAAAGAGTAACAGGCACACTTATCATCAGGGAAATACAAATCAAAACCTCACAACTGTGAAAAAGTCCCATATCAAAAATAAAAGAAAAAATATCAATGAGTATTGTTAAAAATTTTAGTATGGCTAATGTTAAGAAAAGGATGCAAAGAAAAAGGAATCCTTGGACATTGTTGATGAGATTGTAGTCTTATTCATCCATTATAGTATGAATAGAGATCAATGGTATGGATAGATGGTATGGATAGAGATCAATATATTAAAATTGGATCTTCTATATGAAGACCCAAATCTTATGTGTTATTGATCACATCATAAGTTCTCAAATCATGGTCTTGTGAAAATGCGATGATTCTGAATCATATCTTATATACTTCCAAATATTCTTTAAAAGAAATATGAGTAGTATGCCCCTGTTCTGCCAATTTTCATGAAAAAATAATTGGAAATCATTAAAATGGGGTTTAATTGTTCTGTGAAATTTAGTTCAGTTGATTTGAAGATAGTCTAAATTCTGAGTTAAGATTTTTCTCTATAATTTTATCTAAAATATACCATTTGTAGGCAAACCAAAAAATTTTTAGCATAGCTAACGTTAAGATAAATTCTCCTTATTTCCAAACAAATATTTTATCATACAGCTGGTATCATTAAATAGAAGGAATATTGGCGTAGTAATACTAACAACCATGTGAAATTCAGAAAATGACTCTGATTCCGTTTTCTTCTCAAAGGCCATCTATATAACTGGCAAAATTATGGTATTGATACAAAATGTCATGAGTACCAAATCCATTCTTATTTCCATTTATAATAATCCTTATGCAAAGATGCAATGTATTCATAAAAGTTCTGCATCAGCTTATATGCCTTTAATACTATTTACAAAATTAAATCTGATAATTATTTTTCTTATCCTACAGTTCTGATAGAAAGTCAAGTCAGAATATTTTGTTTTGTTTCCTTGCTGGTTCATGTTGGTATTTCCACAAGATTACAAACAGTTGTTTTCTTTTCCATGGGAGAATATTTGACTCTAGGTATAATTAAATTGGGAATGGTTTGACATTCATTTGACATTACTTATTTTATCACAGCTTTTATTTGCTTTATATTTCCTATATGCTAAGTACTCTCAATATTATACATTATTTATTTTTACATTAAAGCAAGGAAATTGGTATCATTACCCCCTTATAGTTTACTGATAAGCAAACTGAAGTCTAGAGAAATCAATTATGCCCTGTGTCAATGGTCATGAAGGAGGTTTTTTGGGGCTCAAAACTCAAGCTTTCAAATACTCAATCATGTACCTTAATTTATCATTGACATAATTTTGGAAATTGTTCTGTCTTCAAGAAACTTTCAGTATAGTTGAATACATAATATTGATGCTATTATGTTATGCAATGAGTGACTTCTACCACCCATGGTCTTGATTTACTTATTAGTAAATTGAATTTAAATATATTTCATGCTTCATGCACAGGTTTGTGAAAGTACTAACAGTTTATGAGACACTGGAAAAATAAAAAATATTGATCACTACTTCAATAAGGACCAGAAGGCCTTTACATTTAACTGAGATAAATAATAAAATTATGTTTTAGATAATTCCTAGTACTATGTATTATACTAACATTATTACTAATATTCAAAGTAATTTTAGGAAGAATTGTAAAACAAACTTTACAGAAACAACAACTATTAAGAGAAGATAAGTAATTGTTCAAAGTAAAAACATAAATGAAGGTGATGATAATGTCACATACGACCAAAATTCCCAAGTTCCTCCACTGATTACTCTGAGGTCAGATTAAAGGTGCTCAAATGCACACCAGTCATTGTTTTCTTGTATGTGTTCAGTGGATGAGGTTCAAACCTCAGCCCACATATCTTTTGGCCTCATCTGAATCTACAGCCATTTCACTGTAGACTGCATGTCAAATACAATGAATAAATTGCTTTTCTTCAACGGGTAACAAAGAATGAATTAAAGCAGCAAAATATCCAAGATAGGGGGGTTAATTACAAGACTGTTAAAATTTGTGTGTGTGGTCATCAGGCTTGGGACTATGAAATGAGATGCAGAATGTGAAAGAAGAGAGTAGCATGCACACTGGTGAAAAAATATATCAAGATCTACATTAAAACATTTCTATGAGGGGTAAAATCAAAAGTTTTTAAGTTAGTCCATTTTATTCAAAGTATTTTAAAGATGGCAGATTTGAATAAAAGTGTTAGGATGAAGAGGAATCCTTGTTTGAAACATGAAAACCATCATTTCTAACTTCAGGGAACTGTAAGCTTGTGGGAAAGGCATATAAATTAACAAATAGATATGATAAATTCTATTGTTTCAGAAATGTTGGTTTAGACAGCACTCTGAACTCTTCTTGCCAGTCCTCATTTGAGGAAGCTGTCGCTAACTCTGCAGGACCTGAAGTGCACCTTTTCACCCTGGCTAATGTGCATGGGTGAGCACACTCCCCAGTCAGGCCAACAAACAAGCCAGCAGAGCACAGTGCACTCTGTCCTGCAAATAACTGCAGTCTGCTGTTTTGTTTCAAGTAGAAGCTACAAGAAGCCCCAGGTTCACACAAATATGCACCCCACCTTTTGCATTGGGCACATTTCCTGATTTTCCCTGCATGGCCCTATATATACCCATGGGCAGTCCTAATAAACAGACTTGGGACTTCAGACCCCAGGCTCCTGCTTCAGTGTCTTGCGTCTCTGAGTCTCCTATGTTTGGGCGATGGGCAAACGTAGCAGTCAGTGCACCCCTAGGTGGGTTTGCAACAGGAAGCGTCCACTCCAAAGTCCCTGTTCAGTGGCCTATATGAACTGTAAACCCACACAGGAGAAGTGACCAGCCATCATCTCAGGCTATAGGTGATTGCATACCCAGCTGACAGAACCAAATAGATTCTTTTTCCTTGGAGATTAGTGAACAAGAATACAGAATGCATGGAGTAAACAAACTGATTATGAATACTGAGACTGGGGTAAATAATAATATCCAATATTCCATGAAAATGGAAAATGGGGGAATGCATTCACAAAGAAAACCAGACACAAGATTGATTTGATTAGTGTTGCAGGGGGAGAATGAGATAGAAGAGTATATGGTTCTCTCAATTTTTTATTTTCTTCCTTGTGGCCTCTGGTAATCTTCCTTAAACCTTATATGTCATGTTCTTAATTTCCCTGTGTTAATGCTGTAACTGTTCTGTAAATGACCCTTAGTTATAATAAATTGATTTTTACTTTAATTACATCATTGCAATCGAATGCTTTAGAACAAAGTAGGGAAGGAAAAGTGCTGTAAGAAAACAGACATTAATACAGAATCAGACAAAACTATCTCTCTAGAAAATAATCTGAATTGAGTTTTAAGTCCATAGCCATTTGGCAAAATCTCCTCCTACCCATCTGACATTCCATTGTTTCTGGAGTACTGAAAATTTTGGTAGTGTTCATTCTCCAAATCCTATTAGAATGTGAATTTAATGAGGCAGAGTTCAGTTCAATAAAAGGAGAGTTCTTTGAAAAGTTGAAACAGAATTAGCCTGAATCAGCTTGGGAAGGTGAATTGAGCAGATACCATAAAAAGGGAATGTTGTATAAAATATTAGTTTCCTGAACCTAGCACAGACAGGATTGTCCACCTCTTTATGCCCCCATTTGGAATGCTAAGGAGGACCAATGGGATGTATTGCAATGTGATTGTTCTGGTGGCAACTTTAGTGACTTTTTGTCCTAAAGTACCACAATACTAAATTAATTACAGATGTGTACTTCCTATTCACAAACCCATGATAGCACCTTTACCCTGGTTATAACTTTCACCTCATAAAACATACATGTCAACGTTTTCCCGGCTCAACAAAAGTGTTCAATGTTACAAAAATAAGCTGGAAGAAAGGTTGATACTGCTCTATTGTGAATAAATTTAGTCAAAATATTCAATAGGGCAACTCAGAAAATATACATGGTACTCAATATTTGTTTTGCTCCTTTTATTGGGACGGTTTTTGTGAGA
The DNA here is from genome assembly GCF_000260355.1 of Condylura cristata. Taxonomy (NCBI): domain Eukaryota; kingdom Metazoa; phylum Chordata; class Mammalia; order Eulipotyphla; family Talpidae; genus Condylura; species Condylura cristata. The sequence continues at coordinate 83,483,328 of NW_004567103.1, forward strand.
AGAGTGAGGTACTTAAAGGCCTAACATCAAGTAGGATAACTTTTAATTTTAATTTGTTTTTCTCATTGGAAACATAACATTCTTTCTTCCAAGTCTACACCCAAATTATACTAAGCGACAAAATTTTCTTACAGATGTACAGTGATATTTTTCCTACTTAGTAACAATTGATTAGATTCTCCTGTATTTATCAAGGACTTTTCCCCTTGGGTAGGAATTAATTGAAGAAAGTAAAATTTATGTTCTTCATATGCATTTGCATATTAAAAGAGGGTGTGGTAAAACGTAAATGTTTAAAATACAGTGTGCTATAAAATTATAATTTAGGCCCTCCCTGGTGGTGCAGCAGGTTAAAGCACAGCACTGAGAAGCTAAAACCACTTCTGCATGAGTTCGATTCCCACCTGCCCCGGAGGTGACCACATGGCATGGCAGACCTCTCATGACCTGCCCGCTGCTCCCCTCAGCAGTGTACTTCATTGATCTGCCTGTTCTGCTCCCCACTCTGTCTCTGGTGAAGCTTCTCACCACCCCTGAGCCTCTGGCCTGTACCCCAGTTCTGTAAGCACAAATAAATAACTCTTTAAAAAATTATAATTCAAAAATAAATAATATTATAAATGCAATTTTCTTCCATTATCTCCTTAAGCCATACATTTTCTTACTTCCCACAAGAACCAAGAAAATTAAATGTTTTGTGTATCTGCTGATCCTGGAAATGTTACAATCTAGCAGATCCCCTTGAGTAACTAAGTTTGTTGCTTCTCTACTTTC
>NW_004567103.1:83484761-83497964 GCF_000260355.1 Condylura cristata
AAAAAAAAAAAGGAAATTTAGTTCAGACCTCAGACCTCAGTTCCTAAAAGTCAGCATATTAGTATTTCTAAGCAACTTATCAGATGTTGGTGGAGATATAACAACCCTGGCCATGTTAGAGAAAAATAAGTATATCTGTTTTCTAGTGAAGGAAAAATAGGGATCCTAGATTTATATTAACTACCATCAAAGATGTGGACTCACTTGCATATAGAGTCAGTTTTTTATATGACTACTTAAATTGTTCTTGCAATATCTTTAAAAAACAGACTTAAAGATTTCTATTTCTTTCTTGATTAATCCTTATCTTCAATTTCAGAAGAAGTGTGTCTCTGTCGCTGTAGATTCACTTTCATAAATCTCTTGAGCTCATGATTCACCTGTAAATTATAAACGTAGGCATCCATATATGTTTTACACAGCATGATGACAGAAGCATAAGTGAAAAGATGTCTTTAGAAGGACAACAAGGATTTCAGGAAGAAGACTTGTAAGAAAAACAATACTGATTTCAATGGACAATTGCAAAGGGATTCTAACATCATTGGTATTCTCTTATATGAGTCGTCTATTAGAAAATGGACAATAAAACTGTGTTCTAGGTACTGAGCGATTCTTCTAGGCTACGGGGGATTAAGGGAATGAATAAAGGAATTTTCCATACCACAACTGAAGCATGAAAATTTAAAAGAACTTGATCCCCCTAAAAACAATAAATAAATTTATTTAACTCCACGTAAACTAAGATGGATGTTATATTATCATAGACCACTTGTACTTCACAGATAAGATTGTTTATGAAGTTATTTATAATGGTAACTGCTGAGGACCTAGTAATTAATGAGCTGTAGCTTCACCAGAGAATGGGTATAATGTGTCTAGCTATGAAGGGTCCCCCTGTTGATGACTTCTGAAGAGTGAGATGATTAAAGCACCAACACTCAGCTTCATCTGTCACGATAAGTGATGCCAATGAGGGGAACTCACTCTGCTATGATGTTCCACAGGCCAAGGGGCTGGATGAAGTCAGTTATATTTCATGACACTGTTGACAGTCTGAATCCCAGGCCAAACTGCTGCTTGAATAGACCACATATTATAGACTCTTCTCATATGTTTATTGAAAAAACATTTATTGAGGACAGATTTATCCTCCATAATTAATAAAGCAAATAGTCTCATTGTATTTAACCACACTGTATGGATCACCATTGTTTCATATAAATCATTTGAATTTATTTTATAAATAAAGTTTCTACAGTGAGGGGGATGGTTGAAATCAGTTCTGTATGGGCCCTCCTTGGTGGCGCAGTGGGTTAAAGCACACCACTAAGAAGCTAAAGCCACTTCTGCATGAGTTCGATTCCCACCTGCCTGGGAGGAGCTCCACATGGCGAGGCAGATCTCTCCTGACCCACCTGCTGCTCCCCTCAGCAGTGTACTTCGTCGATCTGCCTGTTCTGCTCCCGGCTCTGTCTCTGGTGAATCCTCTCACCCTCTGCATCTCTGGCCTGTACCCCAGTTCTATATGAATAAATAATCTTAAAAAAAAAATCAGTTCTGTGAGTTAACTGAGTGTGGGTCAGAATTAAGCTAGAATTTATTTATTTTTTATACAAACTGTGGGTCTCAAACTCAGGGGAAATCAATTCTCAATACCTGAATTCCTTTATCTGTAGAATATACATCATAAAAATAAGTACCCTTGAAATTTTATATATACTAAATGTGATAACATTAGTCAATGTCAAACATAATGCCTAGAGTAAAATAGGCACTTGATTGATCTATTAATCTGTTTTTCTTTTTTAAAGATTTATTTATTTATGTATACAGAGCTGGGGTACAGGCCAGAGGTGCAGGAGCGGTAAATCCCCAGACATTGCTCTGGGGAGCAGAACAGGCAGATTCAGGAAGTACACTGCTGAGGGGAGCAGCAGGCAGGCCAGCAGAGGTCTGCTGCTCCATGTGGATCACCTGGGGGCAGGTATCTAACTCTCACTGAAGCATCTGCAGCTAGCTTGCAGTGCTGCGCCTTAACCCGTTGTGCTACAGGGGAAGCTCTATCTATTTTTCAACCCTCCCCCTTTCAGAATAGCCTTTAAACTTGTCTAATATGATTTTCCTCACTATACAAATATGTAAGATCATGAGTTATGCCATGCATCAGAAGCTCTGCCCTCTTCAGAGTATATCTCTTCTGATTTCCACTGTGCTGTTCTTTCCACTGAAGCTAGTCAGAGATCCTTTCAGAGAAAAGTGCAACATTCCAAACATTTAAAATCCAGAATTCAATGATATATAGTTGGAATATTTAAGACATACTCAATTTATTTTAGTTTTTAAAAACTTGCTAGATACCTTATATGTTTAACAAAGTACAAATAATACAATTATACAATAAAATAATATTAAAATTTCCATGTAAACAGAACTTAGGTTAAGGAAGAGCATGTTATTAGTATATTTAGGACTCCAGTCTTCACATGCCTTTATTCTAACCTCTACTGCATATGCACCCAGGATTCTGATTAATGCATTCTCTTTTTTTAAGATACTGAGTTCTTATTATGTATCCATAATAACATATTATTTACTACATTTTCTTTTAAATTTTATATAAATGGAATCACACTGTATATCTTATTTTAGATGACATTTTATATTCTCTGTTATTTTAGAATGATATTCATGTTGACACTAGTTGCACAGGTCATTATTTTTCAGTGAAATATTGAATTCAGGTGTCTCAAAGTATCATAATTTATTTGCTATTATTTTCTTAGTATACATTTGAGCATTTTCCAAATTGTGGAGTTATGAATATCGGTGCAGTATACATCCTTATATATATATTTCTGGTTCATATATGTAAGAACTTTTCGAGTACATATACTTGGGATTAAAGTTGCTGTGATATAGGTTATATAATATGAATGATATGTGTGTGCATGTATGTATGACAGATAAAGAACACATTCCAGAGAGAAGGACCAATTCCAGATAGCTATACCCACCCAGAGGTCAAGTACATATTTTTGGAGGCTGTGTGGGACAACATATGGCTTTATACATGGGGATCACCATATATACTTTCATCATAATGTGAAGTCTGTACTGACAATATGCATATAAATTCTTTCCTAGAACCCTTGCAGTTAAGAATGGTTATATAACTGCCTTTGAGCAACAAATCGCAATTAGAAACTACAAACATTATTCACAGAAGATATTTTAAAACATTTGCCATTTAGTCCATTGAAAGAGAAAAGTTTGAGCATGTTAAGATTTGCTTAGTTTAGATCTCTCTTTAACTGCAGTGAGAAAATCCCCCAATTAAATGAAACTAGTTACATGATGTGAGTAAGAAATCAACTTTTGTTCTTAAAAAATATTTTGGAATTGGTTGGTTAACGTTGACTTTTTTTGACAATAAGTTGCATTTCATCAAAATTAGGAATTTAATAGATGAATGGATCAAAAGTGGTATTTGTGGTATATTTACACAATGGAATATTATTCAGAATCAAAAAAAAAAAAAGATGAACTCATGCCATTTGTAGCAATAAGTATGGAACTAGAAGGGGTTTTGTTAGCCAGTGTAAGTCAGAAGATAAAAGATAATATAGTATGGTCTAATTATATGTGGAATATAGAGAAACCAAACAAAAGGTAAAAAAAAAGTCAAACTAGTAAGTTAAACAAAATTATAAGCCATACAACAAAAGAGAGGAAGGTGAGGGGTTGAAAGAGGGAAGAGAAGTACATAAGGGATATGGTGATGGTGCACTGGTGATACAGTGATGGAAGAACTATGGGAAGTACAATGATGTAAGAAAAAATATAATAATAATTAGAAATGTTCCTTCTAAAAGAGATCAAAAAATGCAAAACAAGCCATGTGTTATAAGAAAACATTTACAATACATGTAAGAGATATATTTTCTGTATCCAGGAAATTAAATAACTTACAAATAATAGATAAGCAGGCTATTTTTTTTTCAGATTCATTTATTTATGTATACAAGAGCTGGGGTGTAGGCCAGAGGTATAGGGGGAAAGGGGTAAAATGATCCACCAGAGACAGAGTGGGGGAGCAGAACAGGTGGATCTACAGAATTACACGGCTAAGGAGAGTAGCAAACAAGACAGGAGGGATCTGCCACACCATGTGTGTTAGCTCTCTGGCCAGGAATTGAATTCGTACTGCAGTGACTGGAGATAGCTTCATAGTGCTGAGACTTTGAGCTACCTGGGAGGCCAGGCAAGCTTTTTTAAAAATATTTATTTATTTATGCATACAGAACTGCGGTATAGGCCAGAGGCGCAGAGGTGGTGAGAGTATTCATCAGAGACAGAGTGGGGAGCAGTACAGAACAACTAATGAAATACACTGCTAAGGGGAGCAACGGGCGGGTCAGGAGAGGTCTGCTGCACCATGTGGATCACCTCTGGGGAGGGGATAGAACTCATGTTGAAGTGGCTTTAGTTTCTTAGTGCTGTGCTTTAACCCACTGTGCCACCCGGAAGGCCAGGCAAACTATTTTTAAATGACAAAATATTTGAGTACATGCTCAGCAACAAATAAACAAATGTTCACTAACATAGAAATATTTACAATAATGTTCAATATTAGAAAATGAAATTTAAAAATAGGAGATAGCACTAAAAGACATATGAATAACTAAAATTAAAATGTTAAGGAATAATAGGATCGTATCTCCTGTTGGCAAGGTTATGAAATAACTGAACTTTTTCATCACTGCTAGTGGGAATGTGAAATTGTATCACCACTTTAGGAAATAATTTTGTAATTTCCTAAAAAAAAATTATGTACCCACCATAATATCACATAAGCAACAAGTCCACCACTGTGTGTGTGCCCAATATAAATGAAAACATGCACACAAACACTTCTATATCAATGCTCATGACAGTTTTAGATTTTGTAGCTCCCAGATTTAAACAATTCAAATCTTCATGAATTTAAGACTGGACAGACACATCATTACATAACAGAACATCACTAAGCAATATGAAGGAAAAATCTATTACACATACAAAGTCATGGATAAATGTTAAAACTGCTCTAGTATAGTGAAAGAAGTCAGCAAATTAAGATAAATATTCAAGGATAATATTTATAATTGCTAAAAGTAACAGAGTAATCTATTTTTTAAAATTTGCATCGGGGGCCTCCTGGTGGCACAGCGGGTTGGAGGCAGCACTGCAAGCTAGCCGCAGTGGCTTCAGTGGGAATTTGATCCCTGGCTCTGGAGGTGACCCACATGGAACAGCAGACCTCTCCTGAACCGCCCACTGCTCCCCTCAGCAGTGTACTTCGTCTATCTGCCTGTCTGCTCCTCACTCTGTCTCTGGTGAATCCTCTCACTGCCCCTGCACCTCTGGCCTGTACCCCAGTCAGTTCTGTATGAATAAATAAATAGATCTTAAAAAAAGAAAGAAAGAAAAAAAAAAGAAAGAAAAATATTGCCACATCTTGGAGTTGAATTGAGACTTAGTGTCATTACAGTTAACCTCTACCATGTAAACCATCTCTTCACTCCCAATTCCATGTGTTAGTTCCCCAAATCAAGCAAATACTGGTATTTGTTGACTTAGGATCTAATTCTTCATTCCCTTGTTCAATGACAGCATTGACGGATAACTTGGAGGAAGCTTGGGCAGACCAAGCACTAATTTAATCTATCAGAACACATTTCCTCCCATGTTTAACCTCAATAAACGGAACTGTAAAAGGATAGCTATTATCTGAGTCAAAAGCCAATACAGAACCTGTTTATTTAATTTTTTTTTGAAAATACAATGTGAACTAGTAGCATTACTTTTTCATCTTTATCAAATATACAATCTGAAGGTTCAGAGAGAAGTAACACATCCTTGCACTTTCTACGATGTTCTTCTTTGGAATACCCTTCTACATTTCCATCAGTAGAAATTAAATGTAGTGTTTGATTCTAATGGTACACTTTAAAGCTGGAAATTGTACCTTTTAGAGTTATTTCATCTTCCCTCATATAACCAGCACAAAATAATTGCAGTGAGTCCTCATTACTCACATATACCAGATGTGTGAATTCACCTGCTCAGTCAATGTATTTGTAACCCTAAAACCAATACTGCTGGTGCTTCTGTGTTCATTCCCAGACAAAATGAGGAACTGCACAAATTTGACTTGCCTTACACATGTGCTCCCAACTCAGGTTACACAAGGCTGACCTCTGCCTTCCCATTATAAGTTTCATACTATAAAATAAGGATCCTCTGCTCAATATATGTAGCCACATTCACATTTTTGTTGGAGATTTCACCATTTACTATTATAGTTTATGAACTTCGTGATAAAGTACTTTAGTGCCTAGGCACAAGGAAGCTGTAGTGTGGGTGTGGGTGGGTATGTTCCATTTCTTTACCAGTAAGAAAAGTTCTAATATATGCCCATTTGTGTTGAGTGCCAAGGCCAATTGCCTTTATAGTAAATGTGTAATGCAGTTCTTCTGGCCACTGTGATGTAGCTGGAAATCTGACACACGTAAAGAGCACTTTTCTCTGTAACCTTTGTTCTCCATACTCCCCGTTTCTAGTTACTATGAAACAACAGCTGGCGAGGTGGTGGTCACCTACAAAGAGAAGAAACAGTGGAATGGCAAAGGCTACAAGAACTGATAGGGGAGAATACCTATATCTCTTTACCATTTTCCCTTTCTGTCTTTATTTAAGACAGACAATTGCATGTTTTATGCAGGCACAGTTAAGGGCATTTGACTTTCTTAATATTCTTGATTTTCCTAGAATTTTTAAATCTTTTTTCTCTGTCTTTAAATATGCAAAGATATGATGTGAAGTTCCAGGCTCCTCCCCTCCTAGATTCCAACCAGTTTTGCTATTGGACAAATGTCTGTTTACTGCACCAGGGAATTAAGTGACATTTCAGACTACTGTAGAATCCCATTTTGCTATTGTACCTCAAAGGGTCATTTTACACATACATTTATTATTCCACTCTCTGGAAACTTGGACCAACATTTAATATATTTTCTTACAAGTACAAGATTTTTTTTTTTAAGATTTATTTATTTGTGTATACAGAACTGGGGTACAGGCCAGTGGCTCAGGGGCGGAGAGAGGCTTCACCAGAGACAGAGTGGGGAGCAGAACAGACAGAACTGACGAAGTACACTGCTGAGGGGAGCAGCGGGCGGGTCAGGAGAGGTCTGCTGTGCCATGTGGTCACCTCCGGGGCAGGCGGGAATTGAACCCATGCAGAAGTGGCTTTAGCTTCTTAGTGCTGTGCTTTAACCCACTGTGCCACCAGGGAGGGCCCAAGTACAAGATCTTTTAAGAAAAGGTATAAATATACCACAGATTAATGGAAACAAGGTCAACTCACCTTTATGGAGTACTTGTTGCCTTGTCCCAGTTCCTCTAGATCCACTGGAATTTTTAGTCTTGACATGAATCGAAATACAATAGAAGATGTAAATGGAGTGTTACTTTGCTACCTTTGCAAATAAGAATTATGAACAACAGCAAATCCACTTGCCAAAGGTCATTAACGTTTGTATTAGTTATCTAATATGTAACTGAATATTCCCAAAACTGGTTTCTTTATTTTTTTTTCTTTTTTCTTAAGATTGTATTTATTTATGCATACAGAAATGGGGTACAGACCAGAGGTGCAGGGGCGGCAAAAGGATTCACCTGAAACAGAGGAGAGCAGAAGAGCAGATCGAGGAAGTACATGCTGAGGGGAGCAGCAGGTGGGTCAGGAGAGGTCTGCTGCACCATGTGGATCACCTCTGGGACCAGGGAAATAACTGGCACTGAAGCAGCCATGACTTGGTTTAGCTTTGCAGTGCAGTGCTCCAACCTGCTGCACCACCAGGGTGGGCCCAAAACTGGTGTCTTGAGGCAGTATCAATTTAATTACTTGTTTTTTCATCCAAATACTCATGAGTGACTTGTTAGACAGTTTAGAATGAGGCTTTCTCATGACGTTGTTCACTGATATCTGCTGGGTTTTTGGATTCTGAGACATAGCATATGAGCATGAGCATACTTCCATGGGGCACACATTACTGCCTGGCCAGTGATGCTGCCTCATGGTAGGAGGCCTCACTTGCTTGTATCTGGAATTCTCCATGCAATTGTTGGGGTTGCTCACAACATGATAGTCTTCCTTCAAATGAGCAATCCCAGTATGTATTTTGGAGGCTGAGATGTTTTGATGAGCAAGTTTTGAAATTCACACAGTGCAACATCTCCTGATTTAACACAAGGATGAATATATTTGCCAAAGGTCACTAGAGAGTATTTTGGAAGTTGATTACCACAGAATAAGTCGAAGAGCCTTAATTTGTTTTCAAAGCCTGACTTAAATGACCACACACATACTTTCATACCATGCTACCTCTAAAAGTTTAGCACTTGGAGCGTTCCATGTTACTATTAAGGGGAAGGATGTCCTAAAGGAACTCTGCAGAGTCTTATAGATCCACCCCCTACTCCAGCTTTCTGGACCCTACACCCTACTCCAGTGATTGGAAACTACAACTCCCAGCAGTACCAGGGAGAGAACTGCGAGGACCTAAGGGCAGAGCTAGCAGGAATGGATTCTGGGACATTTTGGGGGGATAAATAAGGCGCGATTGCATCTCAGGCTCTGGCTCTCTTGCTCGGGAAGCAGCAAGACTTGGTGTGTTCAGACAGCCTAGCCGTAAGGTATTCCACTTACTTTGTATCTTGCTCTCTTTCCCTGGGTTGTTTCCTGCTCCTTTCCCCTTTTGTAAATAAACCTGTTATTGACCCTTTTGTGTGTCCCTGCAGTATAGTTGAACTGTGAGCGCGTGGGTGAGGCCCCACAGACAGGCGGCTCAGTCCACTCTGGGCTACCCTGTAACATTACTTCTAAGTGAGGAAAATTGGTGTGGCATAGGTAAATTTCGGAGCTAAATAACTATATTATACCATTCCTAATGACCGCAACACAAATTAAATTTGAATTACATTAGCATTTCCAAGATTTGACCCAAAATTAGAAAAATAATAATTCACTTGCAGCTTCTGGTAGGTTAATATCCTTTTACTGTAGTTACTCGCCACCTATCAAACCTACAGGAAAATATAGCATTTAGGGAACAATGCTTTTTATCAGGCTTGATGTAGCTACAACATTTTTGGATCTGGTATTTCTGTTCAACTTTCCTTAATTTTCTTATGGTGTTAGGATCATGTAATAAGATTGAAAACAAGGAAATTGGAGCCAGTAAATGAGATGTTTTTAGATGTTTACTGGTTGTTATAAAGGCATCGTGATGCTTATTGGTAATTGTAATATAATGAAGAGATTGGAATAAAAATAATAATGCTTGTAATTAAAGTCATTAATAACACAGCAGTCACTATGTAATGTTAGATTAAAATGTGCAAGCTTCTGTGCTAAGTGTATTACATGTTTAATCAGTTATCCTAATATAAAATAAGGCTCATGAATTAAATATTTTTACCCCCATTCTACAGAAGCTTTGACATATTAAGGGATTTAGTCAATGTGAGACAGATAAAGTACAAAGCCCAATAGTTGAAAACCAGAACATTTCATTACTATATCCAAGTATTCATCTCATCCATTGTTCATGCCCATATGGTCAGAGTAATTTTCTTAAGCAATTAACTCATTTTTCTTCAGCAAGTAAGCAAAATAGTACCTTGCTCAAATGGCCTTACCAAAAAGACTGAGATAGTCCACATAAAAGAATTTTCCAGGTGACTGGAACTTGAAAAGCAGAAAATTTATTTCAACCACTTTGAACAGAAGTCTTTCTCAGACATACTTCACACCTTCCTGCTTTTGAATGAGTATATGAAACCCCACATAAGTTTTCTTGATAAGAAAGAGATCACTGTAATGCCTACTCTTCCTCTGGATTGTCACATTGGGATACCATTAGTACAGCTAAACTCGATTTGCGATTGCTTACCCCAATATTTAGAGGTTCCAGATAATAGTTCCTTGTATGATCTGCAGCTGGGTAGTCATACAGAACAAACAGAAGGAAAAAAAAAGTTTTCTTCTTCTCTTTTTGAGTGTCATGATCATTTTTTACTTACTCTAGCTATGTCTTCTCCTTTACAGAACCAGCTACTCACCTCAACATGAACTATAAATATAAAATACAAAGGTAGCAATCTCGCTAGCATTGTGCCTTTAAAAATAGTATCAGACTGTTTTCTAGTAAAGTCGTTTAGTGCTAATACATGAATTGATAATATAATATTTAAATTCTCAGAAGCCATTTATCTCCCCCATTGTGTTCTGCAAAATTTTCAAATGCATTTGAAACTTAAGCAATTATTGAATAATTTGTCTAAATTCTCAATATCACTGTTGGACAGCTATAGTACTGGATATAAGAACTATAAGAATATGATAGGCCCTGCAGTTGAGGGATTAATCAATTTGAGCTGAAGAAAGGGAAGGGGGATCATTTCATCTGCATATGGCATTATTCAATAAGCCAAACAATTTTCTGAGTTAGCTAACCTGTGTTCACAGTTTATGTATACATTTAAGGACATGTGTCCAAAGAACCAGAACTTATACTCAACCAAAACTATCTTTGCTTTCAAACCCATGCCTTATTAACTCACTGTTATTCCTGCCATCAAAATTATGGAGTAGGACACCAAGCACAAACCAAAAAACTACTTAATAGCCTTTATTCTAAGTGTTATCAGTTGTAGAACTCATAAATAGTTTAATGACTTTTAGTGGAAAATAAATAATTGACTAAATCTCTCCACTGACATTAAAAGGTACCACAGATTTAAAAATACATAAATTTGAAATATACATTTTAGAATGTATATTTTTATTTGGGGGCATCATAGAGATATAATCATTGATAAAACATTTTTCAGAAGTTATAGTAAACATGTTATCTATGATTCTCACAATGGATAATAAAGGAGTGATGACTGCTTGGAGATGAGCTGAACTAGGATTGCTATTCTGGAGCTAATTTACGTTAGAACTAGAATTTGACAAAGCTGTGGTCATTGGTTATAAAGACAAAATAGTTTACATTGTTATCAAACAGATTTTCACTCTCTGACCTATATACTTGTCTCTAAATCCTTTTATCAAAGAAAAGAGTATAGTAAAAGTATTCTAAAAAAACATTTCTAGATTGCTGTCTCTCTGTAACCATAGTGAGATCAAAAGAAATCTAAAGACTGTCTCCCTAAGCCTCATGCACTGATCAGTTCAAGTTTAAAAGGTTAAGAGTATGTGCTACCAGGAATCTACACATAGAGTCTAGGGTCCCACACACACACAACACACACACACACACACACACACACACATATATGTGCCGCCTTCCTTGCCCCTGCACAGACATATCTTTGGACAGCTCCAGGAGACTTCCTATTTGCTGTACAGGTAATAAGAGATCCAGGGTCAGTTAAGGTCAATATACTAAATGACACAGGTGGGATCATTTTGACAGGATGGACTAAAGTCTGCAAAGATCTTCAGACACTCTCTAGTGCACTCTGATTGGTAGGTACAGGAAGATTTACAAAAATGACAAAATGTGTCAAGCAAACAGAAACTTACAAAAATAGAGTAAGCCGAGCAAGTGGTAACTGCTGATTATCTCCTTTTCAGAGTTTCAAAGACAGCTTTTGGGAAACTAATCCTTATGGGGGACATTTTTCTTTTTAGTAGAGAGTTAGCAGCAAAGGTTTTGGACAAGCCTATCTGAACATGTGTGAAACCCATATTTTCAGATGTAAAAACAGGTTTTCTTATCCTGGAGAGGGGAGATTTAACTATTCACCCGGCTACAGGCCAGATGTTGCTGTTTGTAGCAACTGGCAGATCAGGAGCCAGTGATTAAAAAGTAAGAAACAAGCAAACAAAATTGTGAGTTCCTTTGTAGTGGAGTCATGTTATGAAAAGAGTAACAAATTAAAAAAAAAAAACAAATATAAGCATTATGGCAAATAGTAAGCACTTTATTTTTGAAGTAGGAAATGTCTGCTAAAGTCTCGGCACCCAGTTACAAAGGCCAAAACAATCTGATTCGTTTTATGAAAGTTTTAAGTCTTTTATTGTGTGCAGGGGGGAAAAGTTAATATTTTAATTTAGAATCACTTTTACAGCTACTGCTAGCATAGATAAAAATTTATAGTTTCACAGCTGTAGAGTTTTTAGATTTAATTAGAGGAACTGTTCCCTTTATGCAACAACTTTCTCACAGAGGTAGGCTATGCTGATTTGAATTAATGTGCTTTAAATAATTTTTACTGAGTTTCCTGCTGTGAATACCTAAATAGAAGTTTTGTGGTGCATGATTTTAAAAGAACCCTCCTTCCCTGCTCCATTACTGAATTTAGGACATTTTTCTGCTCTTAGCAACAACAGTTTATAAACAAACACCTCTATAAGCAAAAGAGAAGTCAGTATGACCATGTTTATTAGCCAGTTTTAGGAGTATTGAGAAATGTGTGCTTAGTAATTTGGAGACTAAAAGAGAAATGTCTTATTAGGCAATGCCTTTGCCTTTATAAATCTCACAAATTAGTCATAAGAACAAGATAAGGAAACAGAAATAGATGATACATGCTAAATTTTGTGAAAGAATCAGGAATTACAGAAACCAGAGGCAGAAGGAATCCAAGGTGGAATCTTGAGGTGGGAAAGTTAAGAATTCAGGAACCTTTTGGAAATACTACCCAGTCTATGCCAAGGCAGACCCAGTCACAGTGCATGTTAAGAATGCCTGTGGCCTGCGGTTGTCTCTGCTGGGAGGCTGGTCAGTATCCTCGGACTTTCCAAATCATTAATTTCAAACACACGTGTTTAAAAATGTGAAATACAGTCAGCCAATTTTTTTTTTTTTGTAAAGTTTCTTTTGTGTGAGTGTGTGTGTGTGTGTGTGCTTTTCCCAAAGAACTGGAGTGTAGGCCAGAAGTGAAGAGGCAGTGAGAAGATTCACCAGAGACAGAGTGGAGAGCAAAACAGGTGGATCTGCTGAAATACACTTTTGAGAGGAGCAGCAGGAAGACATAAAAGGTCTACTGTGCCATGTGGGTCAGCAACTTGGCTCCCTGGCTGGGAATTGGCCTAAGCCCCTAACAGTGATTAACAATGACACTTAACTCCAAGGTCACCAG
>NW_004567103.1:83498199-83544789 GCF_000260355.1 Condylura cristata
CTCTCTCTCTCTCTCTCTCTGGAAGGCATGGCTGGTGGCTAGTCATTAGGCTCTTGATGAGCTTTCAGTGTGTTAAAGGGGTTCCAAGCCAGCGGAGCTGGTAGGATGCTCTAGTTAACTTCTCTCTCTCTTTCCCTGAATTATATCTTTTCCTTTCACCTTTGTAAATAAACCCACTGTTGACTCTTTCTGTGTGTGCCTGCAGTACAACTGAATTTTAAATGTGCAGATGAGAACACACAGACAGGAAGTCCAGCTCACATTGGGTTGCCCTGTAACACTCTTATCAAGCATTTCACATGAAAAACTGAATTATGATCAAGCAATATGAGCCATAGGGAATAAAGACAAATTTGATAATTTGGCATTATTGTAAAAGGTTGTTTAAATGTTAAATATTTTACCTTATTCAACTTAACTGACCCCTCTAGATATACTATAAAAAATTAAAAACAAAAAGCAAACATGTAAATCTTAGTAAAGATTATTATATAAGGCCATCCATTCTGCCCCCAATTTCTGACAAGGTTATTTTAAACTCTGTTCTTAACTCCTAGATGCTTTTCTCCATTACCCTTCCTCTCCAAGGTGGGGGGGGGAGGGGGAAGGAGAGGGGGGAGTTGTCATTTCTCAGAGAAGGCAGTAGCTGACAAGAGATGTTCCTCCAGTTTCTGCCACCACATCTATCTGTTCCATGCACTAAGGCAAAAATCTGTCTCCCCTCTAGTTATTACCAATCTATCTTTGTTTCTCTAAATAACACACTGATCCTGATGCTGATTTGTAAAAATTTTATTGATCAGTTTTGTTCCCAATATGAAGAACTCCATTTTTCTTCTACCTCATTACACACACAGTTGCATTTATCCCTATACCTTCTGTTGCACTGCAATTTTGCAAGGGCGGAGCTGAGAAATACATTCTCAAATTTTTAATAAGATTTTTTTATTTAATGCATACAGAAATGAGATATAGGCCAGAGGTGCAGGGGTGGTGAGAGGCTTCATCAGAGACAGAATAGGGAACAGAACAGGCAGATGGGCGAAGTACACTGCTGAGGGGAGCAGTGGGAGGGTCAGGAAAGGTCTGCCACGCCATGTGGGTCACTTCCAGGGGCAGGGATCAAACTCATGCTGACGTGGCTTTAGCTTCTTAGTGCTGTGCTTTAACCCGCTGTGTCACCCAGGAGAGCCCACATTCTCAATTTTAATATCTCATGTAAATTATATTCTATCCGTCTCTAAACTTTACAGTAAACAATGATCACATTTGCTTTACCTCATTTGTATGGTGATGGGATTTAATTTTCTACACTCACCAATCCAGCATGATTTCTGTCAAATACCAGAATCTCTTCAAAATCGTTTCAGCTAATGCACATGTTCTATTTACACTGTCTTTCTGAAAAATTATGTCTCATAACTTCAGACCTTCTTCAACTGTACAAGGTGCTCTTTGCTCCTTTTCCACAGAAGTCCTTGCTGAATGTCTTTCATTGACATCCACACATTTCTTCTCCATACTGGGAGATTGTATCTCCAGCTTCCAGCCTCATATGTCTACCATTTCATTGGCATATATTTTTTTTTCCTTGTTTAAATCCTGCATGTTAAGTTTATGCTCATTGTACCCTCACACTTGATTGACTCTATACTATTAAATTCTAATTCTCTAGTCTCCCATCTCTAGTTCTGACAACTGCACTCTATTCTGTTCTATGAATGTCACACATAAATGGAATCATTCAATGTATGTCCTTTTCTGGCTGACTGATTTCACAATTAGTACAGTGTCTTAAAGGTTCATCATGTAGCATGTGTCAGGATGTTGTTTATCAGTGTGTCTATCAATGGAATGTTGGGCTGCTTCAAGCTTTGGCTGTTGTGAATAATGCTGCTACTAACCTAAATGTACAAACATCTATTGAATCTCTTCTTTCAGTTTTTTTTTTTTTTTTTTTGGCTATTTATCTCCAGAAGTAGAGTTGCTGGATTATATAGTAATTCAATATTTAAATTATTTTAGATGGTGCCATACCTTCACCCATGGTGGCTACATCATATGATAATTTCATGAGCAATGTACAAGAGTTCAGATTGTTCTTCATCCTCACTAACCATGATTTGTTATGTGTGTTTTATGTTTGTTTGAAAGCTTTTATGCTTATTTATGCTTGTTTTTACTTAGGTGTCACTGGTTTACAACATTGAATGATTTAAGGAAATAGACTCACACTCCCTCAGATATACATCACTGTACCACCCCCACCCTCCAAAAACCCATAGTCTTTTACTGTAGAGCATTGGGTCTCCACCCCTCTCTGCCCATACCCTTTCCTTATCTCTATTAACTTCTCTTGTTCATTCATCTTTCAATAATACCAAACAGATACAGCCACATTTTCACAAATGGTAAGATTTCACATCTTTTCTATAGTTAGGTAATATCCAGTCAAGTATATACACCACATACTAATGGGTGTGAAGTACATCTCATTGTAGTTTTAATATGTGTTTTCCTACTAAATGATGACTGAACATAATTTCATTGCACATTGTTTATCTGCACATCTTTGGAATAATTTCTGTTAAATTCTTTATGCATTTTTAAATAGGATTCCTGTCTTTTTCTTGATAAATTGCAAGTATTCCTTAAATATTCTATATATCAACCTCTACTCTGATATATACTTTGCAAATAATATTCCCCATTTCCTGTGTTGAAATTTTACTGTATTGATAGTATACAAATTTTAGTTTTGTTGAAGTCCAGTTTGTCTGTCTTTTTTGGATGTTTGTACTTTTTGGTGCTAATCCCATGAAATCATTGCCTAGTCCAATAGAATGAGGATTTTTCATTATTTTTTTCTTTTAGAAGGTTTATAGTTTTAGCTAATATTTAAATTGTGATTGATTATAAGTTGTTAAAATGAACCCAACCTTTTATTTATTTAGTTTTAATAAGTAGTTATCCAGCTTTACCAGCATCATTTATTGACAAAACTATACATTCCCCATTGAATGGCCCCAGCGCCCATGTAGAAAATCAGTTGGACACAAATGTGAGGATTTATTTCTGAGCTCTTTACTGCATTCCCTTTGATTAGACATCTGTCTTTATGCTAGCATAATATTATTTTATTTATCACAACTTAAAAAAAATGAAATCTGGATGTGTAAATCAACCAAGTTTGTCCTTTCCTTAGATTGTTTTGACTACTCAATATACCCCTAGTTATCCTATGAAATATTTTTCCATTTCTAAAAAAAAAAAAAATTGGGGGGGGTAAGGATTGCATTAACTAAGTAGAGTAGATCTCTCTGGGAATCACTGGCATCTGAATATTAGTTGAATATTTCTATCAGTGAACAAAGTGTGTTCCCATGTATTTACACATTCTTTAATTTATGTCAGCGATGTTTTATAGTTTTCAGTATACAATGGTTTGTCTCCTTAGTTTCCTTCATTTTTAAGTATTTTTGGATGCTATTATAAATATGATTGGATTGTTATTTCCCTTTTTAGATTATTCATTGTTACCATATAGATGCACATGATTTTTGCAGACTGATTTTACATTCTGTTATTTTGCTGTGCTTATTATTTCTATCAGTGTGCTTGTGTGTATGTGAACTTTAGGGCTTTTCCACATATCATATCAGGGCATCTAAAAACAAAGATAATTTTAATGCTTCTATTTCCAGTTGGATGATTTCTTTCTATTGCTAACTGTCCAGAGTAGGATTTTCAGTATAATGTTGAATAAAAGAGGCAAAAGGGGTTATCTTTGCTTTGTTCCTGATCTTTGAAACCCTACCTGGCTCATAACTGGACTTTCATATACTCCTTCTGTGGCCATTTCTTAGTTTCTACTAGCAGCTGTTATTCCATTTTGATTTCTTTCCTTTAAGAGATTCATTACTATTTTAGGAGTTTGTAGACTATCTGAGCAGTCATGCATTTTCAGCTTGGCTTCTCCCTTGAATAACAAGTGACACATTCGTTTTTGGTGGTGGTATTGATCTGGACCTTTTGAGTTGATGCTTTTGAAGCCCTTCAGGAACACTTTTACTCTCCCTTAAGAAACTCTACAGGTTTCTTGAATTCTTACCACAGCAAAGCATTGAATATGTATGAGTTCAAGAGCATCCCTATTTGTGCCATACCAGGCAGGTCCAAGTCAAACCAGAAGCAAGGGAGCTGTTTTTTCCCCATCAACCCTCAGAAGCCATAATCTGACCTATCATGTGAAACTTTGGTCAAGTAAAAATGCAGGCCTAGTGTTCTAAGACATTTTGAATTAAAATTCAGAAATCAAACAATTTAATTTGCTAGTATGTACTCGTGGGGAAAAGAGTGGATTATAAGTGTCAATTCAGTCTGATTATAATGAAAGACATAGACTAGGTCAATATACTATGCTTTTGATATTTGTTTCCTTATAATACTTAGAAATAGCATCCAGATTTAAAAAAAAAAACAGTAAAGAAATATTCTCAGAGGGAAAAATGGATTTGATGTACTCTTCACAAACAATTGTACATTTATAATGTTTCATTAGTCACACTATTTTTCATATCAATTTTAGCTGGTCCTAATATTTAATAGTTGCATGTTTCTGATCTGAATTTTCAGAGATGTATAAAGAAGAGGAGGAATAAAATGATAACATTTGCCTAACCAATGGCCTGGAAACCTTCGCCTAGGCCAGATTGTTAAAATTATGGAACAAATGGTGTGTTTTATATTTCCACTCATATGTGCAGTATCCTGTCATATTTTCTCATCAGAGGTTCTTTAAGTAGCTATTTCTGGCCTTTCTATCTATCTCCTTACCTAATGAACATTCATCGTTTTCGATCACTAGAAAGAGGTGACAAATCAGCATTTCTCTATAAATAAATTGTAACTGACAATGTAAAGCAGTATCTATTTTTTTTTTCTTTCATTTCCTCACTGCAGTAGCACCTAAAACATATTATTTTGTGGAAACATTTTAGAATCACTTTTAAAAAGGTACTTTTTTATTTTTAATTAAACATTTTCTGACTATTCAAGACTTCTTTATACATATTTGTGCATTACTAAAATAGACTATCATCCCTTCTTATCTTTTATAACCTTTTATATGGGCATATATTTTATTTAAAAAAATTTACATCCTCATTCCAAGCCTGTGTAGTTAAGGAAGAAAATTGGTAGGAGATCATTAAGTTTTTCAGAAATATTCAGCTATGAAGTTTATGCTTCCTCCACTTATTAATTGAAGGGTGTTTCCAATTATTAAATGAAGGGTACTTTCTGATTTATCCTATGTGTCTTGCTAAAAAGTTTCTATTGTGACAAGGTGGATATTCCTTCCAAAATGATTTCAAGTAGATAGAGAACAGTAATGGAGAAACAAAAATATATCCCAGGTACAATGACTTCTCAAGCCCCTTTCCTAGTGTCTATGGAATAACAAATTAATAAATTGGGAATTATTCCCTGACAATACTGCAATAAAACATGATGGGTCTCCTATTTCATTTTGATTCTAGAAATGATGTAGAAAAGCTCGACAAATTTGGAGACTGGAATATAAGTAAGACACTAGGAGCATACAGAGAAAGCTGACTAGTAAACAATAAAAGATCAGAGTGGGAAGTATAAATAGCAGATGATGAGAGACACTGCAGAGAAAAACTCCTTTCTACTTTTATTATTTTCTTCCATTACCGATTAGTATTATTTGTTCTAGAGCTTTATGTGACCAGAAATTAACAAAATGTATTCTAGGGTCTAGATTATTTTGTGGGTTACTAGGATTTTGAGATTTTTTCATGTTGTGTGTATTAGTAGAATTTATTTTTATTGCAAAGGAATTTATGTATCCATTCCACTGTGGCTGGTTATCATGGTTGTTATTAATTTGGTGGTAGAAAAGCCGACTCTTGGCACAAAAAGGCACTGCCCAAACCTCTGGAGCAAGAGATAACCAAATCCCAGGTTGACTGCATAAGACTGTATCCCTACAATAAGCCTGGTCCCCAATGAAACATCCACCTGAGAAAATTCAAAGCTGCCAGGAATATTTACTTTTTGTTCTGTCTAGTCAATACTTGATATTTGTCCTTTCACATTCTTTGAGCATTTGCTGAAATTACTATTGTAAATATTTCTTGTGTCCCTTTGAGGTATGTATGTATCTCCTACTACTTAGGAGTAGCTTCCCAAAGGAACCAAACACCAATCTTTAAAATATGAGCATCACACATTATAAACAATGGTCAATAGAAGTGTGGGGTTATTTCTAGATGTTTCATTGTATTCCAATGATCAGTTTATTTACCTGCTTTAAAGGAATATGATACTTTGTTGATTGCCATACAAAAAATCAAATTGCCTAATTCTTCCATATTTTTTCTTTCATTTTCAAGGCTAGTTTGTTAATACAGTGTACTTGGCATTTTATATAAATGCAAGATTTTGGACTTATCTGTGGATATTATTGTTGTGATTTGGTTAGAATTTCATACAGAATAGTGGACATATTAACAATACAGAGGTTTCTGGTATGTGAACATGATGCTTCACTGCATTTATTCAGATTCCCTATAATTTCTTTATGTTATCAAGTGATTTCTATTTTTTCATGTAGAAATTTCACATTTTGTAAAGGGTATGTTTAGGTTTTCCTTTATTACTCCCTTTTTATAACTTATTAATCTAAATTTATGTATTACCTTTACCGCTAACATATAGAAATGCAGTGAGTTTTTATAATGATTATTACACTACAATATTGCCAAATTAAAACAATATCTTTAGTGTCTTTTTGCCAAATTTATAATATTTTCTACTAACTTGACCACGTTATTTGAGTAAATATAGCTGATATATTGCTTTCCTATCTCTCTCTCTCTCTCTCTCTCTCTCTCTCTCTCTCTCTATATATATATATATATATATATATATATATATATATATATTTGTTGATTGCCATACAAAAATCAAATTGCCTAATTCTTCCATATTTTTTCTCTCATTTTCAAGGCTTTATGCATTTCAATTTTTAATTCAATAATTACATTCAAGTGAGTCTCTTGTGCAGTGATGAGAGTGAATGTCTTCACAATCTTCTGGTTTGAATTTTTTTTAACTGATTTACTTATGCATAATAGAACTGGGTGTAGGCAAGAGGCACAGGGCATAAAAGGGAATACAGGGACAGAGTGGGGGCAGAACAGGCAGATCTAGGTCTACCAAAATACACTACTAAGGGGAACAGCAGGTAAAACAGGAGAGGCCTGCTGTGCCATGTGGGTCAGCACCCTGGCCAGGGATCAAACTCATACTACAGTAGTTGATGATAACTTGATAGCATTGAGAATTTAACTCCTGTGTCACCAGGGAGTCTCTGAAAATGATTTTAATGGAGATTGACCTTGTATTTCATCAAATACTTTTTCTGATTTCTTGAGGTGAACTTCTAAATGCTCAATCTTAGCATCTTGAAGTAAGTCTCATTTATGATGAATTATCTTTTGTATATATTACTGTAGTCATTATGCTAATATTCTAAGAATAATTCAATTCATATCTTTCAACTCTAGCCTCTTAGAACACAAATTTTATTGTGTTGTCTTTGGGGGGGGATTGTTATACTTAATGCTTTACAACAATTTATTTCTATCTTTGGACATTTTTTCCCCCACAAAGGTAGTAAGACCATCATTCAGTTATAGACATGAACACATCCTTCTACAAATCTTTGGACCTCTTCATTGTTTATTCCTTTCTTCTTAGCTATTCTAACCTGAAAAATTCTAGCCATAATGGTTTCCAGAAAGTCAACATGAACATTACTGATGTCTGCTTTGACCCTTTCTGGCTGTGCTTATGCTCAGAAACTCTCTCCAGTAAGTAAATTGGAGAAATTGTAATGCTATCTTAATTTGATTACCTTTTTTCAAAGTTTATTATCCTGCACTTTCTGTAAAGCAATGTCTAAAATCATTGTTTCGTGTAATATTATAATTTTCCAGTTCTGATAACGATGGCGTGAGTTCATTTTGTATAATTCCAACTAGGAAGTATTGAAGATATGATTAGGAAATATACATAATATTTTTCACTATAATAGTTAATAAGATGATTCAATTAACTTCATTCAAGAATTTAAGATTAGTTGATCATTCTAAAGCTGATTAATCATATGACTCTCAAGAGATAAAGCATTTGAGGAATTATGTCTTTAGGGACCAGATACATTGAGGAAACAAATATATTGTCAGGATATAACAAAAGAAGATGTAGCTGAGCTGTGACTAAGCTGGGCAGTGTATTCCCCATAAAGATAATCTTGGAAAAACTTTTATTATGTCATTAAAATCTAACAGTTTAGCACCAAATTGAAGTTCGCCATTTTAAAATAAGTATTATTGAAATTATGCTACATGAATGCATGGGCAAAAACAATCTTTTTTTATCATTGATATGATCAGTAGTATTTCTTCTGAATCTTCTGAAAAATCAAATTGGGAGGTTAAAGCAATTAAAATATAAGAAAATATAACCCAAAGATCTTGGAAAATTAGTGTAACATCAAGAACAGAAAATGGGACTTCTGTTTAGTAGCATATCCTACCTTGAGAAATGTGGTTTTAAATCCTACTGGTTTTATAGGGAAGTGTACAGGACAGAATGAAAGGTTGCAATCATACAGTTTTAACCTCTCCCAATACCTTAGATATCTCATATTTTTCTCAACACAAAAGGTTATATAATGGCTTTATTGATGACTCCCTAAAAGATGTGTGTCTGTCAACCTAGTGAATGTAATTATGTCTTTCTTTAGGGCAAGGATCTTTTCAAATATAATAGCATGAATAATGTGGAAGTTAGATTATCCTGGATTATCCAGGTATGTTCTAAATAAACTGCTGATGATCTCGTAAGGGATTAAAAGAAAGAAAGAGAACTCAAATGAGAAGATCATGTGAAGAGAGGGGGTACAACTTGGAGTTATATGAGCTTTATATAAGAAACACATGGAGCTAACAGAATCTGGGAAAAGCAAGAAAGGATTCTCCCCTAAAACCTTCAGACACTGCTAACAGGTTGACTTCAGATTTCTCCCCTTTAAAAGTATGGCATTTGTGTTAATTTCTTATTGGAAGTTCAAAAATAACAATACTGGGTAGAATCCCAAAAAATAGGGCACCCCAAACCAGAAGACAAAATACTTTATTATGTAACCAAAATAACAATTCACTCCCATTTCTAGATCTTGGCTTTCTCCTTTATAAAATGCGACAGGGATACCACTAGATAATATTTTATTTGCTCTGGCATGTGTTCTAATTTTTTACTATAGTGAAGATGTGATTTCAGTTTTTCCTCAAATGTAATTTTTATGATGCTTGCTAAAATTATAAGTAAAATACTATTTCTAATTTTGAGAAGGAATGAGCCCCACCCTTTGTTTTATATACAATCATGGCCAGATAGTCTGTTCCTTTCCAGCTCAACTATCTCTACTTGTACTTAGGTCATTTCATTTCAATGAGCAAGCAGCAAGCATATCCTAAATTGTAAAATATTGCATGTGCTTGCTAATGCAGATTCAAGATCATTTTTACAATTCATAATTCTGTCAAGAAATATAAGTTGATGTATATCAGAGGAAAATATAGATTTCAATTTCCTTTTGGTGAACATTCTTAGTGCTAAATGCCAACATTGGTTTCTCGAGCACAGTGATGGAGACGTACCTTTAAGGGAACTTTCCTTCATTCTATAAAACTACCACCAGCAACACTTGTAAGCAAGAAAATATATTAAAGGTCAGAGATTATTCTCAGACAAGAACATTCAGTCATAATCATTCAGAAATAGACATTTATATTCCCATATAAAAGGTTATCATAATGGCATATTTTTGTCATTTTATTTTTTAAATGATTACCCTTCAAACCAGACCTATAAACTAGCCATCATTTATGAAATGACTACAAACCTAATGATTATTGTTTGTGTATGTTTTTACAGAAGTGTATATGTGTGTCTATTTTGAGTATGACCTTTCTGATCACATAGTGAGAAACAGGACAACAAAGAATGTACAAGAGACTTTAAAGTTACATGCATCTGAAATTATAATTTTTGATTTTCCCACAGTCTGTTTAGTTGGCTCAATGGAAAACCATGAGGAGGGATAAAAGTCTGAACCCAATCAAATAAATAGAGCACTCACAGAATATAAGAGAAAACTGACTTTGAGACTTTAATGTGGGTCAGATCACTTTGAGAGTCTGATCATCAAAACCTACCTTTTCCAAAGGGAGAGATTCAATTATATACACACACACACACACACATATGTGTGTATATAGACATATATGTGGGTGTGCGTGTATAACTAATTTTATGTTTTTTATTAGATTTTTTTTTTGGGGAAAGGGGTTATACCAGAATATAGTACTGTGATTTTTTTAAATTTAATTTTAATTTTTTATATATCTATTTACATTATTTTTCATTTTACAATAATGTTTTACTTCCCTCTTCCCCATCAGTCATCACCATAGCCCCTCACATTCCTCCCTCCTTCTGATCCCTCTTTGTCCATCTTCCATATAGGATTTCTCTCTGGTTTATAATTGTTTGCTTTTGTTGTGTTTTGTATTGTAATAACAGTACACTTTTTCCCCCTTTCCTGTCTCATTTGGTTCTCCTAAATTCCTCCTATAAGTGAAACCATTCAATGTTTTTCTTTTTCCTTCTGACTTATTTCCCTGAGCATGATCCCTTCCAGCTCCATCAATGTTACTGTGAATGGCATGAGTTTATCTTTTTTTTCTTTTTAATTGCTGAGTAGTATTCCACTGTTTATAAATATATATACACTGCATAATCTTGATCTAATTATCTAGTTTTGGCCATTTGGGTAGTTTCCAGGATTTGCCTATTATAAGGAGTTCTGCAATAAACATAGGGGTGCACGTATCTTTTTGAATTAATGTTTTTTGTGTCCTTTGGATAGATCTCTAAGAGTGGGATTGCTGGGTCGTATGGTAGCTCCATTTTTAGTAATCTAAGGAATCTCCATACAGCTTTCCATAGTGGTTGTACAGTTTGCATTCCCACCAATGTAGGAGATTTCGTTTTCAACCCATCCTTGACAACATTTGTTATTGTTAATTTTTTTGATATGTTCCATTCTCACTAGTGGGGGTGGTACCTCCTTGTGGTTTTGATTTGCATTTCTCTTATTACGAGGGATGTTGAACATTTTTTCATATACCTGTTGTCCATCTGCAATTCCTCTTTGGATAAGTGTCTTTTAGGTTCTTCTGCTCATTTCTTGACTGGGTTCTTTGTTTTGTTTTTGTTGATTTGAGTGAGCTCTGTGTATATTTTTGCCACCAGTCCCTTGTCTGTTGTATGGAATACAAAGATATTTTTCCAGTCAGTGGGGTGTCTATATATTTGTCTTGGTTAATGTCTTTTTGTGGTACAGAAGTTTTTCATATAGTCCCGTGTATTTATCTTTTCCTTCATTATCTTTGTTTTGGGTGAAGAGTCTTTAAAGATGCTTTTGAGATGTCTGTCTTATAGTCTTTTACCTATATTTTCTTCTATATATTTTTTGGTTTCAGGTCTTATGCCCATATATTTTATCCATTTTGAGTTGATTTTTGTGTATGGTGTGAATTAATGGTCTAGTTTCATTTCTTTGCTTATGTTAGTCTTTATAGCACCATTTGTTAAGCTGTCCTTTTTCCATTGCATATTCTTTGTGTCTTTGTCAAAGATTAATTGTCCATATAAGTGTGCATTTATTTCTGGGCTTTCTATTCATTTACATTGGTCTGTTTGTCTGTTTTTGTTCATTTATGCATCCAGAACTGGGGTACAGGCCAGAGGTGCTGGGGCAGTGAGAGGATTCACCAGAGACAGAGTGGGGAGCAGAACACGCAGATCGATGAAGTACACTGGTGAGGGGAACAGCGGGCAAGACAGGAGCGGTTTGCTGCACCATGTGGGTACCCTCCCTGGAGGTAGATCAAACTCATGCTGAAATGACTGAAGCAGCTGTGGTTAGCTGCAGTTTACCCAGCTGCACCACCACTGGGGTAAACCCCCAGTTTACCCCATTGCACCACCAAGACAAACAGACACCCTACTAACTGGGAAACTACCTTTGTATTCCATACAACAGACAAGGGACTGGTCACAAAAATATACAAAGAGCTCACTCAAATCAACAAAAACAAAACAAAGAACCCATTTAAGAAATGAGTAGAAGAACTTCAAAGACACTTATCCAAATAGGAATTGCAAATGGACAACAGGTAATAATTTAATAACTTTAAATTATTAAAATCTAAGTAATTTAGATTTTAAAACTATTTCCAGCTGTAGTTAATGCTATCAGCTTCTGAGAACAACTGATAATGAATTTGGAGAAAAGAATGTATATTCCTGGGCATATTTCAGATCTTACAATGTCAAAGTGCCTTTGAGTTTGACATGGTATCGAAATGTGAAATAAACGTTGTCTTACCCACCTAGAAGTTAGAGTTGAAGTTAGAGTTGAAATTAGTGATTACTCCCTGTGTCAGTTAAGCACCACTTAAGAAAGTAAGATTGACTGAATCTATAAGCAGTAAAGTGAGAGATTAGTTTTAAATTCAGATGGTAGATTTTGGAGATGGAAACAGTGTTTCCAGCAAGTACAGGGACTTGAAAAACTATCCCTCCTCAGCATGGGGAAGAGAGTGATGCATTCTCCTTTAAAGATACAAATGACATAAACACTGCTACAACAGGAACTTGAAAACTCATTGCAGCTAGAGAAAGCAACAACAATAACTGACTCTGCAATATGAAAGCATCATTTCCTCATAAATGATGCTTACAAGAAGTTTCCATTTTCAGGGAAGGCTATTGTGAAGAATTTAGGGCTGGTAAACAGGAGGCAATTTCTATAATTAATAATTCCACTTCAGCCATTGGTGGTCTTGTCAAATTCCTTGACAGCGTCACTATTTCAATACTATGAAAATTCTTTATACAATATGATTGGTGGATTACTGGAATGATCAGACATAGCAAAAGAGACATGCAAATAGTTTCAAAAGCTTAGCAGCAATGACTATAATTTCATTGTATTATTTAGCTACACTGATATGCAGGTATTTTGAAATGTCAGGGGTTATGTCTAGTAAGTAACCATAATTACAATCATTTAGTGTAACTATATCAGTTCTTCTTTGCTTGTTAGAACAGAGAAGAGAAAAGCTTATGAAAAGACATTTGCAGTTAATTTCTCCCCAGTCTCATTTGTCTCAAGGAGCCAGGACCATCAGTTAGTGGAGTAATAAAAAGAAAATCAACATGACATTCACAATTTACTAGGCAAGCCAAAATATCTTCCTTGGTGGTGGGGGGGCTTGATAATGAAATACTGTCTTTCACTTCATCCCCTTCAAAATCAAATTGAAGGCCTAAGGGAAAATTTCCCTGAAGAATTAACATTTTTCATGTTGCATATATGTATAATACAATAATTCTTAAAGTTGAAGCATTTTTTTTTCCCTGAGTGTCATAAGAAGGGGACCAAGGTAAAGTGAGAAATTGGAATGAGACTGAAGAGCCCCATGCTCAAAATTGTCTAATTTATATTTTCTAAGGTCTATTTACAATGGTTTGCAATCCCTCATTGCAAGATAATTGGCTCTTCTTTTGCTTGTATAGAGGTTACTGCTGCTTCTGATGATTCTCATCTTACTAACCATGGCTGAAAACAGGTGAAAAGGTTTAAAACCATCATTGTTTCTTTCTTTATTTGTGCTGGGTCCACAGAGTCACACAGTGGGCACTGGATATGTACCTACCAAAACCACATGGTCAGCAGAGCAGCAGCAGAAAACACATGAGAGTCCACACGACCTCCTTCAGTCCTGTTATGTGAAGTATTGCAATCAAATAAGGCAACCCCTATTACCCTGCCTAGTAGTCTTCATAGAAGGAGAGGCTTCCTTCAAAAATACAAAGTCATTGCAGCTGATAATGGATAGGAGGGCAGATGGCTACATTTCTGGATATTTCTACAACTGATCTTTAGTTATTATGGAATTTTCTAGATTTTTTCCATGCTTATACTATTGGATGTATCTTTACCTAGATTTCACCAGCACACACACACATGCAGCTTTTTACTAAGTGCTACTTTCTACTGTATGGGAAGCATAAAGTAAGTCTAAAGTGTTACTTATGGTTTTCAGTTAATTTGTATGACAATGTTTAATTATATTGCAATTACCATCCCTTTGTACACATTAGTTATAACCTTCCTTATATATAAAAAAGAATATTATAGTCATAATATACTACCACTCCTCTGAATCATGCATTCTTTCCCCTGCAGACTAGGTTTAAACTCCTTTTTATCTTTAACTACTTCTCCATTTAAAATACTTAGAATATCTTGTTCATATTTTAGAGGGAGCATTTGAGTAATATAAAGAACTTTGATTAAAATAGCCCTGATTTTCAGCCATCAACTCTTTCATCCCTGTCCCCATAGACAGCTTTTAGTTTGAATACTCAATGTTTACTATTTGAGCAACTTTGAGATAATCCTTTCTTCATTCACTCAAGAATATTACTGTGTCACAATTATATGGTCACGCACTAGGCACTGTGATTCAAACTTGAAATAGACAAAGACAGATGGTGAGTAGAGTGCAGAGCAGAGCTCTCAGATACCTACTGTGATGGAAGCTGTCTTTACTCCAAAACACATGCCTGGTTGATGCTCTTATACAATGTTGCACTAGAAAAAAATAAAGTAAAAAATATAAAAATTACACACATTTAATTATTATGTTCAATAAACATAAAAAAAACAGTTAAATTGCTGGATGAGTGTCTAAGCACTCATTCTGACTTTTTCTCGTCAAAGTCAGGCAACTTGAAATTTCTCTCTTGTCAGAATTAAGAGGATGACATGAGTATTTGTATAGATACAGGACACAGGCACAGAAAGGGCCAATTTTCTTCTCATTTATTTTACCTATTATTGCCAAGTGTTTCTTTCCAAACACCACTCAGTGTGCCTAGAGTCACCTTTGCTTAGGATTCTTCTTGACATATCTGAAGTGTTTCCTACCGGGTTTAACACAGCCAGCTTGTAGGGCCTGGAGAACAGGTTCATATGTTGGGGTTCATGGGCAATGGAAGCTGAAAGTATTGATCAACTTCAAATATATATTTTTGCCTCTCCTGTTTTATTCACAAGCTTTAGCAATTACCTATAGATTTTATTATAAAAGTTGAAAATATTCCAGAATGTCCTTACTTCCTTTTCTTCAATTTCCAAAAATGTAGCTATATCTCTCCTTGTCTTCTTTTGGCTCTGTTTATATGTTTGGCTATGTTTTATTTTATCCAGTTTTACAATATCTCAGCTTCTTCCTTTATAAACTGACATATATGTATCCTAACCTATATAAAACCCTCCCAATCCGCACTTCTATTGATTTTTACCATCTTTAGTTTTATATGTATGACATTATTATTTTAACTTTCTCACTGTTTTCTTTTTTGAAAATATTTTATTTATGCACACAGAACTAGGGTACAGTACAGAAATAGGGCTGCTACATTTTATATAATCATTTCTGCAAAAGGCAAATTTTTGGATACTAATATTTGACATGGTTAATTCTCATTGATTTGTTGGAATTGTTTATTGTTAATAATGAAAATTGATATTTTTTTAATTATCCTTAAGTAACATTTCACTATTAATGGTTTGAAATGGGTGATAAGCAAACCAAGTTGAAATAAAGTATGAACTGTGCCATTGTATTATAACATTAAAAAAGGGGGGGGGAGAGTAAGAGAATTCACCAGAGACAGAGTAGGATGCAGAGCAGACAGATTGACTAAATACACTGCTGAGGGGAGTAATGGGTGGGTTAGGAGAGGTCTTCTAAGCCATATGGGTCAGCTCCCTAGCAAGGGATTGAACCCAAGCTGAAGCAAGTGTGGCCAGCTTCTCATCACTGTGCTTTAACCTTTTGTGCCACCAGAGAGGGGCTCTCACTATTTTCTATATTTTGTTTGTAATAGATGAACAGCATTACGGTAACAATTAAATGCTAGTTTTTTTATTATTTATTATTTCTACAAATAATGTTTATGATAAAGCCAGGTAGATTCCAAAGATTACATTTTTTCCCCTTATAATTGTAATGTCCAACCCTTTTGACATCAGTGAATCATATTTTTTTAACAAAATATTTATTTAGGCATACAGAACTGGGGTACAGGCCAGAAGTGCAGGGGTGGTGAGAGGATTCACCAGAGACAGAGTGAGGAGAGCAGGCCAACTGCCGAAGTACACTGCTGAGGGGAGCAGCAGGTGGGTCAGAAGAGGTCTGCCGCTCCATGTGAATCACCTATGGGACAGTGGTTGAACTCATACTGAAGTGGCTTTAGCTTCTTAGTGCTGTGTTTTAACCCACTGCACCACCAGGAAGGGCCCTGTTTTATTTATTTATTTTTTTAAAGATTTTATTTATTTTTATGTAGAAGAACTGGGACACAGGCCACAAGTGCGGGGGTTGAGAGGATTCACCAGACAGAAACGAGAGCAGAACAGGCAGCTTGACTGACATACACTGCTTAGGGGAGCAGCAGGCAGTACAGGAGAGGTCTGCTGCGCCATGTGGGGTCAGCTCCCAGACTGGGAATGGTCCTCATAGTTTCTGCTGATAGCTTCATAGTGGTGAGTCTTAGAGGTGTGTGCCACCAGGGAGGCCCAACAATGATTTTGAACTGTACTTCACTTCCTCTGATGCTCAAAATACAACACTGTTTGGTTACTTCATTTAAACAATGACTGGATACTACCTTTTATTTATTTGCTATCCCCCCCCCCGAGCTTTTAAAATTTATTTCTTTTATTATTTTTTATTTTATTCACCTTTTTCTGGATGGCTAACAATTCTCGTGATATCTAGTTTATCAAAATGTAGGAAAAAAAAAACATGTTTCTTGGAGGTCTCTGAATTTATTCTAGTTTAGAGAAAATAAAAAATTGCTAGCATTATTGAGACTGTCCATCTTGAGGTTTGCCCACTAAATTCTGTTATTATTATAGCCCATGCGAATCACATTTTTTAATAGTTTATTTTTATATATTTTTGTGCATTTTTTCATCTCAGTTGCAATCTCCTTGGGTTTCCCATCACCAAATCACCCGTGTGCCATAACCATAGTCCAGTGCATTTCCCTCTCCCCACTGTTTTTGATCCCATTCCCCACTTCACACCACAAAATGTCTCTGGTATATAGATGTTCATCATTATCATTATTTTCTCACCTGTTCCATTATATTCCTGCTATGAGAGAAACCATCGGTATTTTTCCTTTTCTTTCTGGCTTATTTCACTAAGCATAATCTTTTCCAGCTCCATCCATTTTGCTGCAAAAAAAAATGTGTTTCTTTTCTTTTTTTGGTTGCTGTGTAATATTCCATTGTGTATATGTACCACATCTTTTTAATCCAGTCATCCATTTTTGGGCATTTGGGTTGTCTTTCCAATTGTGGAGAGTAGCAATAAAGTAGCAATAAACATGAGGGTTCAGGTATCTTTCTGAATCAGTGTTTTTGTATCTTTTGGGAAGATAACTAGGAGTGGAATTGCTGGGTCGTAGGGCAGCTCCATGTTAAGCAGTTTGAGGAACCTCCAAACAGTTTTCCATAGTGGTTGCCTTCCCACCAGTTTTGCATTTCCACCAGCAGTACAGGAGAGTTCCTTTTTCTCCACATCCTCACCAACATTTGTTGTTGCTAGTTGTTTGAAGATGTGCCATTCTCACTGGGGGTGAGGTGGTATCTCATTGTGGTTTTAATTTGCATCTCCCTTATTATGAGTGATGTTGAAAATTTTTTCATATGCTTGTTGGCCATCTGCATTTCCTCTTTGGAGAAGTGTCTTTTTAGCTTTTCTGCTCATTTTTTGATGGGGTGCTTTATTTTTGTTGAGTTTCATCAGTTCTCTGTATAATTTTGTGATTAATCCTTTTTCACTAGTTTTGTGTGAGAAGATTTTTCCCCAT
This sequence comes from Condylura cristata, assembly GCF_000260355.1. NCBI lineage: Eukaryota > Metazoa > Chordata > Mammalia > Eulipotyphla > Talpidae > Condylura > Condylura cristata. The sequence goes on from NW_004567103.1 coordinate 83,516,320, forward strand.
CAGTGGAATGTCTGTTTGTTTTTTGTAATGTCTCTTTTGCTGTACAGCAGCTCTTTAACTTGATGTAGTACCATCTATTTATCCTTGCCCTCACTATCGTTGCACTGGGTGCTCTATCTTTAAAGATGTCGCTGAAGTGTATGTCGTGTAGTGTTTGGTCCATCTTTGCTTCCAGGTATTTTATGGTTTCTATTCTTATGTCTAGGCATTTAATTCACTTTGAGTTGATTTTTGTGTATGGTGAGAGGTAGTGATATAGTTTCTTTTTTTTTTTTTTTTTTTGCATGTAGATTCCCAGTTTTCCCAGCACCATTTGCTGAACAAACTTTCTCTGTTCCGTTGTAACTTCTTTGCTCCTTTGTCAAAGATTAGCTCCTTTGTCAAAGATTAGCTGTCCATAAACCTGTGGGTTTATGTCTGGGTTTCTATCCGAATTCACTGGTCTATATGTCTGTTATTGTTCAAGTACATGCAGTTTTGATTATTATGTCTTTGTAGTATAGCTTGAAGTTTGGGAATACAATGCCTCCATTCTGTTTTTCTTAGTCATGACAGTTTTGGCTATTCAAGGTCTTTTGTTGTTCCATATGAATCTTATCAGTATTTTTTCTATTTCTTTGAAGAATGTCATTGAGGCTTTTATTGGGATGGCATTAAATCTGTATATCACTTTTGGTAGGATGGCCGTTTTGATGATGTCAATTCTCCCAATCCATGAGCAGGGGATGTCTTACCATTTCATGGTGTCTTCTTGTATTTCTTGTAGCAGAGTTTTGTAATTTTCTTTTCATAGTTCTTTTACCTCTTTTGTTACGTTGATTCCCCGGTATTTGATTCTTTTTGTTTTAATTGAAATGGGGATTTTTTTCTTTTTATTTCTGTTTCTTCTGATTGGTTGTTTGTGTATAATTTGCCTCTAATTTTTGTGTGTTTATTTTATATCCTGCTACCTTGCTAAACTGGTTGATGGTTTTGATAAGTTTCTCTGTGGAATTTTTAGGGTTTTCCATGTAGATTAACATATAATCTGCAAATAAGGACAGTTTTTCTTCCTCTTTCCTTATTTGGATTCCTTGTATGTCTTTTTGCTCTGGCTAGAACGTCCAATGTTAGCTACATGAATTATTTTTACAAGGTTTATTTATTTTATTTATTCATACAGAACTGGTGTACAAGTCAGAGGTGCAGGAGCAGTGAGAGGCTTCACCAGAGACAGAGTGTAGAGCAGAACAGGCACATCGACAAAGTACACTGCTGAGGGGAGTAGCGGTCAGGTCAGTAGAGGTCTGCCGTGCCATGTGTGTCACCTTCTGCCCAGGTTCAAACTCGCATTGAAGAGGCTGTGGCTCTTTTGCAGTGCTGTATCTTAACTATTGCACCACCAGGGAGGGCTCACAACAAATAAATTCTAAAGGATAGAAGGTAGAAAATCATCAACAGGCAAAGTGAACTTACAAGTGAGAAAATCAACTTTGAATCTCTCCTTTTCTCTCATATTCTTTTCCATTTTCTTACTTCTACTGACTGGTGCTCACTAAAGTCTCTGTCCCTTTGCTTATAGTCAGCTAACATTTTGGCAGGGATTTCATTTTTTTTTTTTTTCTACACAGTTAATGGGTATTGACAAGTGCATAATGTCAGATGGCCACAATTACAGTATCATAGAGGAGAGTTTCATCTCCCTTAAAATGTCTTGCATTGTGATATATACTTAACTCTCATGGTCCCTCAATTTGTTCTCTGTCCTCTGGGCAAGTTCGTTTTATCTTGGCATGTGCTCTTCTTTGATGTCCTTTATGTTATGGTCAGCCTTGAATTCACTTATTTTAAAATAAGCAAGTGGAGTTGAGGACATGATAGAATGTATGAACTTTATAGACCATCTTTGCATTAGCTGATGAGTACAAAAAGACTCTGAAATTGCCAGAAAGGGGGTTTATTTAAACTGGCATTCAGGCCATGTATATTTCCTTTAAAGTAAGGTGATAAACTACCTCTTTATATGCATTCCAACGCTTTGTCAAACTGGGACTTTTCAAAATTTTGTTGGAACCTCTCATCTAACAAAGGATTACAATGTTATTAAATCTCACATAATGGATTTATGATTTTTAATTTCCTTTGTGTTATTTCAGTAGGACCTTGGGAGCATGTGACTCTTGATGTCTCTCACAAGGTCAAGAAAGTAGAATTGTCTATACTGATATTTGACATTTAACATCTACTACTTTGCATTATAAATAACCGTTGGTACAATCAATACTTTGTATATGAATTCAAGAATAAAAACTCTTGCAAATGAAAACCCATAGCTTATGTATTAAAGTTATTGATGAATCACTTTGTGAAGGTGAAAACATAGTATGAGGGTGTGTTATAATCAACAAGGCATCCTCTGCTACCTAGAATTATACCTTATCTCCAGTAGCCTTATCAGTTCAAATAGGTTAGTGATTGTTTGAATCACTTATATACATTATTAGGTGGGAAAAAGGGCTGCTTGTAATGAGATGTCAGTTAGTATTTCTAGGTTTCTGATGTACATGATGAAATTTTTTTCTCTTACTGCTTTAAATTTTTTCTTTTTCATTTCCCTTTAATATTTTAAATGCATTGTATCTAGATGTAGATCTCTTTGGAATTCATTGAACTTCTTGCAAGTGCAGATCCATTTTTTTTCATAAAATTTTAGAATTTTTCAAACATTGTATCTTCAAATATATTTTTCACTTCTTTGTCTCTTCTCTTTCTGTGTCCTTTGTCTGCATACATGGGTGCTCTTAGTGATTTTTAACATTTCTTTGAAGTTCTGTTAATGTTTCTTCATTTGTTTCTGCCTGGTTTCTTCTGATTGAATAATCTCCATCTATTTTCATAGTCACAGTTTTCCTTCTAATCTACTGTTCAGCTCCCCAAGCGAATTTTCCATTTTGGTTATTACACTTTTCAAGTCCAGCTTTTTATTTGGTCCCTTTTGTGATTTCCCTCTCTGTTGCTGTTCTCTTTGGAAGTGATTGTCACTCCCTTTATCTCATTCCTCAAATACAGCATTAATTCTTTAGACATAGTTATACAATCTGCTTCATTGCCTATTCTAAGTCTGACATTTGAGTGTCCTCAGTGGAAGTTTCCACTGTATGCATTTTCTCCCTGTGTGCAGGTTACAATTCCCTCTTCTTTGCATGTTTCTTTACTTTTTTGTTGAACACTGGACATAACAAATAACAGAATGTAGCCACTCTGGACACCACATCCAGACCCATGGACCAGTTCCTCCTCCAGAATGTAGCTATTGTTTAATAACTTGACTAAACTAGGTTTATGAAGTCCCCCATCAACCCCCCCTCCGCCAACACACACACATACATTGTACAACTTTGATCTTCCCTCTCTGAGGGTAATGTTGGACATGGACACTCACTCTGACCATCAATGATGGTTGTGGTCTTAGTCAACTTCTCTCTGCTTTTCTCTGCTTGAACTTCTTATTAAACTGGAGCTTTTAGCTGTCTGTCACTTTTGATATACTTTTCTGTTTATTCGGTACTAATTATTAGCTTATTGTTCCAGTGTTTTTTAACAACAGCCCAAGGCACACTTTATCCTGCAATTTGATCCAATTTAAATAGACAATTTTGCATGAGCAGGGTGTAGCCTAATCTTCCTCCAATTCCAGGAGGGCATTTTTTAGTATCTGCTTTCCTTGCTCTCTCTGTTCAAGTTTGAATTGGTATACTGTTTCACCGTTGCTTAGTAAGACTATGTTCCTTTGGCATAAACTTCACAGTGTTCCAAAGGGAATCAGACTTTGTAGAAGAACTATAAAAACCTCTTGTTCTGATGGTTCTTTTCACTGCTGGACTGAACACCCACACCATGATATTGGGTCTGGGGTAGGTACAATGAGCTGTTTCTGCTAGTGGACACACACCTGTTCTGTTGGGTGGGGTGTTAAATGGGCATGGGAGTCTCTGGTCTAACTGGTTTGGCCAATTTAACATGGAACTGCTCAACTACAAGCAAATTGTGATAAAGATAACACACACTGAATATTCTGAAACTGTTCAATGGGGACCTAGTGATAGAGGAAACTCAGATCCACTTGGAAACTCAGACCCACACATCCTTGGAATAGCACTACCACAATATATTCCTGAAGAAAAAGATGAGACATTTAGGTTGCCTGTGCCCCCTGAAATAAAACATAGCTGTAGATTGGGTGTGGATTGATGAGAAGTCCCATTGTCTTGGCCACAGACTCTTAAAATTTATTTTGTTCTAAGTTGGTTATAGGAGTGGATACCAGAGACTATGGCTCAAGTACCATCACCACCCCCATGTACACATTCTTGTTGTTCTTACCAATATTATTAGGTTTCCTTAAATAAGTATTTCATTTCTGTCCACTCTTAGGGAAACTTCCAGTTACTTTGAATTTTATATATAAATTCACTATTTAAATAGTTGTTGAGATAGGGAGAAAGTCTACTTAATTTCTCACATGATCATTCTGCAAGTGAAAAAGCAGATTTTTGATTATGAAAAATGTTCTAAGAACAATGAGATTTTGGAAAAACATGAAACAAAATTTTACAGACTGCTTGTTGCTTTTTTAATATCTAAAAAAAAACTTTATAACACAACTGGAGCAGGGTTTGAAACTAATGAATATTAATATACAAAATGATTTATAAAATCAGCACATGTGAAAAGACATTAAAACACTATATATATCTGAGCTCCCAAATATTTGCTTTCTTGGAAAATGTTTGTTCAGTTTCTCTGAAATCCCTATCATATATCTAAAAGAGGTATCACTAAACATCTCAGGGAGAATTTATTTATAACTGTCGTTGTAGGGTATGGGGAAATAAAAGACACGTCATACATGTGTAAGTGATAAGGAATGGGTGCGTATTTCATTCACACTTGAAGAGTGAGGATATCTCATTAAAAAAAAAAAAATAGATGTTCATGTCTGCCCATAATCATGGGGTAGCCACAGATGATGGTGCAAATAGAACTGCTAATATTTTCTTTTATTTTCATTGTAGCACTTAGGATATAACTGACTCTTATTTGAAATATACTGGTGCTTTCTCTATTCTTGGTAGTTTCAGTTTAAATTTTCAACTTGGCATCATAATCTTCTAAATAAATTTGATGGTCTTTCTTCCCAAGAATTTCTTCTCTAATGATAACCATTGATATAGTTCAGGGAAAAAAAAAAAAAAATATATATATATATATATATATATATATATATATTCTGCACTATCCAGTTTCTCATCCCTGTTTTGGGGAGCTAAAACATCACTGTTGCCATCTTTGAGAGAGTTGAAACTGGAAAATTTTTTAAGAGGCGATTATTCACTTAATTCGATTTGGTTTACTTGTGGCTGAGTCACTGGGTGTTCAGAACTCCTACTGTGTTTCTTCAAGCCCTGTTCTCTTGGGCAGTTATTGATTCCTAAATGCCCACATCTATGGATTAAAGTTGCTACTTGATTCTTTCTCATGAACTCAATCTCTCAACTAACTCCTATTGACTGTTTCACTGCTTTTACTTGCCTCTGTTCTAACAACAGAATCCTATCTCTGTAGTACTTTTGACACACTGAAAATCAGATAAATACATTCTTTTCATAGTTTCTTTGCCTATTCTCAATAAAACTATCATGTTCTGGCAACAACTTGTCTCAACTTATTGATACTATGACATGCAACTTTGGAAACTATAACTTCTCAAGGAACAATTATCTCTAGATTTATGACAATTCTATTCATTCAATAACTATTTTCTTTTCAACTTTTTTTTTAAAAACTTTATTTCTATGTGGCAACATGCATTCTTCCTGCAATGCATGTAATTAATGCTCAGTTTACTTCAACAAACCTGTCAGTCATTCCAATTCTACACTATGTATTTTTATGTGGTTGCTAACGTACTCATTTCATGATCACTTGGCAAGTTCAGTATAAAACTCAGTCAATAGTGAAACACTCCAAGGGAAGTTTCACACACTGCCTGAGGAGCCCATGGGAACTTGAGCTGTAAAGTTTGAAGTGAGCTGTCACAAACATCTATAAGGAAGGACAGAGATTCAGTGATGTAAACGTTAGGAACTTGTGAAAGGGAAAGTGAGTGGAATATAACTCCCCCACAGGGGAAGGGGACACTGTGAGGTAGATTTTTAGGCTTCTTTTTAAACAGGCTTCTTTCCATGTCAGTTACTGTTTTATTTATTGCTATTGTTTTCCTTCTCATTGTCTCCCTCCTTGGTCAGCAAATGGCTTCCCTTGCTGTCCGATGTGGTTTGGGATCTCCAGCCAGAGGAAACAACCTGGTGTTTATCTTACTCTTCATCTCAATAGCACATCCATAGTTTTCTAAAATTGAAAGGAGGTGTGGACAGAAGACTGGGATAAGATAGCTCTCTTTCTACCACCAAGTGAATTCATTTGTCAATTACAGACTTTCTTGCTCTGGAATTTTTTTTTTTTTAAAGCATATGAAAATTGTCAGAGCCCTAGTCAAAGCTGACCTGCCAAACTTAATTTTCTTATTGACAAGACTTCTGGCAAAACAGAGACTTTGTGAGCAAACAGGCCACTAGCCAATCCTCTAATTGAACTCACAGGATTAGCAGAACAGGAAGTCTATTTTAGATTTGTTAATAACCAGGAGAGGTCTTACAGTCCCCTTCACAAACCATTCACAGCATAATATAACAGGTCAAATTTCTGCAGGTAGCAAATTGTACCCACCTTACTTGCAAGAGGAGACAAATCTCACACTTACTGTCTGCCTGAATGTCATTTAGCCATTGCAAAGACTACGTCTGAATGACTAACTGTTCATCTTGGGGACAGGGGGACAGAGTTAGTCACTCTGGATGTCCTAACAGAAAACAAGCCTGTGCTTTAAACAACAGAAATTTGTTTCTTACAGTTCTGGAGGCTGTAAGTTTGACATCAAGATGCTGTCAGAGTTGTTTTCTAGTGATCTCTTCCTATTTTGCTGTTGCTGCCTCTGGCTGTCCTCATGTGCCTTTTCCTCTGTACTTGAGTGGAGAGGGACATATACCTAGTGGCTTTTCCTCTCTTTAGCAGGAAAACAATTCCATTAAATTTAGGCCTCTACCCTTAAGACCTCATTTAACTTCACTTTCTCCTTTCAAGGCCATATCTTCAAATGCAGTTACACATGGATTTTAGGGGAAGAATTTAGTCTTTCCTACCCTGAGTACATGGAAGATTGCTCACTTCCTCACTTCCTTAGTTTCCAGTCAGTGAGAAAATTATTTAAATTCATTTTCTCTGATTAATAATGAAACAGTTTCTCAAGATCATTGGCCTTACTTCCACCACCACCATCCAACATTTATCTGTTTCTTATCGGTGATGGATGACCACTTGGAAAGGGCTAAGAATGTGGCCATCAGTTAAAAAGCAGAATAGTGATCTATTTAAAATCAACTACATCCAGTCACGTGGTTATATTTTAAATCATTCTGTACTAGAATTTCAAATGACATTACAAATAGAGTGTATCAACACTGGTAAATATAGGCACTCTACATTTGAATCACTTAATGGATGGTCTGATTACCAAAGAAAGACTCTCATGGGCCTCCCTAGTGGCACAGGAGTTAAGTCTCAATACTATCGCCACCATATTCCATCCCTGACTAGTGAGCTACCCCACATGGTACAGCAGACCTCTCCTGTCTCACCCACTGCTCCCCTCAGCAGTGTATTTCAGGATACGTCTGTTTTGTTTCCCACTGTCTCTATTGAAATCATCTCACCCTCTGGCTATATCCCAGTTCTTGTATGCATAAATAAAATAAATCTTTAAAAAATACCTCTTTTAGGGCCCTCTCTTGTGGTGCAGCTGGTTAAAGCACAGCACTAAGAAGCTTAAGTCACTTCTACATGAGTTTGATTCCTGCCTGCCCCGGAGGAGATCCACATGGCGAGGAAGACCTCTCCTGACCCTCCCGATGCTCCGCTCAACAGTGTACTTCGTTGCTCTGCCTGTTCTGCTCCCCACTCTGTCTCTGGTGAATCCTCTCACCCTTCACATCTCTGGCCTGTATCCCACCAGTTCTATACGAATAAATAAATAAATCTTTAAAAAAAAAAAAAAAGAACTCTTTTAAACAAATCTAAAGAAAAAAAAAACTCTTTAAAAAAAAGAAGAAAGAAAGAAAGATGGTCACACTGTACAGTGTTGTTTGGTTTGGAGTTCTATCCAGAGATGACCACTAGGTACCTTGATGAGTACTCAGAACCATGGCTGCTGATAGATGGTGCCTCCAGACACACACATGGCTTGTGGCAGTTAACCTGGGTGCACACCCATTCATTCATTCAAAAGTTTATTCTCCACTTAGGAATCTGGTTTTAGTCTACCCACTGAATATGCTCAATTAATGTCATATATAACTGATAATGTATTTTATCCCTTAGTAGATTTAATAATTCTACACATTGTTTTTATCCTCAATTTTACATTGTGCTTTCATATTCACTAGGGTTCAGAGGCTGAAGATGGAAAATATTAGTAAAATAAATGGAAGGAATTTCAAATGAACATAAAAGTGATAGTGGTTGTGCAAACTTGTCTCAAGATTTTCTAAAGGTGAACACATTTGATAAAATTCATTTATGACCTTAAGATACTCTACTGCTACAAGAGCTCACAGGTAAAATAGTGACCAGACAGAAATAGTACTTTTTTTTTTGCCAAGAGTACAATTAATAAACACATGGTATAATAAGTCAGTGCTATGACCGTTTGTTTAAAAGGGCCCTGCCTGGTGGCACAACAGGTTAGGACATAGCACTGCAAGCTAGCGCAGCTGCTTCATTGTGAGTTCTATCCCCCACCTGGAGGTGATCCACAAGGCTTGGCAGACCTCTCCTGACCTGCCCGTTCAGCAGTGTACTTAGTCTGCCTGTTCTGTCCCCACTCTGTCTTTCGTGAATCCTCTCACCTTCCCTGCACCTCTGGCTTGTACCCCAGTTCTGTATACATAAATAAGTAAATCTGAAAAAAAAAAGTGTTAAAAAATATTTACTTTTAATTATTTATAAAAGACCTCAAAAGGTAAAATTAAAAAAAAAAGCTTGAGTTAGTTTATGCCAGTTAAACTCTTATCTATAGTTTAATGTAAGTTTGGATCTGCATAGAAAATGAGCATTTTATACTTGAATTTACTTCTTTAGAGTACATGCCCTTGGAAAAGTGATTAAGTTAAAAATTAGTAATTGAATAGTATGCTTTTCATTTTTAAATAAGATTTATTTATTTATGCATACAGAACTTGGGTACAGGCCAGAGGTACAGGAGTGGTGACAGGATTCACCAGAGACAGAGTGAGGAGCAGAACAGGCCAACTGATGAAGTACACTGCTGAGGGGAGCAGTAGGTGGGTCAGAAGAGGTCTGCCACACCATGTGATCACCTCCAGGGCTGGGATCAAACTCATGATGAAGTAGCTTTAGCTTCTTAGTACTGTGCTTTACCCCACTGAGCGACAGGGAGGGCCCTGTTCTTTTCTTTTCTTTTTTTTTTTTTTAAAGGAAATAGTTTTCTTTTGCATTAAAATATTAAGAATTTTATTAAAGTGAATTTTTTAAATTAGTACTGCTATATTGACCTCAAATATTGTTTACACACTCCTTTGACAAGCACTGTTCCAAATGCCTATAAATAAAATTAATTTACCAAATATCATGAGACAAAAACCACTGTGTCCCCATTTTTCATATAAAAAGTTTTTAAAACTGTTCTAAATATTTCTTCATCATGTAATAATAATGTTGTTGATTTCATAAATATTTATACATGCATTATATAATGAGAGAGTTATTAGACCCAAAATTACTAGGAATGACTGGATTAAGATAATCTCAAATGTCAGAATTATGCCAGAAAATTTTAAGACTCATGGATTGTATGAACACCTCAGTTCCAAGTGAAATATTTGTGGGAAATGTTCAGTACTCAGACTGGCATTCTGCGATTTCTTCTAGAATTTTAGATTTCAGATTGTAGGCAAAGTATTTATTGCAGCACTATGTACAATAGGTAAAGCTATGGAAACAACAAAAATGCCCCCAAATAGATGACTGAATCAAGAAGATGTGGTTCATATACACAATAACTATTACTCAGCAGTCAAAAAGATAAATGCATGCCATCTGTGCCAACATGAATGGAGCTGGAAGTGATCATGCTCAGTGAAATAAAACAGAAAGAAAAAGAAAAATACCAGGTGGTTTCACTTTTAGGAGGAATGTAAAGTATCAGGAAATATAAAAAAGTAATTATAATAAAGTAAAAGTAAAAATCAACAGACAACTATAAACCAGAGACCTTCTGCAGGTGGAGGGGACTGGGGGAGTAGGATCAAAACAGAGATGGGAAGAACACAAGGGGCAATGTTGAATGGCACATGGGTGAACTCGTGGTGGGAATTTCATAGGGACTACAAGCTAGATGAAAAAATCATACACTGTACAAAAATGAAGAATGATGTAAAAATATATCTAAGAAATTAAAAAAAAGAATAAACTCCATCTCTTATTTCAAAAGACAAACATTTATATGTATATCTAAATTAAAGAAAGATTGGGACATTTCCCATGAGGGAGAGAAATAATGGGTAGTTTACAGGACATTTTAACTCATTAAGGTGCATACACAGATGCACATATAATAATGTAGCTGTCACATTTGAGCTTCAAGGAATTAAACCCAAAATAACTATTCACAGAAATGTGCCCACAGACAGAAAAATAAAAATGATTTCTCCACTAGAGGACAACAACACAAAGTTTCAGTTCTCTATTGTCCTAGTAGAGTTGATTTTTCAAAAACCAATCATTTTGTCACATAATAATTTAAGAGATGGACAATTTTACCACAGACAAAACAAACAAAAAAATTAGATGAGGACTTTTTTTTTTGTCTGTATTGCAGTAAACAGAAGAGGGCAAACAACACACATTACATCAACATGTAAACTTTAGCAGGCATTTTACCAGGTGGTGAGAGTGTACAAAACTGCATTTGAACATATTTCTATCATTTTCAGTGACTGAATGCTGTTTTAGATTTTCTTTTTATTCCACTAAGTTGGTTTCTGTGTTTCACAGAAATATATAAAGAATTTACCTTCCAACTTTTTGCAGTTTTTTTTAATACAAAAGTTTGAAAATTGTTATTTTAAACAAAAAAATAAAAACACAATAAAGAGTACTACTAATACGTAGAAATGTTAGAAACACTATTAACTCAAATTTCAATTTTAATTAAAACTGACTTGGAGATAGCTTAAAGTTTAAAAGGAGGTGCACATCTGCTTTTGTGCTGTGACATATAGGTAATCATTGTAACACATGAGATAAATAAAATAAATAACCTAAAAAATGTTCTTAGTAAAATCAGAACATCCCTGTCCTCTGAATATGAATAGTCAAGTAGGTGAAAATCACAAAGCCAAGTATTCTAATGATGGTAAGGGTATAACAGACAATTTTTATTATCAGTGTGTTAGTTGTATTAAATAGTGGTTAAGTTATGAGTAAAATATATCTAGTGATTCAGACTCCTTGGAGGAGGAAATTGAAGAATTTTGAAAAATCCCTTGAGAAATGTAAACACTAAGCTGTTGATCTTTTCCTAGAAGTATGAAAAGAGTTATCAGGCAAATGGGGTTGGAGGGGGGGAAGGTTATTTCCACAAATTTTCCATAATGAAGCTATTGAAATGCATATCACATTGCAATGTCATTTCATTTGGGTTTTATTTTGTATAGGTTTACCTATCTTTCTTTCTCTGTTCAATTTGACTGCGAAAGTATGTGACATACAGACTACTCTAAATATGTCTTTCTTCAGTGCCTTAATTTCTATTGAACTCTAAATGAAGTTCAAAAATAATGTGTAGATTTGAAAAGAAGTAAAAGTAGGTTCCATTTTCAGAATATAAATGTTAGTCAAAATGAAGAAAAAATGCTATAAATATACACAATATAAGTAAAATGAATTAAAAAACAGAAAAAGAAAAATGGGACTACTGTCTCATAAAGAGAAATAACAAGAACCTGTTGTGATATAATGTATGTACCCTCTTCTCTTTCTGACCTTTCTTTTTCTCTCACTTTAATCAAAACTATACAATTGGCATGTTATCATTCATGAAAGGGAGTTCTTGTTAAAAAAATTTCAATCAAAAAGTGGCATCCTTGTCCAGGGAGGTGACCCACAGGACCCGACAGACCTCTCCGGTCTCACACACTGCTCCCCTCATCAGTGTTTTCACTCAGTCTGCCTGTTCTGCTCCCCACTCTGTCATCTCTGGTGAATCATCTCGACCTCTCCCACTACGCGCACACACACACACTTCTGGCCTACACCCCAGCTCTTGTATATGCATCAGTAAATAAAATAAATTAAAAAAAAATTTCCCAAATTAGTCAAGTCACATAAATACAAAATAAAATTGTCACAAAGTATATTAAACACTTGTTTATTTGGCAGCCTTTGAGTCACTGAACATCTTTATAAACTTCAAGCTGAAAAAAAAAAAACAAAAAACAAAACATTTACTGATATATGAACTGATTTTTTTTTTTCAAATATAAAGCAGTTTAGAAGCTGTAATATTGGTGGAGAGAGTCTACCTGTGCTTGATAAATTAAATAATGCACAGTCACAGAAATTTTAAAAATTATGAAAGCATAGTTTGCTAGGGTTAGTCAGTATAGCCACAAACTATCCCATATAAATTTGGAGGTCTTGAGTGTTTTATTGAGTGTAGATTTGCACTGCTTTATTTTCAAGAAAAGAAGCAACAACTTCCAATTTACTATATTTGCTAAAACATTGTTGGGGATACAAAATCTTAGAGACAATCTCAACTTTCAAGGTGCTTGCAAATTAATAGGTAGAGAAAGTCATCAACTGTTAATTTGAAAATCAAGCTGCTGATTAGAAGTGCAAGACAACAGGAGAAGAGATGTCATAAGGCAGTAAGTGATTAATTGCCACTTGAATTATATTGACAGTAATTTATAGAGGACTTCAAAGGAGGAAGAGGTTATCTGATGACCCTGAGTCCTCCAAAGGTAAACCTGTGCCAGGTGCTTCTCCATTTAAAAGTGGGCAGAAGGACAGATCACTGCAGAGGCCCTTTGAAGTCATAATAAAGTGGACAAAGAAAGTTGATACTTTATGACTGAAATGTGACTGGAAATGTGCAAAGTGTTCTATATACATAAATTTCTTTAATCTTTACACCCTAGAATTAGGTGCTAACACCTACTTCACAGATAGGAAAACCAAACTTTTGGGAGTGAAAAAATGGATCCGAAGTTACATAACAAGGAGGATGAGTATATGTTTTATTACTCTATTAGACTTAGAGTTATATCATATATATATCATATAACATGTAATGACATGTTATAGAATATGTACCAGTGTCTGATAGATTTATTTAAAAAATAATATGAAACAGGTGATAAGTTAAACCAATATATTATAATTATAGCTAGGAGCTGCAGCTGATGTAACAGAGAACTGGAACACCACATGAAAACAGCAATAAGTGAGCCAAAGGAAGTTAGTAAGTTTATTCCATTTATTTATTTATTTGGTTTTTTGTTTGTTAATTTATTCATTTTTGTACGTCTGACTTTCCCTCTCAGATATAGTCCCTGTAAAATTCCCACCCCCAAGTCACTGGAGAAACATCACCATAGTTTGTAGTGTTCTTCTTGCCCCCTGTTTTAATCCTCTCCCACCACCTCCCCAGCAGAATGTCTCTGATTTATAGTTGCCTGCTCATTTTTCTCTTTTTATTTACTTTTCCTGATTCCCTATTTGTTTCCCCTGGATTCCTCCTGTAGTGAAACCATCTGATATATTTATTTTTCCTTCTGGCTATTTCACTGTGCATTCCCTTCCAGATCCATCCATGCTGCTGTGAATGACATGGATTTATTTTTGATAGCTGTGTAATATTCCATGGTGTAAAGAACGTTTATTTAAACACACAGGTCAGCTCCTGGAAACAAAGCCCCGAAGTTTAAAGAAAGGTAGTTCCTGCCAGTAGCAATCAGGATTTAGATTTATGCCAGGACAGATAAAAAGAATACCTGCACATACAGGAGAGGTCCAGAATGAGTTGCCAATGATGAAGACCACTTCAGTGGTTTTATAGTTATGCTCATGCTTTGGGTCTGGGGGATGAGCTATTGTGATTGTGCAGTTTTTTGATTGGTCAGTCTTAGATGCTGTCCAAACATGGATTAATGTTATAATGTCATTGACATATTCCTTGTTACTGACTTTTTCTCTCCTTTTAGGTCTCTCAGGAACCCCAAGTCTCCTGGGGTCCCAGTCCTTATCCCTTCTGTTATATCTAGTGGGGTCCCAGTCCCTATCTTTTTGTCAAGGTCTAACCCCTTACTTCCACTTGTGATATATTTTGATGTATCAGTTGCAGTAGTTTAGAAGTTTGGATTTGCATCTTTCTGTATTTTGTCTTCAACATATTTTTCTTTTCCATCACCACCAATTCAACTATTATTGCATGTGTCTGTATATATCTCTCTGATTTCAAACTTGTTGAAATGCTAAGGGACTATTTTCAAGTGTGTTCATTTCCATATTATAAGACCATTATACTGTAAGATAATTTGGTAACAGATGAGAGGTAGATTTTCTTATCAACCTCAATTAAAAAAGCTGGATTGAAGAAACAAGAATGTGTTTTTTCTTTTTGAGGCTTTATTTAACTTCTAGTGTTACACTATTTAGTTTCAGCAAGCATACTTTATAAGACAGGCATATATTATGGGATTACTAGAACAAATAATTGAGATCAAAATTTAAAAAAAAATGGTCTCAAGCTCATCCATGTTGAGTACACTATACTAAGCGAACAAATGTTTTCAAGGGCAAATACTGCATTAACCAATTACTTAAGGTATTGATCAAATTCATCAAAACAGAAAGTAGATTCATATTTTTTAGAGACTAGGAGGAGTGAAGGAAAATGGGGCGCTGATGTTCAATTAATATAGGGTTTTTTTCAAGCAAGATGAAAATATCTAGAAATAGGTTATACAATATTGCACTTATAATTAACACTACTGTACTGTATGACTGCTAAGAAAGTGATCTCATTCCATATATTTCCACAATTAAAAATAAATATTAATTCACCTATAAAGTACTGCTTTTAAGAACTTAAATGACATTTAGGACATTCGGATTTATATTTGAAACAGTCCTTATTATATTTACAAGTTTTGGACCAGATGTGTATTTGAAAGCAACTTTAAGGTGATCAGGATTCAACCTGCTCAATTCTATAACTTAGAAAAATGCCACTCATGCTTATCCTCAAATGTCACTGATTGAATAAGGCATAAACTAACCTTTCACATGAATCCAAAATAAATAAATAACATTGATTTTTTTAAAGGTGCAAATTTATTTATCTAAAAATATCATGGCAGTAACACAACAGTTCTACATGCCTTATTTAATGTGGATTTTTAAAAATTTATTTTGAAGTACCTTTGTTTATTGTTTTACAAGATAGGATTTCTCCCCTCAGTTGCAGTCACCATAGTTCCCCCCCCCATCAATGTGCCCACAGACCTCTACCACACTACAAGAAAAATGCCAGCTAACATTGATATTTTAGAAATCAAAAGTGTATCTTTTATTTTCTGAAATTTGCTTCAAAATTAACTTTGTTTTCTGCTTACAGAAAACAACCTGAGAATATAATTCCCATCTTTCCCATGAGAAAAATCTGAAGTCCATTAGACAGTTGAATCCACAAGAAACCTAATTTTATTTTAAAGATTTATTTATATATGTTTACAGAACTGAGGTATAGGTTCAGTGTAAGGATTCACCAGAGACACAGGCAGATAGATGAAGTACACCGCTGAGGGGAGCAGTGGGCGAGACAGGAGAGTTCTGCTGTGCCATGAGGATCAATTCCCTGGCCTAGGCTTGAACTCACATTGAAGCAGCTGTGGCTAACTTTCAGTGCTATTCACTAACCTGTTGCGTCACCAGAAAGGGCCCAAGAAACTTTTTTTTTTAATTTTAATACAATAGTTTATTTTTACATCATTTTGTGCTCTTTTACATCTCATTTGTAATACCTATGGGCTTTCCATCACCAAATCACCAGTGTGCCATCACCATAGTCCATTGCATACCCCCCCCCCATTTTTGATCCCATTCCCAATTCCACCCCTGTAAAATGTCTCTGGTATATAGTTGTTCATTATTTTATCCCCCACCCACAACCCAATTATTTATGCTCCTGCTATAAGTGAAATCATCCAGTGCATTTCTTTTTCTTACAAGAAAACTATTTTTTAAGGATTAATTTTATTTATTTATGCATACAAGAACTGGGGTTTAGGCCAGAGGTGCAGGGGGTGAGAGAACTCTTCAAAAACTGAGTGGGGAGCAGAACAGGCAGATCAATTGAAATAAACTGCTGATGGGAGCAGCACATGAGACAGCAGAGGTCTGACGCTGCACCATGTGGGTCATCTTCCTGGCAGGGGACTGAACTCATGCTACAATGGCTGTGGATAGCTTGATAGCGCTAACACTTAACCATTGGCTCATCTTTACAGGGGGACAACTGATTTTATTGAATTCTAAAGAGTTACGAATTTCTGTCAATATAGGGGAAGATGGAGTACCAAATTGTTTCCCTAGTCTAAGAATACAAGAAAAAGAAAAATGTTCACAATGTAAGTAGTCAAGAATAGCCATAATTTTAACCATTTCTTATAAAACTATTGTGACCATTTAGAATAACTGAGAACTCCAAAATTTAAGAAGTGTCTACACTCAGGCTTGAGCTATATGCCATAGGTCTCCACTGGGTGGGTCTTCATGAGAAAGTTTGGAAAAGCTCAGAGGCTACAAAGAACCCTCTTTAGTGAGTTACAAGCACAAAACCCACCCATTCAACATACCCTTTGGATATATTAAGCAAAGATCTGAAGATGGTGGGGTAGGAACAGGAAGTTCTGGGCAAAGATACAAGACTAAAGGACAATAAAGCAAAACCTCTCTGTTACAGAATTTGATAATAATAAACCTCACTGAGCATATGATTACAAATGACACAAATAAAACATCAAACACTGAACAGTAACTGAATAAGGGCCAGGGATCTCCAGACTTTGAGGGGAAAAAACACTGAGAGGTTGTCAATTCTGAGTTCTAGAATGGTTAAGGCCTTTCAAAGAATGAAACTGGAATGTAGAATCGCTATACAAAGTGATACAAAGTTAAGAGCACAAGAGTTCTGATGAGGGAACCAGCACAGACAGGAGAGGTCTGCTGTGCCATTAGCTTCCTAATTTGAGGGACTCTCAAAACCAAACTATCATGGAATCCAATTACCACTCTGAGTTTTACATACTAACATGCTACCCCCAGAGATGTCTGAAGTCTGCTGTGACCTGAAGGTTACCATATTAATGATACCTCTCCAAACTAGTTAAAATACCAGCTAGAGACCCAAGGACACTACACACAGAGAAAAGATGTATGACATTTCCTGATATAAAATCCTCAGTTTTCACTGTTTTTATAAGCCTGTCTAGAGCTAATTAGAAATGACAAGAAAAAAAAAAAGTGAGTAAACAAACCAAACCCAGAAATCATCTATATCTTAGAACTATTATTTAAAATAATACAAATACAGTAAAGAACCTAATGTAAAAGGCAGAAAATTGTGGCTTTAACAATATGGTAAGTATAAATCAGCAAAATTATTACTTTTTTGGTTTGTCTTTAGGAATTTTACTCAGTGTGGCTGCCTGCCCTGGGGCAGCATGGCAGGGGAAGCACAGATACCTGCCATCATTGCTGGCCTCTGCTGACAGCTGAGTCCCAGGTGGGGCCCCTGGTGCCAAGCAGTAAAATGCCAGCCACCTGCTGCTGCTTGCACAGCCTGGAGCAGTGTGAGGCTGTGTGCTCTTGGGGCTGGGTGCCAGAGTCCTGGAGGGTGGGGGTGACAGCAGGACTCTGGCACTCACATACAGCTAGCATCAAGCTTGTCCACTGAGATGGGCTTCTGTGTTGGCATCCTGCATCTTCCTGCTGCAGGCAGCCCAGAAGCAGCTCTCCAGGTATCTGGCCTGGGCTCCTGCTCTGTGCAGGAGCTTTGGGGGGGCTCAGCACTCTAATTTGGTTGGTGCCAGGGGACGGACCGCCAGCAGGCGGAAACTGCCACCACCGCTGCTGTCGGAGTGAAACCCTTAGTGGAGCAGCCGACTGGAAACAGCCGCTGTTGCTGCCAGCTGCTTCAGCTCCACTTGCGGCTGCCCATCCAACAGGCCACAGCAGAGGCTGGCATGGCCAGCAGTTCGTGCTGCCGGGCTCCGACTTCTTTTTCTTTTTCATGTGCTTATTTTTCTACTAAATCACATGTAACCAATTCTTCACAGTTTATAGGGATCTTGCTATGTATTTTTCTACTAAATCACATGTAACCAATTCTTCACAATTTATAGGGATCTTGCTATGTATCCAGGGTAACAGTAACATTCCTCTGTTGGATATTACGTTGCAATTATCTTCTTCACTGTGGCTTTTAGTTGTTAGTTCTGTCCATGGATTTTTTTCCCCTATGATTTTCAAAACTGACTTTTCCATGAATGTCTACTACCAAGCTATCTTGATTTGGCCATGTTTGTGAAGTAGCAGGTTTTTCATTTTTTTGTTTGTTTGTTTGGATATCCATTTTCCTTCATTATTCATTGAAATAACATTAATCTCCCACCCCCCCCACACACACACTCTCTCCTTCTCCTCCCCCACGATCTACATGTTTAAATACTAAACTATTAAACTTTATTTTCTGGAATCCTTGCTGTTTTTTTTTTAAAGATTTATTTATTTGTGCATACAGAGCTGTGGTACAGGCCAGAGGCTCAGGGGCAGTGAGAGGCTTCACCAGAGACAGAGTGGGGAGCAGAACAAGCAGATCAAACGAAGTACACTGCTGAGGGGAGCAGCGGGCGGGTCAGGAGAGGCCTGCCACGCCATGTGGTCACCTCCGGGGCAGGCGGGAATCGAACTCATGCGGAAGTGGTTTTAGCTTCTCAGTGCTGTGCTTTGAATCCGCTGGGCCACCAGGGAGGGCCGGAATCCTTGCTATTTTATAGGTTTTATGTTTATATTCTTGTGGCGGTACCTCACTTTTTAAAGTAATATAGCTGAATCATTATCCTTTGTATCAACTGAAATGTTTATTCATTGTTTTCCTTGTCCAGTCTTAGGTCTTTGAACTTTCACATAATCTGAAGAATCAAACCAGAGTCATACGTGCACAGAAACACATACAGACTCAAACAACATGACTACTGGCCTTTTTGATAGAATTAATGTGTATATTAATTTGGGTAAATTCAACATTTGTATTATATTAATACATTTAATTCATTTATATATACAATATAGATATACTGTAATCAATGTTTCCTTTTCAAAAAATATTTCCATTTTCTACTTGTAGTTATTACACAGTTTTGATAGATCTAGTAGTAGACATATTGTGGATGAATTGCTATTTTCATAATATTGAGTCTTCCAATCCATTAACATGATTTATTTTTTAATTTACTTAGCTTTTTAATTTCTTTCAGGAAAGCTTCGTAGATTTTAGTGTACAAATTAACCATCACTTTTGGTTTCTTTATTTTCTTCATTTACGTAGCAGCATTTTAGTGGCATTAACAATTTTATTTTGACATCATAAACACAAAAAATAATTGCTATTTAAATATTCATCTGTATCCTCTTTGATAAGATCTCTGGTGAAAATAGTGATTCATTATTATTTTCATCTTTAAAATATATCCGTTGGAATCTTCATGTGAGATCATGTTACCTAGAAATAGAATTTTGTGTCATTTTCCTTAGTCTGGATGTTTTCTATTCCCTCCCCACTCCCATTGCACTGATTCCAATCTCTAGCACAATTTTGAATAGTAGTTGTAACAGCACACACACTTGCTCTTAAGTGTGTGTTCTTAAGAGGAAAACCATCTCCAACAGATTCTCTTATGAATTCCTTGCTGCAAGCATTTTCCCTGCAAAACTTTGTGTCCATAGGCAATTTAACTGCTAAAAATAAATAAATAAATAACAGTTTGCCATTTTGATTTGACAGTTTTGTTTGACAATTTGATTTCATCTAATGCCATGCTCACATTTTTATATTTAAAAATATGATGATAAAATTTGCTGGAAGTGTGAAATTATTATAAAATCAATTGCACACTAACTTATAAATAAGATAGTTTGCAAGTCAGTTGGCACAATTATCCTTTTCACCAGTCAAATCCAGTAGTTTACCAAGCTGTGGCAAATAAAACCCTGATGACTAGTAGTTCATAAAAGTCTTGAAAGTAGGAGTCAATACTTTAGCAATCTATTTAGAACAACCTGTTCTCTAATTTCATACTTATCAAATTTATCATGCATTATTAGAAGTTGGAGGCAAAAGAATTATCAACTTACTCTTATCCTATCTCCCTGAAAGAATAATTATGATTCATTATAAGCTTATGACTTGAAATAGTATAATTTTTTTCTATTTCATAAAGGAGGGCATAATATAAATATAATTCTGGTATTTGACATTGAATGTGGTTAGATGATTTGAGAAAATATAAGTAATGGGATGTGATGGGAACATTTAAATTTACTCCAGATATGTTCTACTAGCACTACAAAGAATGGCAAGAAATAGCAGCCCTCCTATCAGTCAGACAACAGCACAGAAGTCTGCCAGCACAGATTACGTCCTGTTAAATATGTCACTCTCTTATTTTTTAATGTTTTTTATGTTTTTAACAGTAATTTTGACTAACATCTTACTGCTTATATGGTAAAAATGCATATGCCAAAAACCTTACTGCAAAACTACTCAGGACTGTGGATAAGACACATATTTTCACTTCTTATTTTGCATTGTGTTCTTCAACTCTAAAAAAACCCATTTGGTTCTTTATACAAATTCTATCTTCAGATTTCCATTTGTATGTGTGCTTAATGATCATTATACTGTCATTTAAATGTTTGAAGGGAGTGTTCTTTAATTCATTGTATATTATTTATTTGTTCCTTTTCTTTAGGGACTTTTTAGAACTAAAATAGTTTTTCTCAATATCACCAAGAATGCAATTTTTTTTATGGTGAATATTATATGTTCTGTGGCTAGAAGTTCACATTTAATATATTTTGAGTCAGGGTATTTTACTTTCTTAGTCTAGGTTCCGGAGAAGCCTGAGATAAAAGTTCATTGCTATTGGTGATGACTGATTAGGGAGGGGTATTCTAGAGGAAAAACAAAATCACGAAGGAAAAGTAATTGTGGGAGGTTACAAATGACGGGCAAGTTGGACATTTTGCTATCAGCAAAATTGGTGCCCAATAGAATTATATTCTAAAGTAACCAAATATTTCACTCATAGCACAGGAGTCTGAGGGATGAAATAATTTTTTTTTTCTTTTATGCTAGAGGTTCATTATATTGTGACTACCCTACTTCACACTCTAAATCTTCAACTGAACAAATCTTATGGTACCATATCTTTTGAAAGGCATTGGGGTAGAAAATTAAAAGATGCATGGTACATCTGTGAGGTGTGATGCTATCATTTGCTCCTTGGTATGACTCTTCAGAGTAAGCAGAAGTGTTCATCATGGACAACAGATAAAGAAGATGTAGCCATGGCCCCAAGAAAAATGAAGCATAGGTGCTCTGATGTGGTACCTAATAGTTACTCATTGTGGCCATGCTTTCCTCTTGCTAAAATTTTCTTTATTTCCAATCAATATCATTAGAATATAGATTTCTCACTTCTAAACAGCAGATGAGTATTTAATCTTCTCTTAGAGATTTGTTTGTTTAGCTAGAACATTTAGATAATAAATGTATTGTAAATACTAGAATTAAGATTATTAAATGTTTCTATATTATACATTTCTGTGCTTTCCATTCATTAAACTTTTCAATTGAATATTTATTTTTTCATTGCTTTTTTATTCCTTTGCTATTTTAAAAGGTACCCACTATATTTTAACATTCATCAAGAAAGATAAGGATATATACTTGGACCACTGAAATAACCTGCTGTACACACTGAAAAATGCAACAATTTCTTTCAGAGCAGCAATAAATTAATCTCTACAGCTTATTCTTCAGTGTCAAAGTAAAATGCTTATAGTGATAGGTGACTAGTTTCTGCTAGAAAAGTCAATTTTTATAGACAGGTATTTCTTCTGATTTTATTGTTTCTGTGTGGTGTTTAATTGGCTTCTCTAATCTTCCCAGAAAATATGAAAACTATTGAATAGCTTTTATATGTAAATAGGACCCATTTACAGTCAGTGTAACAACAGCTGATATGTTTGATTTTATTATATCTAATCTTTACTGTTTTATTTATTGTATCATTTATTTTCTAGCTATCCAATTGCTATTAGCTTAATTTTATAACTTATCCCAATTTTTCCTTTTATTACTTGTACATTTTTGTTCATTTTTCTAAAGTTAACTACTTTCTTTTCCTAATGTATTTGATCAAGACTTATATATCTGGATATGGATTTAGGAGAACCACTCTTTTTCCTTCATCTCTACTTTTCAAACAGAAAACCTTTAAAAGTTTTTCAACCTCCCCATTCTACTATAGATGCACTAAACATGAGAGTCATAGAAAACTTTCTCTTTGTTCTTCAATGAGTCTTCCTGGAGTAAGACTTTCCTATAGAAGCTTTATATAAAATCAAAATTTCCTCAGTAAAGTTATTTGGGTATTGCATTCTCCAAAATATTAGTAATTTCAAGTATTTTATTTTATCTTGACAAGTAAATAATATCTTTGCTAACAGGAATAATATAGAGCTACTACAAATATATATCTGGATATGGATTTAGGAGAACCACTCTTAAGTAATTACCCCACCAATGTTTACTTTCTATTGCTAAAATGAGAAATACCATGTCGGTTCATTTTCATTTTATTTATAAAGAATTTGTCCTTTTTGTTTGGAAAATTATAAATTTTTATCTTCCTCCATAGAGTTGAGAATTATTATGTGGGAATGTATAAGTATTTTGTCATCAGCTCAAAGATTTTCTTATAAACACATTCTGACATGTTCTTAGATCTGGAAAATCATTGCCTCAGCAATTACATATTTCTCTTCTATATCAATTCCACATTTTTTTCCTGGACCTTTAATTAATAAATTGCAGAGTAATTTTCCTGGGCCTGGATGCACAGACATAAACACATCTATACACACACACACACACACACAGAGAGTTGGATATTTTGGAAATCTGATAGATTATTAACTCTCACCAGACACTATTATCTCTTTTCAGTTCACATAAGTACATTTTTGCTTAAAATTATACTTCCTATGTAATGTTTTTGTGGTTTGATTTAAATCTGGTTATTTAATGTCATTTGTTTTAATTGTCATTTACCTGATTCAAATTTATATTTATTTCCTACAGAGGCCCTATAAAAAAAATAAAAAAAAAACACTTTCTAATGTGTTTGTCTTTTTATTTTTAACTCTCATACATCTAGACCTGCTGACATAATTAATATCTTATTGCTGCTATAACAATTCACCACAACCTTTGTATAGTGAGACAATTTTGTTATCTTACAGGTCTGGAAGTCAGAATTCGAAAATAAGTTTCACAGGCTGAAGAGAACATATACATAGCACGTACATAGGACTTTTTTCCTCTCTGACATCACGAGGTGAAAATCTACTTTTTCAGTTTCTAGAATCTACCAGCTTTCCTAATTGGTGATTGATCACCCACACCTTCACTTTCCCATCACTTTTCCTTTAACTTAACTACCATGGATCTTAGTTTATCACACTTCCTCTTGCTCAGCTCATCCTGATAAGATGAGGATGTCAATCTACTATGCTGTGCCTTGCGAGGTTCTAGAGAGTCTGAAAGGTCACACTTAAATTACCTTCCTGCCTTACCTTTCTAGCACACCTGAAAGCCATGCTATTGAAATAAAGCAAATTGTGCATCAAGTTATTTTGGTTATTCAGTGCAGAAACCTGGAAATGGATCTTTGAGGAACCTAGAATGTGGAGGCTGGAGTAGTGGCAGGCTTTATATTCCTCACTGTCTGGTATTGCAACAACAGCAACCACTGTACAAGAAGTAAAGCTGCCTGAACACAACATTGTCTTGTGTTTTAGAGGAATTACCCTGCCATTTTCTTTTATGGAAAATTGAAAATTTTTGACGAAATACCCAGATGCGGTACGATGTATTATCTATATGAAAGCTAAAATACAGATTGTTCTTTCTGTACCCAGTTGATTTTTGTTTGCTTAAAGTCATATAAAATTTGGGCCTTCCAGTGGCACAGGGTTAAAGTCTCAGCACTATCAATCTACTACCAGCCATTGTAGCATGAGTTCTATCCCCGGTCAAGGAGCTGACCCACATGGCACAGTAGACCTCTCCTGTCTCACCTGTTGCATCCTTCAGTAGTGTATTTCAGTACTGTTCTGTTTCCCACTCTGTCTCTGGTGAATCCTCTCACCAACCCCATACCTCTGGCTTAGACACCAATTATTGTATGCATAAATAAATAAATAAAATAAATCTTAAAAATAAAGCAATTCATATTCAATTTAATGACTATAGCAACACTTAATTCCTAACCTGAGGAAACTGTTGCCAGTGTACATTTGTTTTAAAATATTAAAATATATATGACACTATTCTATAAAGAGAAAGGTTGATGCTATTTCTTTTTTAATTTATCCATCTTCACTTTCAGTGCTAATATTGTTATGTTTGAGGAAGCACCATGGCTTACCACTGAGGATTAATGGTGTTTTCAACTGTGAGAGTCTCAGAATGGTTTTACAACTCCATTCTGTACTTATTCCCCATTCATAAATCCTATGGTTGGAACAAACATAGTCAATATGTATTACAGTCCTTATCTTGGCTCTTTAACTCATGGGATAATGATATTTATGTTTATAAGGATCAAGTTTAAATCTACGGATTTCTGTCAGTCTATAAAGATATTAAATCAAAGTAACAATCTCAATGCTGGTGAAACTGAAAGAATAAAAATAAAATTAGGGCTCTCCCTGGTGGCACAATGGGTTAAAGTACAGCACTGTGAAGCTATACTCTGCCACTGACACATGAGTTTGATCTCTGGCCCAGCAGGTGACCCACGTGGTATGGCAGACCTCTCCTGTCCTGCCTGCTTCTCCCCTCAGGAGTATATTTCAGTACATTTGCCTGTTCTGCTACCCACTCTGTCTCTGGTGAAATCCTTTCACCCTTTAAACCTCTGGCCTGTACCCCAGTTTTTATATTCATAAATAAATAATATTAAAAAAATAAAATTGGTGTCAAGACAAGGGTACTTACCCAAGCACACAAAATCTAAGGCCTGTCATATCGTTAGAAACTTCAGGAATGTGTCATAGTGTAATAAGGTACCACAGAAAGAGTTTTAAGAATTTTCTAGCCCAACCCATTGACTTTTAATTATAAGGACATGATTTCGATCCACAGTCAGTCTAGACTTAGATCCACAGTCATTCATCTTAAATATTTGAATAGAAAACATTGTAGAGGTTAGTAGATTAAACTGAGATCACGGATACAAGGTGATAAAGCTCAAACAGAGTCTCTTGACATGAAAACTTTACTTATAACATTACATCACATGCACACCCTGGGAAGTTTTGAACATGACAGACACTTGGCTCTCTATTTTCTCAGTCTTGTAATCTATTGATGGGGAGGTGGAGTTCCAATTCTCTTTAAGTACAGAGTTTTATTATTTTCAGCCAATGAGTCAATATTGATTCTTTTCACACTGATTTCTTTGGATCTAAGAATACGGGTGATTTGTTATTGTTTTGCCACTGTGTATGTGGTGCCACTGGTATGATCCACATGCCTCAACAAGGGTTTGGGAAGCAAACAATAACACTATAAACATTAACAGCAATAACAACTAACATTACCCATCTAGTTAACATGGGAAAAGAAAGGAAATAATTTCCTCTTTATATTCTTCTCACCCGACTTTGGTTTCATTAGTTAGATGTCAGACCATAAGAACCCTCAGTAAACTTGTGATTCTAATGGTATTTAACAGTGCCCAGATGAAAATTATGAGCATTAATTCAGCATAAGTAAAAAAACAAAGAGATTTTCGGCAGGAATTGACTCGATAGCTCATGTTGGCACTTATTTTTACCCACTAAAGTTCCACTTGTCTTGGATGAATGTCTTTATTAAATAATAACAAAATTAAAATGACAGCAATATATCTCTTCTCTCTTACTGAAGCCAAAGAAAGGGGACTACTACAAAGCATTGCCTGAAAGCATCCAGTTCCTATTTGATATAGCAATTTCCCTCTTGCAATCAGTTGCTACTTAAAGTCAGCTGTGATCATCTTTTTTCTCCTGCTTTGTGTTGTTAAGTGCTGAAAAAGCACCTCTGCTCAGTTGCCAAAAATTAAAGGAAGCCTGTCTTCCTTGCATCTCCTTTCTGAAGCCAGTAAGGTTTTGGGAAAAAAAAAAAAAAAAAAGAATATGAGCTTTGCACACAGGGAAAAACTGCAGTTTCAGTGGTTTAGGAATAAAATTGATAGCTTAGAAAGAAAATAAAATTTCATGTGGCAGATTCACACGAAGCAAAGTATTCCCAGAATGATTGAAAATCATTTCTGAGTTGTTCCACAAGTTGATTTAAATGGGAGCTCATATTTTTATTTTAATATAAAATACATTTCTTTGTGTATTTAGTGGACAATTAAAATAGACTATGGAAAATAACTGACACCAAGAAAAATCTGAAATTAGACTATTTTTATCTTGATTAAAAAATGAAGTTTGTAGAAACGCACGGATAGAGTACCATGTGAAACGCTACTAGAGTAGGTAGCTGATCCTTAAGACAGTAATTAGCCTATTTGTTTTCCTGAGGTCATCTTTAATAAACTTTCTGATCTTTCAATGATCTACTACTAAAATGTGTTTTCAAGATGCAATATTGTAAAAGGAGCATATTAGACATCCAGGCACACAAATGTGGAGGTGCAGAATTTTCTGCCCTGCAAAATTAATCCAAAATGTATGTAGGTCAAATGGCACTATCTACTTAGAAAAACTTTGACTGAAAGCATTGGTAGTCTTGGTGAATTTTCAGATATAAAAAAAAGTATTTGGGCCCTTCCTGGTGGCGCAGCTTGTTAAAGCACTGAACTAAGAAGCTTAAGCCACTTCCGCATGAGTTCGATTCCTGCCTGCCCCAAGGTGAAAACATGGTGCGGCAGACACGCCCGCTGCTCCCCTCAGCAGTGTACTTCGTCGATCTGCCTGTTCTGCTCCCCACTCTGTCTCTGGTGAATCCTCTCACCCTCCAGTTCTATATGAATAAAAATAAATAAATCTTTAAAAAAATTTTGATTACACAGTGTGATGATTAATTTTGTTTGTCAATTTGATTGGGTTGCCTAGATATTTGTTCAAACATTGTTCTGAATATGTCTGTGAAGTTTTTCTGGATAAGATAAACATCATCTGACTCAGTAGACTAGTAAAGCGATTGTCTCATCTAATGTGCTGGAGCCTTCTTCAATCATCCATTGGTTTGATGAGGACACAAAGGCTGCAAGAAGAAATTCCACATGCTTGACTGTCTAGGAAACCAGTGATTTCCAGTCTTTAAACTTGAAAAGAAACATCAACTCTTCTGCTGAACCTCCAGCCTGCTGACTTCAGACTGAGATTTGTTTCAGTAGTTTTCATGGATTTATATCATCAGCTTTTCTGGTTTTCCAGGTCGGTGACTGAATTCTCAGCCTCCATAATCACTACTCAGTTTCTTACAATAAACTTTATAAGTATTATTATGTAATAACACACATAGAGATTAATTATAAGGTATTCACATGCATGTGCATGTAGGTACTTGATCTCATATATATATAGCTATATTACTACATGTAATGAATCCATATATAGAAACTTGGTTCATTAATTCTGTTTCTTTGGAGAGGTCTAATACATGTGTGAATAAAATTTATGTGTGTGGGGTCCCTCCCTGGTGGTGAAACTGGTTAAAACTAGTTGCAACTGGTTTCAGCATGAGTTCAATCCTCAGCCATAGAACTAACCAGCATGGAACAGCAGACCTCTCTAGTCTCATCTGCTGTTCCCCTCAGCAGTGTATTTCATTGATCTACCTGTATTGCTTCCAACTCAGTCTCAGGTGAATCCTCTCACTCCCACACTTCTAGCCTAAACCCAGTTCTACACACACACACACACACACACACACACACACAC
>NW_004567103.1:83545778-83546925 GCF_000260355.1 Condylura cristata
TAAAATATACAGCCTACACATTCATCTTAAGAAACAAGACAAAAAAGAGACAATTAAACCCAGACTAAGAAAACAGTAAGCACAAGAGCAGAAATAAATTAAATTCAAAACAAAACAATAGATAAAATCATTAAAACAAAGAGTTGGTTCTTTGAGTCACTGCAATGTATAAAATCGCAATATCAGGAAGAAGAAATAGAGCTCTTAACCCCACAGATAATTAAAGAAAGCTGAAAACTACAGAGTCCTATGCCCACAAACTCAATAAATTTAATGAAATTAACTAAAACCTTAAAATACCTCAGCTAAGCAACTTCAACCATGAGAAGCAGATAAACTTAATTGACCTGTAATTACTTTAAAAGCTAAATTTATGCATTAAAACATATACAAGCACAGGATTCCACTCATTAATTCTACTAAATATATAATAAAAAATAAGAGCTCATAAAAATTTTGAAATCAAAGATTTTTTAAAATGGTGAGAAGTAACAAATTTATTATGAGAGGTACACTATAATTAAGGCATCGTTTTATCCAATTAGATCCAATTTGATCTAGAAGAATAATCAACACCTGTTAAAAGTGCCTGCAAACTTTTTCTGGATTTCAACATTCTAAAATATACATGGGAAGACAGGGAAACTGGAGTATGCAAAAAAAATCTATAAGGAAAATCACACTGGCTTTCACAGCTTCTATAGCAGGACTATGATTTTAGGGAAAGGCTAGATCATTAGATCAAGCAGAACAAAATAAAACCTGGATTGACACAAAGATAGTGAAGAAGTTTATGACATAGATATAAAATAGATTTAACAGAGAAAAATGTACTATTTTCTACAATCAGTATTAGAATAATTGGACATTTGTAATACAATAAGTAAATAAATATAATACATCAAACATCCTTGGTTTACCTCATATCTTACACAAAACTTAATTTGTAATTAATTTTAGACATAAATGAAAATCAGCAGCTACAAAAATTCTACAAGATACTACTAGATATTTTAAATAACCTTAAATTTGATAAGTTATCACACCAAAAGCATATGCATAAGAGAAAAAAATGATACAAATTTATCAAACCTAGCTGCATTTAACCTATTAATGACATTTTACCCTATTAAAAAATAGAACCAGA